>NC_056726.1:991442430-991767430 GCF_019279795.1 Protopterus annectens | reverse complement strand
TGATGGCCAAGGTTACAGAGGTGTATACCTTCTTACCCCATCTTTCCAGGGCCCTGGAATCCCTATCAGAGGGGGTATGATTTTTGGCAGTAGTAGCCTTAATGCCCTTGGGTCCCTGTGAAATGGTCTCAGGGTCCGCAGTAGGATTTTTAAAAAGGAACTTATGAGAATCAGGAACCCTGTAATATTTATCAGGTTTTCTGGGAGCAGGAGGTAAAGAGTCAGAGGTCAAACTAGATTCTGAAAAGGCATCATCAATGTCCAGCACAGGAGGGTGTATTCAGGCCTACTGACTTGCATATTAAGCCGATGCCATCTTCTTCTAGGCCTAAAACTCGAATCGAGGGATAGCTAAAGGCCTGTGTTGGGGCAGGAGTAAGAAATCTCTAAGCTTCTTTTTAGAATCAGAGTAATCCTGGCTTTCCCAGTGAAAATGTTCCCTAAGAGTATGCAAGGTTTCACCAAAAGAAAAATCCTCTGGTGGTGAAGCAGAGGGAATAGAGTCCTCTGCATCAGAAGCCTCATAGGTAGATAAGGGTAAATCCTGGTCATCAGAGACGACAGAAATTTCAGAATCCTGGTCAGAAGTATCATATGCTAATTCAGTCCTACATCTCTTAGAGGGGGAAGGTTGGATTCCCCTGATTAAAGTAATAAGGTCTTCAGCCATTCTTATTTGTTTTTTTTAGGCATACAGGCCTGACCATGTAGTCTGGGCATCGGTTTCCTAGGCATGGTTCGAGTTTTAGGCCTAGAAGAAGATGGCATCGGCTTAATATGAAAGTCAGTAGGCCTGAATACACCCTCAGAAGCCAGTGCCTGCACAGTGGCTCCGGACCCATCCAAGGTAGAGACATCTGCAGGTTCCACAACTGAAGCATCTCGCGGCATACCAGACTCCAAATGGGTTTCAGTAGAAGCCTGCAAATCTGAAGTAGCAGGTATCAGGGGCTGCGAAAGCACCTCACTGAGTACAAGCAAACTGGTGATTAGCTTAGGAGAAGCGTCGTTGGCAGCTTTGGACTTAGGCGGCCTGTCTCTGTCTTTATGTTTGGGTTTTTTCGGAATGTCGGTAGTTGGGTGGCTTACCAAAGACATATCTGGATAATTGAACAGAGTAGCAAAATATTTAGAAGTGAAAATGTACAGATGACGAATAATTCGTGGTTTAAATAAGGCACAAAACTGACAACGAGGTATGTCGTGGTCAGGGCCTAGGCAAGGAATACAGTATGAATGAAAATCTTTGTATTTCTTGTAGAAAGCAAATACCTCAATTATTGACTTACTGAAATTGGTTTAGTTCACGAAAAAAAAAAGTTTACCCAATAGGGTACTTAGCTTTAGTTGAAGACTTCGGTTCTGAAACTTGAAAACGAAAATTTCAGGAGTCTGCCGACCGGCACTTGTGAACTGCTTCTGCTTCAGGCACCACACGGCAAGAAAGACAGATGTAATGGCATTGGCTGCATGCTTTATACCCGACTACCTGACATCACGGAAGATGAGACAGCAACCGACGCAGGAACCAAGATTTTGATAATCAGGCCAACTGAGGGCTACTGCAAGCAGATAACCCAAATGTGATGACTGCAACAGTGAAACACGAAGAACATCTCCAAAAGGATGGCAATGCTGCAGCCAAACTGCCTTCAAGTATCACCAAAGTTTCTTCATATGAAGTTTGGCAAATAGGAACATGGGAATGGTAGATACCATGAACAGGACATGGAGAAATTCCCTTGCCAGTAGGAGAGAAAAAGAAAGCAGAGAATGGAAAAAGGCAGTCACAGACAGGATCTTGGGAAAAGAAATAGAAATCTATACTTGAACAGTCTGGATTTTGCACCCCAGAAAAATATGATCATGAGAAGAAGTCAGACTTTACTTTCTGATGGTGAATCTTAAACTATGCAGAAGGAGCAGGATAAAGTTCAGTCCTGTAAAAAAAAAAAAAAAAAAAAAAAAAAAAAAAGTCTGTCCTGAGAGGAAACCTGTAGAAGTAAGCCATCCAAACAGTGGAATATCTGGATTCCCTGAAGCCTGCAAAAGGCTATGATAGATGCCAAACACCCTTGGAGACAAAAAGACCAAAGAGCAAATCAGAGAACTGAAAATGGGAGGAAGAAACACACAAAAAAAAAAATTTACCGAAGAGACGGTGAATGGCAATATGAAGAGCAGTGTTCTTTAGCTCTAGTGAGACCAGAATGGCCTGTGGAAGTAACATGGGATGACAGTGGCTTGAAGGAAGGAATCTTTAGAAAAGTATTTTGAAAGGAAAAGCCCAGAAATGGTCTCAAAGATCTTTCTTTTTTTTGGCAACCAGAAACATTCTGAAATAAAACCATATTCTTCTTTGGGAGTCTGGAATGGGTTGAATTGTGCCCTGGACCAGTAAATCTTTCAGAATCCCAGAAAAAGGAGGAAACTGGTCAGGAGGGTGCAGAAGCTCTGAGGAGGAGGAGTGGGGGATTTCCATAACATAAATTAAACCTTGACAGATATGAACAGAACCCAGGAGTCTGAAGTTCTTTTGCCAGACAGGGAAAGCCTAAGAGATACGGAGACCTGGTTAAGGGGAAGGGGAGAAAATGTCATATGGAAGTAGATTCATCTTGAAAAGGGCGCTTTTGAGTTTTGGAAAAAAAAATGAGTGGTCTTACAGACTATACACTTAGATGGGCATTCAGACCAAAGTTCAACTGTGGCATTCGGACTGGAGGCAAAGAAGTTCTGTATATTCAGCGTACGTATATCACCTTTATGCCCTACACCTGAGCAGGGAGCATATGGCTGATGTACGATACAAGAGGGATGTAAAGGCTTTGGTATACTGGCTGGATGTTGGGTTATCCTTGGCAGGAGATTCCACAGGAAATTAATACTGCAACACTGAAATGGAAGGACATCACCTACTTAAACTTTCACAATGTAAAAGATTGTGTGATGACCCAACACTCATTACATCCTCGGATAACTTGTCTCAACTCCTTTCCCTTACACAAGACACCTTCAATTCCATTGAAAAATGGCTCGATGACAACCAGCTTATCCTAAACCCTAAGAAAACTAAACTTTTGCTCTTCCTACCTAATGCACTCTCGGTTCATAAATCCACCTTCTCCATCTCCTCTCTCGATATTACTATCACAGCAGATCCTAATATAAAACTCCTTGGCACCATTATAGATGACCAGCTTCAATTCGACTACCATGTCCACCAGACCATAAAGACCACCCATCAAAACTTAGGGCTATTGTATTAACAAAAAATTCCTTACTCCTGAAACTAAACTATCCCTAGCAAGAGCATTCCTTCTAGCTGGCATTCTCTATGCTGCTCCCATTCTTACAAACCTTCAAACCACTTTAAAAAGTCACCCAGCTACAGCAAACCTAGGATAAACTCGCCAAATCTGCCACCTTCAAACCACTTTAAAAAATCACCCAGCTACAGCAAACCTAGGATAAACTCGCCAAATCTGCCACCTTCAAACCACTTTAAAAAAATCACCCAGCTACAGCAAACCTAGGATAAACTCGCCAAATTTGCCACTAACCAATCCTACAGGTCTCACCATTGCATTTCATTAAAACAACTCCATTGGCCCGAATACCCCAATCAACTACTTTTAGCACAACTTCAAAATCACTCACTCCATCCTCTACAAACTCACAGCCTGCCTCTCCCTCTCAACACTAGTCTCATTCTATACTCCCTCCAGATCTCTCAGAAGCCCTGACCAACAACCGCTTGCCATTCATAACCCTAAAAAAAAAAAAAAAAAAAAAAGAAAAAAAAAAGATAAATCTCTATACAACCACAATGTCTCCTTACCCGGAATAAACTTCCTTCTAAACGTTAGAAGCATCTCTAACGGGTCTATATCATGCTGATGAACTTTTAAAAGTTCAAACACCATATGGTTGACACCATATGTTTGAACTTTAAAAGTTCGAAAACATAAAAAAAAAAAAAAACTAAATCAAACTTACCTGCAGCCCCCATACCCCCCAGTACTTAAATATACCAACTCTGAGACCACACTAGATTGCAGGAAAGGGAAAGCTTCCCTTACAGAGATCTCTGTTGAAATGTTCAAAGTTTTACAAGTTCGAACATATGGTTGACCATATGACGTTCGAACTTGTAAACATTAGACAACGTGAATGCGACCCTCTCTAACTGTAACCAGTTCAAAAAGCAGCTAAAACTGCTCTCTTAATTCATGGATCTGTCCATGTCCCGAACCTATCTAAAACCTCCACCCCTTCCCGACCTTATGTCTCATCTGTCTTGTCTACCCACCTACCTGTACAGTCCCTTCTATCCTTCCTTTACTCTTTCTATCCTTCCCCTACTCTTCCTTCTCTGATACAGTCTCTACTTAGCGATATTCACAACCTATCTTCCCTGTATATATAATGTATTTACATACAATGTAACTTGAGGTTCATACTACTGCACCATATTGGTGCCAAATCTCCAATTGTACTTTCACTTAGGCTACTTCCTCCTAGACTGTCCTCGGATTACAGAGACATTATCATAATTGTACACTGCACACAGTCTAGAGAAGTTTTCCCAGAGGTAAATTGATGCTGTATTCACTGAGTGATGCCTACAACCTGTTAGTTGTAAACTCAAAATCTGTGTTCTATACACCAATCTACCCTGGTTTCTTTCATATCATCACTTCTATATGTATTTTTTTCTCATTACAACTACTATGCATCGTTTTAGATATCATGTTTTTATAGTATCCGCTATAAATATATGTAACGGAGCTTTTCTCCTCAGGTTTCCACTGAAAATGGGCTTCTGGCTCAGGTGGACTAACTTGGTTAACAAATGAAAGAAAGAAAGAAAGAAAGAAAGAAAGAAAGAAAGAAAGAAAGAAAGAAAGAAAGAAAGAAATTTCTCAGTAGCTTACAGTAACCCTCCTTGTCTAACTATATTCTCTACACTCTTCCGTTTTACTCAGACCATCCAGTTACTGCCCCCCCTTCTTTATCTTCTCAAATGCCCCCTTTACCTCTAAAGAACTGCCCCTTTCCATTACTTACACCTCCTTTTTTCAGTAATTCTTCCCACTAATTCCACTACTGTACATATGAAAACAGACTCAAAACCAAAACTCATCATAACTACAGAGATGTTCATTACACCTCCTGCTGATGTTCCTTACAGTATGGATAACTGAAGGGAAGAACACTCTTCTGGATAAAACCAGCTACCAGGTGGTATGGGTGGTAGTCCTTAAGCGAACTTTCAGCTCCTGTAGGGCCTTAGGAGTCGCCTTAGAGCTTGGTCCTGAAAAGGACATTGGTAGTCCTAAAAAGGACTGTGGAGGCCTTAAAAAGGACAGTTGGTGTCTTGGGAGGGTGGCCTAATGGTCAAGGTGTTTGCCTTACAAACACAAGGTACAGGGTTTGAATCTCACAGGGGATAACTGGCTAGGCTTATAATGTCTCACAAAGGCAGTTAGCCTAGTACTAATCTATGAACCTCTTCTTTATCTATGAACCCATGAAAATGAATATGAATATGAAGGTCCTCAGAAGGACCGTTGGAATCCTAAGAAGGACAGTGGGGACCCACTGCTGTAGTTTTTTTACAGAACTGTGGGCCCCTCAGAAGGGCCACTGCAGTCCCAAAAAGGACTTTTGTAGCCCTCAAAAGGCCTACTGAGGCCCTCAAAAGGACCTATGTAGTCCTGAAAAGGACCAAATGTAGCCATTTAGTAGGGACCCCATGCCGTTGGTCTCTAGTTGGGCCCTAATAAGGACCTTTGTTATCATTAGAAGGACTGTGGTGTGTGTGTTACAAAACCGGGGCCTAGGTAAGGTCTTATAGGTGTACAGCCTTTTGGTCTCTGAAGGAGCGCTCCCTTAATTCAAGGCTGAGCGTTCATGATCAGACAGCAAGGGTCCTAAAAAGAACCTTTGTAGTCCTGAAAAGGACTGTGGAGACTTCGAGGCAAACAAGAAAAACAAATGAACAACAACGTAACATTTACCACACAATCACAATCCCATAAATTGGCTAACTGGGAAAACAGAAACATGCAAATGAACAAATAATTGGAGAGCCTAAGGTTAGAAGGCACCCCTAGTGTAAAGAAATGCTGGAACAAAGTAGACAACAAACAGATTTAGTCAAGCAGCAGTCCTTTATTTTCCAGTCCTTGCAGGATTACAGATTTGAACTGCCTCCTAGCATTGTTCTGAGACACTCTAACTCAGTTACTTCACTGGTTTATATACACATTAGTAGGCGTGTCAATAGCGTGGACCAATCACAGAGAAGGGGGTTTAAAGAGGGCGTGCTTTTACTGAAGGAGCCCCATCTGGTAGGAGTGGTGATCCAGTTACAGTTTCATGTATTACTGACTTTAGTGTTTATGCTGTTACTCATTTCAAGTCAAGTTTACAGTCCATAAAATATAATCATTTTGTATGGTTACATTTTAAACTTCTGTAACTTGTACATAGAAACGTAGATACACAAGAACCCACAAAACAAAGTCGTAAAACACAGAATCTATTATCCCCGTGCTCAATGTTAGGACTCTATACCATGGACAGTTTGGTTGATGGGACTTGCCTACCTTCTGGTCACCTAACAGGGTAAGTGCCTCCTCGGCTCCTACTACAGAGCCCCTTTACCGAGAATTTAAGCATTTGTTTTCCATCTATAAGCGGTCTTAGTTTTATTTTATTATTCATTTTTTACCATCTTTTATTTTATTTTTTTTATATACAGTAATCCCAATAATTTAAGAACACATTACAGTCAAAAATCAGTTTTTTAATGACATCACTATCCTTGTGCGTCTTTCTTTTTTGTTTTTTTTGTTTTCTGGTTGCAGTACTGAGATTGGAAAACTTATTCTTCAAAAATAACTAATCTGTAGCTCGCACTGTCATTCTCTATTGAATTACGGTCTAATGTGTTTTATTTTATTTACTGTTTAAGCACTCACCATTAAATTTACTGTCCACCCATTGGAGAAGAGCCTCTGGGATTTAGCTTTATATCAGGCCACTTGTTTCTACACGGCTGCACCACTCCCGGCTTTCACTGAGCTATTTGAGTTTTTCTTTCCAATCACAGGAAGGCATCGTGGGCCATGGCTGCACTAGGACCTTGTTTACAGCCTTGCCACGACCACCCACCTCCCCCCAGCAGTAGGCATGAAACCCCCTAATCCTCCCGGAGGCTAAGTGCTCGCTTTCAGCCTTACCCCGCTCCCTCCATTTTGTTGGGTTTTTGTTATATGTTTTTTCTAGGCCCTCTGCTCCCACCCGCCCTCTGCTCCCACCCTCCAGCCACCTGAGCTACAGCTGAGCTTCCACCAGGTCCCAGCCCAAACCACGTGCCAGCCACATGGTGCCTATCCCCTCCGGGCCATCGCTAGTCAGTAGTTGGACGTCCATTAGCTCCCCACAGACTAAGCTCCACAGGCATCTAGAGGATGCTTGGTCTCAGCTCTTTTGTCCTGAGCTATCCCCTCAGCAGGCTCAGCGGGCTTTCCCGCTTCTCTCAAGTGCCACTCCGAGAGAATGTAGATCCCCAAAATCTCTTCTGGACCTCGCACCCACTTTCCATCACTCCTGCGGTTAAGCCACACTCCGCTCTGGCCTTTATCCCTTAGACACCACATGGCAAGGCTCGCATTAACAGATCCATCAGCACCATCTGACCCCAGCCATGGGCTCTCCCTGAGCGGTCCTTTAGCCACAGGTATCCCCCTGGGTCTTTGACTGGCTTCATGCATCTATGCTGCATTTCTTTTCTTACATTTATTTTGTATATTATATTATTTTATGTGCAGTAACCTAATGTTTTAGGGTATCCCTATGTAGGAATTTCTCCCTAACCCACATTCTCCTAGGTGATAGAGGACCCACGGCTCTTAACGCAAATGGTATCATCCACAGTGACTCACTCTGACCACAGGGACACACTCCTACATCTGGGCCCAGAGCGGTTGCTCAGGCTCTACCTGGGAGAATGCTCCCTCCCCCTCCCCTCATTGCTCAGGCGTACAAGACGCCAAAATGAGCCACAAGCACACCACATGACATCCACACCACGCCAAGCTTAGTGGCGCCACATGACAGCCTCCACATGGCTCCCCACAACGGCTCCATTTTAAGATACTGGGGCTCTTTTCTAGACTCACAAGATGCCACTCTCTCCCGCGGCATGACATATTAACTCTTTTTTGACGCCCAGCCACTTTGAGCCTGAGGGGACCTCACAGGGCTACACTTTTTAAGCCCAAGGAACATTCTTTTACTTTTTCTATCACTATTAATTCAAGGAGAATGGGAGATTAAGCTACGCTATCTCCTTTCTGGGTTTAATTTATTTAATATAACACGTTTGATATAAATCAGAGCAAAACAGGCGAGATACAGGATCCTATTCCCTCGCCATCAGCTGGCGACTAACCGCCATTACGGAACCTCTAACACAGTTCCTCCAAGGACTCCTCCCTGAAGAAGTTTAAGATGAGAGAGTTGATTTTATCGTCTAAGACAATTATAAACTAACAGCATATTATCCCCTAATTGGGCAACATTTTTAGGAAAAACAAGTATGGGTTCTTTAGGTCGGTTTGTCCACAGCTTTTGTTAGGGAGATGTTACTTGTTTTTCATGTCTGCCTATTTTTTATGTACATGTTTTATGACTTTGTTTTGTGGGTTCTTGTGCATCTACGTCTCTATGTACATTTTACAGAAGTTACAAAATTATTATATTTTATGGACTACAAACTTGACTTGAAATGAGTAACTGTGCATATACACTAAAGTCAGTAATACATGACACTGTAACTAGACCACCACTCCCACCAGAAGGGGCTCATTCAATAAAGGCACGCCCTCTTTAAATCCCCTTCTCGAGGATTGGTCCAAGCTATTGACATGCCTACTGTGTGTATATAAACCAGTGAAGCAACTAAGTTAGAGTCCCTCAGAACAACGCTAGGAGGAAGTTCAGATCTGTAATCCTGCAAGGACTGGAAAATAAAGGACTGCTGCTTGCCTAAATCTGTCTCTGTTGTCTACTTTGTTCCAGCATTTCTTTGCACTAGGGGTGCCTTCTAACTTGGAGGCTCTCCACTTATTTGTTTATTTGCATGTTTGTGTTTTCCCAGTTAGTCAGCCAACTTAATGGATTGTGATTGTGTGGTAAATGTTACGTTGTTCTTAATTTGTTTTTCTTGTTTGCAGTGTCTTCACAGTCCTTTTCAGGACTACAAAGGTTCTTTTTAGGACCCTCGAGGACTGATCACAAATGCTCAGCCTTGAATTAAGGGAGCGCTCCTTCAGAGACTAAAAGGCTTTACACCTATAAGACCCTACCTAGGGCCCCAGTTTTGTCACACACACACACCGCAGTCCTTCTAAGGATAACAAAAGTTCTTATTAGGGCCCAAATAGGGACCAGCAGCATAGGGCACCTACACAAGGGCTACATTTGGTCCTTTTCAGGACTACAAAGGTCCTTTTGAGGGCTACAAAAGTCCTTTTTGGGACTGCAATGGCCCTAAGGGCCCCCACTGCCCTTCTTAGGACTCCCAACAGTCCTTTTGAGGACCTTCATATTCATTTTCAAGACACCAACGTCCCTTTTTAGGCCCTCCACAGTCCTTTTTAGGACTACCAAGGTCCTTTTCAGGACCAAGCTAAAAGGCGACTCCTAAGGCCTCCCACTAAGGCCCCAGAGGAGCTGAAAGTCCTTTTAAGGACTACCACCCGTACCACCTGGTAGCTCATTTTATCCAGAAGTGTGTTCTTCCATTCAGTTACTTATACCCAGCCATAGAGGGTGGGCTACACTCTTGGAGTAGTAGGATTCTCTCACTCCACTTTGTTACAGTATGGATAAGTAAATAACTCATTACTCCTTTTGTGGCTGCCTATTATAACTGCATTCAACCTAAAGTGTACCTTTGCCAGTAACTAATTGTTGGCTATCATTTTGCAGTGCATGGAGCACCATGTTTACACTCCAGAACTGGAAGGAAAAAAAACTGTAAAGCACTATTATAGTGTAAGATGGTTGTTACGCACCCCCCAAAGTGCAGTTACGATACAGTTTCATGTGAAGGACATTTCTACTTTCAATTGCCCCTGAATATCTTGCCTTCTAATTTATTTACAGAAGTTACTGACAATAAAAATACGAATTTCCTCCTTTGTCAACTTCTTCCTCCACAATTCTTAAAAAAATATATACAAATGCTGTCTGTGCATTAGCACTCACCAAGTGTTTTACTTTCAAAGCCAGTAAAACACTTTGTGCTTTTTTCTAAGACTTTTAGTACATGGAGTAAATAAAACTCCATGCATTTCAAAGTACAGTTGTGTAAAAATCTTACCATAACATTAGATGTCCTTCTCTTCACTGTTGGGAGTATTTACAAAAGGGATCTCCTACAAAGGGCGGCCGATGTCCAGTCAGTATACCAAAGCCTTTGGATATCCCCTACATCACATGTACTATCTTCAGATAGTGTAGGGCATAGAGGCGACTCTGGACCATACCATTCTCAACTGAGAACCGCAGTACGAACAAAACAAAAAAAAGGTAACCAGTACATCCAGAAAACCAAAAGACCAGGGCGAAGGTGGGGGGGGATGGAATACTGCAACATGGAAGAGAATAAGATTTTATACAACTGTACTACATCCTCCCATTTGAATGTTGCAGTACTCATACCAGTAGGCAGAGTGCCAAAGCTCAAGAGGAAACTTGGGAGGATGAAAGACCAGCACAGCCCTTCAGAAAGCCATATAGAATGGCCCTAGCAAAACCAGTTCTAGCTCTGGAGGATTACATCCAACTTGTAGTGCTTGGTAAATGTATGCACAGAAGTCCAGGTTGCTGCCTCAAGAACAGAGCTAGTATCTACACTCTTAAAGGCATCAGAAGAGGCCACAGTTCTAGTAGAATGAGCCTCAACAGAAAAAGGAAGGCTCTTACCATGAAAAGGAATAACAAAAAGAAATAGTTTTTGCGATTCAGAAAAAAAAAATAGCTTGCTTGGATACAGAAAAAAATAGCTTGCTTAGATACAGCTAATCCTAAGGACCTAGGATGAAAGGAAACAAAGAGCTGATCAGATTTCCTAATAGACTTAGTCTTATCCAAATAAGCTCGGAATGGTCTATGCACATCAAATGTGTGTAGCACCTTCTCACTGGCAGATTGCAGAGAAGGGAAAAAGTGGACAAATTAATAGGCTTGATTAAGGGACAACTCGTTAGCCACCTTGGGCATAAAAGAAGAATTAGTACGCAAGGATACCCTGTCCTTATGAAGCACCAAAAGAGGAGGACAAGTCACAAGGGCTTGAAGCTCAGACACATGTGTGGCAGAACTAAGGACCAACAGATGTACCATCTTCCAACAGCAATGTTGCAAGGAAGCTGAAGCTGCAGGCTCAAGAGGAGCCTGATTAAAATTTTCTAAAACAAAACTGAAATCCCAGAGAGGAGGAACAAGTTTCCTTGAGGCCTAATATGAAGGATACCTTTAAGGAATTGTTCAACTTCAAACCTAGAAGCTAAAAGAGGAGATAGGCAGACAAGCAGAGATAGCAGATAAGTTGGCCTTAACAGAAGGATAAGTTGACCCAGCATTGAGCAATTCACACAGATAAGAGCAATTCACACATATAAGAGAGAACCAAAGGAACATCCACAGAAAGTGGATCCAGGTTACGAGATGGATACCAAACAGAAAACCTCTTCCATTTGAAGAAGTAGGATTTCCTAGTATTGGGTTTGCTGGCATCCTGCAAAACACTACATGTCCTCAAAAAAAAAAAGGTATCTATGTGGAATCAAAATCCTGTCACTCACAGTGTCAGCTGAAGAGTGGACAGGTGGGGATGGATGAGAGAGCCCTTATCCTTGCAAGTAGATCCACCATGTGAGGTAACGTGTGATGACTGCCCTTTGCTAAACATAGAAGAGGGAAGCAATGATGTCTCAGCCATAAGGGAGCCCCCAACAAGATTTTTGGAGCATCCTGTTGAATTTTGAACAGGACTTTGGAATAAGGGTAAGGGGAGGGAAAGCATAAAGAAACATCCCTTTCCAAGAAAAAGAAAGATAGGGAGTCCCATCTTCCAAACCAGATGACCTGGGACTCTGGCACAAAACTGAGGAAGCAGTCTGTTCAGAGGGGAGGCAAAAAGATCTATTTGAGGAGTACCCCACCGATGAACAATGTCCAGAAACACATTCCTGTGAAGCATCCATTTGTGGGAGCATCCATTTGTGGGATTGAGTTAAAGACCTGCTCAAAATGTCTGCCACAATGTTTTGACCTGAGGGAATGTAAACTGCCCGAACAGTCACTTGATACTGCATAGCAAGATCCCACAAAGTGCCAACCGGCAAAGAAAAGAAGATTTGCCCACCCCCCTCCCCAGTTTGTTTACATACCACATCACTGTGGTATTGTCTGTAAACACTTTGAGAGGTCCTGGGAAGAAAAGGTGATGAAAGCCAACATAAGACCTCTCATCTCCAACACTGATGTGCTCTGTCTGCTGAGGAGGACACCCCCTGCACCTTTAGAGAGCCAAAAGCTGCTCCCCATCCCACATATGAAGCATCTGTACAGAGCTACTGAGAAGGAAGAGAGGGGATGAAAGGGAAGCCCTGGGTTTAGAGAAAACTGCTGGACCCACCAATGAAGTTCCTTCTTGAGACAGGGTAGAAGAGGAACTACAAATTCTACATGTCCCAAGTTGAAGCCAAACTGACTTTGGAAACCACTGAAAAACATTCTCATGTAGAGTATGGCCAGAGGGAGCATAGGAATGGTGAATGCCATGAACCCCAAAGCTCTCAAGTTCCCTGGCTGTTATGGAGGCCAGGAGAAGAGTTTGAAAGGAAATAAGTGTTAAGGCCTTGGAAAGAGGCAGGGATGCCAGCATAAGTACAATTGGAATCCTGCACCCCAGAAAAACATGCTCTTGAGAAGAGGTCAGAAAAGACTTCTTGAAATGTATTGTGAACCCCACACTTTGCAGAAGGTAAATGACAAAGTGAAGGTTTTGCAACAGGATCTCTGGAGATGATGCCTGAAAAAGAAGGTAATCCAAGTAAGGAAATACTTGGATCCCCTGAATCCTAGAAAAAACAATCACAGGAACAAGGCATTTGGTGAGTACCCTTGGAGCAGTAGAAAGACCAAAGGGCAAAGCAACGAACTGAAAATGCCAGGAAGCAGAGAAATGTAAAAACTTCCTAAAAAGGGGATGGATCAGGCTAGATCGAAATATGGAGATAAGCATCCTTGAGATCCAGGACACACCATATAAGCCTGAGGAAGCAAAGTCTGAAGGGATAACAATCAAAAGGAGGGCACCTTCAGAAAAATGTTTAGATGAGAGAGGTCCAGAATTGATTTCCAAGTTTCCTCTTTTCTGGGTACTACAAACATCTTGGAGTAAAACCCCTTTTGGTACCTCTTGAATGGTACTCCAACTCAAAAGGTCCTGAAGCACCTCTGGAAAGCAGGAGAGTTTTTCCCTGAGGGGGCTTAGGAATACCCATAAAAGGGGGAAGGGATTTACAAACCATAAATTATCCCTGACGAATAATGGCAGGACCCAGGAATCCTGAGTAGTCTGTAGCCTAACAGGAAAAGAGAGACAGATAGATGCAAACAGAAAGAGGAGAGTGGCTGGGAAGTATGAGAGTCACAATAACACCTGGGTTTATCTGGAAAAGGAGACTTCTGAGGCACACGTCTTTGTAGCTTTAGCAGGAGGAGCCCACTTGCCACCGTTCTTACCCTTAACAGGAGGATGAGCTTGCCTGCAAACAAAGGGTGACTTACTGGGGTAGTTTCTCTGAAATTTAGTCAAAGGAAAAACAAACACATGTTAGAGTTCCTGTAAAGCCTTGCTCTTATCCTGAGGGGACTTAAAATAGCAGCAACAGCTTGATCAAACAAGGGTTTACTATCGAGAGGTGCATCCATCAACTTAGCCTTAATATCATCAGGCAAAGGTCGAAGTTGAAGCCAGGAATTCCACCTCATCACTAACCCAAAAGCAGCAACCCTAGAAAAAGCATCTGCTGCATAACTACACTTGATGGAATGATGAGCTGCCTGACACAATGTCCCTAACAGGAAAAGGGCAGAAGATTTACCTTCAGAGTCGGGAAGATCAGAAATAACCTAACAGGCCTGAGATTGGAGAGCCAACAAATACCTGAACATATGGGTTTTATAATTAAACAGCCCTAAAAGCCCAGGCAGGAGAGGTATAAACCTTCTTACAGTAACAATCACAATAGATCCAAAATCTCAAAACGACAAAACCAAGGCCAGAAGATCCACACAAAAAAAAGAAAAAGAAAACCTCTTAAATCAATTCTCTTAGCACCTTGGCACTCCAGCCTTTACAGAGTACAATAGCAACAAATAAAATAATTACTTGTATACCAGCATCAATTAGACTACAATTAAACAATCACTTAAATAATGAATTAAATAATGATTAAACAATTAGACAACAATTAAATAAAAACTTTCTAACTACATTTTAAATTAAGACCCCTAGGGACTAAAGTAGCATATTTCAATATAAAAACTGTTTATATAGAAAATCCATATTATCAAAACTGTCCACAATAAATCTGATCTAACATAATAGATTGAAGTCCCCCTTCATCCAAACAGTGGCGAGTATAAAAATGTGCAGCAATCGGGCTTTCCATTCTAGCTTTCCTTATATCCCTTAAATGTTCTTGAAGTTGCACTTTAAGAGCCCTCTTACTTTCTCCAATATAAAATTTATTGCACGGTTATCTCAGGGCATAGACTATTCCCTCTGAGTCACAACCAAAATTTCCTCGGACATCATACTTTTTACCATTAAGATCACTACAACATTGTACCACATACTTACAGCTACAGCATCTACCACAAGGTTTAGTGCCAAATTTAGGTACATGTCTACTCACTAATTCCATGGGAGGTAAAAACCTCCCATGGACTAACATGTCCCTAATACTCCATCGCCTAAAGGCAGTACCTGGTACATTCTCCAATAAATCAAAAAATGTTTATGTTGGGTTAAAAACCCAATAATACTTAACCAGGTTTACTACCGCTGGGCTAAAAGGACTATTAGTAGTAACAAAAAAGATTTTCTGTTTATTCTCGTTACTATTCTGAGAACCACTTCCTTTATTAAATTCAAAATCCACTTGTTTGACACACTTCCTACCAACATATCTTTCCATACGCTTATTCAACTTATTTACATCACAGCCCCTTTTAATAAACATGTCCCTCGTGCATTGCAATTCATCATAAAATTCAACGCAATTATTACAAAGTCGCCGCAACCTCAAATCCTCACCATGGGGGAGAGCTAACAGATTACGAGGGGGGGTGGCAACTACATCCATGCAAATATTGAGTACCATCAACAAATTTTCTGTACACCCTAGTGTGGATGCCACCCCAACTGAACCCTCCAACATCATATCTAAAGTGACATGTCCCACTTTTAGACCACTACATTTTAAACTAAACCTACTGTTATGTAAATGTGAAATAAAATCATCAAATCATGTCCCCCTTGACAAATAAATAATAAGATCATGAATAAATCTAAAATACCTTATAACATATTGTATTCAACCTCAAATAAACCCATAAATAAATTAGCATATATGGGGGCAAAAGATACTCCCATGGCAGTACCCTGTATCTGCTGGTATAATTTACCATTAAACTCAAAATAATACACTAAACAAAAATAAATTAATTCAATAATATAAATTGATACAGGACTTTCTCCTAGAAAAAAGAAAGGGCTTCTAGTCCAAATTTGTGCTGAATATTTGTATACAAACTGACCATGTCAATAGTTATCAAATACATTTCCTCACCCCATGTAACATCAGAAATCTTACCCAAAAAAAATTAAAGGTGTCTTTCACATAAGACTTTAAGAACAAAAGGTAATACAAAACTATGTAAAAACAGCCCATTATGAGTAAAATAGTTAAACGTAGATATAATTGGATGACCGGGGGGGGGGGGGGTTACCTAAATCTTTGGGTATTTTTGAAAGACAATAGAAGTATGCCATATTACAATATTCAAAATTAAACCGCTTCTCAATATCTTCCTTAGAGAAATAACCAAGCCTGTACCCTTTGTTTAAAAATCCCCTAAACTCAATTTGTGAGGATAAATATTTACTTTCATCACCCATCTTCTAAACCTTTTCATTATTTAAATGATGTAAGCACATTTTTAAAATATGTGCATGCGTAACAAGCTTACTACCCTTATCTGAAGGTTTGAAACAAGATCCCTCATCCTACTCAAACCACCAAGGGCTTTCCATTCACTTTTTGTTCAATTGTAACTTATATTACAAATATTATTCCAAAATTGGTTATATTTCACTTCAACACTATAGTTCAGCATAGATGAAACTGCTGAACAGCGTCATGACAAAAAAGAGGCATAAAGTCGCTCTTGCATCTTACACTAGCAGTATTTTAAGGGCAATAGGCATTGACATTATTTCAGTCACATGAGAAAAACTTTCATCCGATGTCTACATTTACATTTTCACCTTCAGATACATTCAAAAAATAGTATTTCACATATATTTTCCTCAGAAGTCTAAAAAATATCGCCTTTAATTTCATAAAGCCGTGCCAAAACAGTTGGCACAAACTTAAGGGTACAAATAAGAACAGATAATTCCTCATTTGTAAAAGTGTAATCTGATAAATTAATAACAAATGCATGCAAATCCACAATTACCATGAGGTACATTAAAACTCTTTTGCTGTATTTATTAAGTCCTTTCCTCGAGTTCCCAACGCCAGGGTCATTCCCACTTTGGCATTTTCTAAAGTTATTAAAATCTCCCCTCACCTGTATTGTGGTCTCAAAATGTTCTCTGCAGATGTCCTGGGTTTTGGGCCACAGGTAAGGCTGCATATTCCACTGCTTCTTCATTCTCCCACTCAGTAGATGTACAAGTCCCTTTCGAGGAGACAAAGAACCAACTATGTTGTCATACAGTTCCTTCCTGATTCTTGAAGCTCACACGATGCTGATGTTCATTCCGATTGGCTGTTCTAGAAAAGCTATACTTATAATCACACAAGTCCCAATGCAACTTGACCTTCTTTCTCTGTACAATATTCTCCTCAAACTGCTTCAAACATTCTTTCATATCATTAAAAAAGTATCCAAACAATTAGTACCCAATTGGGAAGTAACATTTGAACAAATTGTTTTGTTTTCTGCTTGTTCAAGTCTCGTTACATCAAAATGCGGACACATTCGATATAACAATGGTGGGCTGCAGCTACCCTCCTAGCCCGAAATCTTTGACCATCATTAGAGAAGTCAAACAGGATAGAAAGATTTTTAGCTGCTCTCAAACCCTTTGGTGTAACGTCAAGTTCAAGGTACTGCTGAAGACTTTGTATATTATGGAAAACCAATGTTTCCTTAAAAATTAATTTTTCCAATTGCTCTAAAGGTTCCAGAGTCTCAGCAGAAACTGTTGATGAAAAAAAAGCTGACCTAGTGACACAAAGGGGTTACTCTCCCTTTCCTTCTTTCTTCCTCTATTTTATGTGGCAGTTTTATATGTACTCCACCATTAGAAGTTTTGCTATTCTCTCTGGAGTTCAAAGAATCACTGGCAGGAACAATAACATTATCCATAAACCTCTGGCTAGCATCAATGCTAGCTTCATGGAAAATGCTCTGTAAATGGAAATTAGGATCACTGGTCACACTCCCCAAACAGCAACAACCACAAAAAAATAGATCCACAATCTCAAAACGACAAAGGCCACACTAAGGCCAGAAGATCCCAAAAAACTTCGCTATTAAATCAATCCTCTTAGTGCCTCAGCACACAAGCCTTTACAGAGTGTAATAGTAACAAATAAAATAATTGACTTGTATACCAGCATCATTTACAATTCAATTAAACAATTAATCATTTAAATGAGTTAAATAAAGATTAAATAACAATTATATTGCAATTAAATAAAAAGTTTCTAACTGCATTCTAAATTAAAACTCCTAGGGACTAAAGTATTATATTTTAATATAAAAACTGTTTCTTTATATAGTAATCTAGCTTTTATATTCCTGTTATCAAATTGTCCACAATAAATCTGATCTAAAATAGTAGCTTGAAGTCCCCCTCCATCCATACAGTGGTGGGTATAACAATCTGCAGAAACAGGGCTTTCCATTCTAGCTTTCCTTATATCCCTTAAATGTTCTTTCTTGAAATCTCACTTTAAAAAAAGCCCTCTTACTTCCCCCAATATAAAATTTATTGCATGGGCATCTCAGGGCATAGACTATTACCGCAGAGTCATAACCAAAATGACCTCATACTTTTTACCATTAATACAACTAAAACATAAACCTTCTTGCCTACCTTTTCTATGGTCCTGCTAGCGTTATCAGATGGCAGTAACTTGGGAAAAGGAAGCCACTGAGTGAGCTTGTCAGGGGCTACAGACCCCACCGATGGCTCAGCAGGAGGACACTAAAGTTACAGAAAAATGTCTCGATTATTCTTCACTAAATTATTTAGTTATTTATGCAACATTTGTTTACCGGGAAAGTCCAACTTGGAACAAGCCAATTTTCAGCAGAGGCCTGGGGAGAAATGCTCCAGATGAATGTCTTTGTAATGTGGGAGGAAACTGGAGCACCTGGAGGAAACCCACACAAATGCAGGGAGGACGTGCAGACTCCACACAGAAGGCTACCCAGCAGAGAATCGAACCAGAGAAACTCTTGCTGTGAGACGACAATGCAAACCACTGAGCCGTAAATGCATATTAACTTGCAGTTTCTTCACAAATGAGTCAAATAAAATGTTTATACCAAGTTTATGTTAAAAGCAAAATGTAAAATAGATGCACGATATAGTTCCATATAAGTTGTAGCTTTACATTTCAAGTGTCTTACAATTGCACTTTCTCTGTTTGTACTGACAAATAGCTGAAGATGAAGTGTTGATGGATTTAGGGATATTATGATGTTAGATTATGCTCAAGGAGTCTAGTTTCATAATATTAGAGGAAGAAAAAAAATGTGCCAGAAATCCTTTGAAATCAGATTAACAGTATACTTTGGCCTTCTCAGGCTAGGAGATGAGTGTCTGTAAGGATGTCGGTGAGATAGTGTACTGAAACTAAATGTTACAAGGTTAAAAGATAAATTCTTAGACCAAGTGGTCTAGGTTTTAAAAAGGCACATTGTCAAGTGTTCATGTGAAGTTCTAAGCGAGGAGCATGAGGACATAAAATATTTAAAAAAACATATTTGTTAAAAGCTGTGCTACATCAAAGTTCTGCATGCATGAAATCAATACGAAAAGGTATAATATACGCAGTATTATTTTTCTTTAAGACAGATTTGAAAATCTTGGTAAGCAGTGTCCCAGCACTGTTTATGGAATAAACCAGTGCTTTCCACATCCTGAAGCATTACTCTTGACTCAAGACTAAAAAGGTACAACCATTTGTTTGTAAACTTTCACATTTGGTACCTTAAGACTGGGTTTCTGAACTTTGGTATTGCTGCATAGCAGTGTGGAATAAATTACTAGGGCTCAGCACAAGTTCTGTGAATTCCATGCTGTTTTGTATGAAATGGTCAAAGATTCAGATACCCAACTATACTGCTGGTAGACTAAATGGGGAAAATGGATTTGTGGATTTTTTTTTTCTTCTCTCTTAGATAACTGCAGGTAAAAAAGTAGAATGCGTGAATAACTTTTCTGAATGACTGAATTTGCTTGTTAGGTGTGTGTAAAGTAGTAGTGGGAGGGTGCCTCAGGAAAAAAATTTATTAATGAGTATGCACATTAATAAACTTATTTCCTGAGGCTCCCTCCCACAAGACATGCGTAGAATGGGCGTGCCTTCGTTGAAGGTTGGGCGTCAAGCTGGCACGTCGGCACCCGTAAAAGAAATCTGCCAATCATTAGCAGACCAGAGTTCCGCTGTGGCGACCAGTAACTGAGAAAAGCCAAAAGAAGAACATTAATGAGTATGCGCATACAATAAAAAGGGAAAATTAGCACAAGCAGTCACCTTGTGCTGAGGGCTGTACCCTCAAGACTAAAAGGAAAGAGTCATGAGAGATGTTGTGTGTTGTTTATAATGTACAAGTAAAGAGACAGAAAAAGTTAATGTTAAATCAAGTTCATGAGCCCATAGCAAGTTGGGATGTAGGTGCGACTGTGTGAAAGTACCCTCAGAGGGTCAGATCTGGACACAGTACCTATCCACCCAGTTATCCTAATCGCAATGCTGGAACCATAAATTTTGAGCTCGTGGGATGAAAGCAAGAGGCTGCTGTGGGAAAAGGCTGAATGAAACCTCTTCCTCTGTAATTGCAAAACAGGGTCCTTACCTTTCCCTTCCTGAATGGTGTGTGAACAGATGTCATTTTTTCCCTTAAATTACTAAACTCCAGGATCTACAAGGAAAGTCTTAAGAGGGAAAATGTGAACAAAACTGAGCAGGCAGGATCAAATCCCTGTAGAGGGAAGACCTGCATGTTTTATGTATCATAATGATGCAAAGGAAAGTTGTAAGTATTTGTATGAGTGGTTTCAGTTTACTAAAAATTGCTCTGGTGAAGTTTTTCCATTAAAATGAAACTTATGGTAAGAATAAATTAGAGAATTTGAAGAGTATTTTGAAAAAAAAAAGGCAAGTGGGGAACAATGGACAATATTTTATTCTTGGTATACTAAAGCTCTTAAAAGTGAAAAGGAGTCAGCATTAAAGGGATTACAAAATACTAAGAAGATGATGCAACAAACAGGTGAAAGGTTAAAAAGGCAGTACAGACCAGTAAAAAAAGGGATCCTTTTATCCTGTCTTGACAGGTTTGGAAGAAACCGGGGATTGGCAAAAAGTAGAAACTTCTAAAGAGGATAATAATCCTCCCCCCCCCCACTCCCATATGTACCAGTACAATGGCTTCTGTAGAAGATTCTGCTGTTTCTCAGACCCCTGCATTTCAGACAACTGTCCAGTGGACACTAGGTCAGCGTGGTACGGTTGCATCTCAACCTAGTTCCTCTGTTCAACCTTCACCTTAGAACACACATTTGCAGTAGAGACGGTTCCTTCTTTCTCTCCCTAATGTTTTCAACGACAGAAGCACTAGTATTTGACACTCCTGTGGCTCATCACACGCGCTGACATGATAGGATGGACAAGAGGCTATTGCTCCTGGACAGGATCTTTTGGAACCTGTTAAAAAAATGTGGGGCTAACAGAGCTTGCTCATCACCCTTGGACCCCTGCTGATTTGCATACTATGTCTAAACTTTTTCCAAATATTACAGAAAATCCATTAAAGGTTAAGGAAGAAAAAAAACTGTTAACTGAATGCTGCAACCCTCCACGCTGCAACCCTCCACACATTTAAACCAGGTAGTTACTTCAGATGAAATGAGAAAACAGTTACTTGAGAAGACAAAAGGATAGGGTTGTTAAATACAAAATTACAAATAAGTGTGTCAAGTTAGGACAGATTGGTCTGATACAGGCCCCTATAGTGCCTTTTTTAGGCAAGGTTCAAATAACAAATTCACCACCGTAACAGGAACAGGCAAGCAAAAACTGAGGGTAATGCTACTCAATGCTAGAAGTCTAAATCTCAAAATGCACTCACTCAAGGCACTCCTTAAAATGGAGAACATAGATATCTGTGCAGTGAATAAGACTTGGTTCAAGGCTCCAGAGAGCACCCCTGCACTACCAGGCTATAACTCATACCCCACTTTTCGGCCATGTAACCTGGACCGAAACACCATAGGCGGAGGTGTGTCCACATTCATTAAGGATATCCACATCTCCAGGCTAGCTGCTCAGCATAATGCATCTGAGGTTATCAAAGTGAAACTAACTCTGGGCAAAACTGCAATCCAAATTGTAGCTTGCTACAGATCCCCCACCATGCCCCAGGATTCCCACTCCTCTCTTCTTAATGTACTGGAAAATATTAGGGTTCAACCAAACACCCTAATAATGGGCGACTTCAACTACCCCATCATTTACTGGGAAAACTACTCGTGTACCAACTCCTTAGCTCAACACTTTCTGGAATTCATAAACTCCAGTGCCCTGGAACAACTTATCCACACCCCCACCAGGGGCAACAATATCCTAGACCTAGTCATTACCAACATGAGTGACCAGTGTTCCACACCTGAAGTCAACTCCTCGTTGGTCCAATCCGACCATAAGCTAAATCACCCTTGACATCCACATCCCGCCCCCACCCCCCACTGAGGAAACCATGGTAAAAATTTCTCCAAAGCCAACTTCATGCTTAAGACATAAGTGGTGAACTTCATGACACCCATGCAGATGGACAATACAGTTACAACTGCTGAATTCTACACAAATGCACTCTATAAGCACTTACGAATGCATGGATCGTGCTATCCCAAACAGAACAAAGACGCTATCCTCCAAAAAAAGGAAGCCAATCTGGTGGTCCCCTGCCATAAACAAACTGTACAACAGAAGGAAGAAACTGTTGCAAGAGAGGGTAAAATCCCATGAGTGGAGGAGCTCCCTGGTCAGCCTCAGTAAGAAGCGGAGATCCCTTATAAAAGATCCTCCAAAGCTAGCTACGAAAACAAAAATCGCCACTAATTCTAAGGACAACCACAAAGCATTCTATCGCTATATCAAGAATCTCGACGGCAACACCCAGATCTGCTCCGAGTTACAGCACAATGGCACAAAAATTACAGAACCAACTGATACTGCCAACATCCTGGCAGATAGGTTCAGTGCTAACTTTACCCCACCCCCTCAACCCCTAAAGGGCCCATATCTATACAGGAAGAATGCAGAGTCCCTGTGATCACAACTACGCAGGTAAAAGCTGCACTCTCTAAAGCCAAAAACACAGCACCCATGGGTCCTGACAACATCCCAGGCTGCGTTTTACACGAACTTCAGAACGAACTGGCTCCCCACTTAAGCACCATGTTCAATAATAGCCTCGCATCAGGCTTTGTGCCCACTGAATGGCGCACAGCAACAGTTATCCCACTTCACAAAGGGGGAGCCACCATCAATCCCGGGAACTATCAACCTATTAGCCTGACGAGCCTTGTCTGCAAGGCCATGGAATGTATCATCATGGAACTCATAAACAAAGACATTGGTAACCTCCAACGTCTGGATCCCACCCAGTTCGGGTTTGTGAAAGGCAGATCATGCCTCCTGAACCCGATCAACTTCTTTGAGGCAGTCACCAAAGCCGTAGATGAGGGTAAGGTGGTTCACGCAGCCTATCTTGACCTCACCAAGGCTATTGACACCATCCCCTATTCTAGAATTATAGCTTGAACCTATGAACCTATAAAGGAAATTCACCCCAGGGATCACATCAGTCGCCCTGCTAGACAGGGGTCCAGGGAAGTAAATAGTGTGGGAAGAAATAGCCAGGGAATTGTTATGGCTAGGCTTCTATAGGCCCTAGGGCCGATAACCTAGTACCAACCTATGAACCTAAACTCACTAAACTAGGTATAAATCCTTACGTCACAAGATGGGTTGCCAACTGGCTGACTGAACCCACACTGTAAAAGTTGCAGACTCCAAATCTGACCTCAAAGCAGTGACAAGTGGAGTATCACAGGGTTCCATCTTGGGACCTCTCCTGTTTGGTATCTACTCCTCTGAAGTACAGGCTAACACAGAAGGCCTCTGGCTAACGAAGTTTACAGATGACTGCAAACTAGGAGCCACAGTCATGTCCCCAAATGATGTGGACATTCTACAGAAGGGCCTCGCTGAGACAGATGCCTGGTGTCAGAGCCATGGCCTCAAGCTCAATGCCAAAAAGTGCAGTGTCATCCCCTTTGGTAAAAGCTCTATACCCATGAACTACCACATAGGCAGCAATCTACTTAACACTGAATGTGTGATAAAAGACCTTGGGACCCAGGTGGATAGTAGTCTCTCCTTTGACAGTCACATCGCCACAGTAGTCAGGAAGTCCTTCTATGTGGCACATCTCATCATAACAGGGTTCTCATCCAGGAAAAGTCATTGTTCCCCTCTATTTGACACTCATTAGACCCATTATAGGAGTACAACGCCCCTTTTGGAATGTACCTCACAAGACATCTGCAGCAGTTGGAAAGGCCACAGAAGTACCTCACAAAGAGGATTACTGGCCTCAAACAAATGCCCTACACTGACAGTCTCAAAAAACTCCAACTTTACTCTGTAGCATATCGCCTACTTCGAGGTGATCTCTGCCTATCATATAAAGCTATGTCAAACCCAGAGCAGTTGGACATGCTACACCTAAAGAAATCCCAATCCCTCCAAGCTACACGCTCTAGGGACCTAAACCTAGTCACAATAAACAGGACATGCTGGAGGGATAGATTCCTGTCCCAGAGGCTTCCCATACTCTGGAACAGGCTACCCATCTATGTCAAGCAAAGTTCTTCATTAGCACTCCAAGAAAAATCTTGATGAGTGGATGGGAAATGGGAAATACACCCCGGGGATCACTTCTGTGTCTCTGATCGACAGTGGCACAGGAAAATAACTTTCTTGGGTGGAGTAAGCCAGGGAACTTTTGTTGGCTAGGCTTATGTAGGCCCTTGGGCCGATTAGGTAGGTACTAGGCTATGTAAGCAAAATAAAGGGGAAGTTACTTAAGTCGTCTTAAAGCAGTGGTTGCTGGACATTCAGGAATACGACATCCAGAAGAACAAGTTAAGCCAGCTATTGGAGTGGCTTTTGTGCAGGGTCTGCAAGCCCTTGTACAAAAATCAAATAAAACAAATGCTTGTAGACTGGCAGGGAAAGGACTTTGAGACCTTAATACAGTAATGTCTTGTGGCTTTTCCCGGTTAGGGGTCGCCACAGCGGAACTCCGGTCCGCTAATGATTGGCAGTGAATTTTTACTCTGCTGAGTTGCCAGCCCGACACTCAACCTTCAAAGAAGACACACTCATTCACGTACACGCACATACCTGCTTGTCTTTATGCATCAAATTGACCATGGGGAGGACATGCAGACTCCGCACAGAAGGCGCTCCTGCAAATCACCATACTACGTCAGAAATATAAAACAGCAATAAATCTTGATCCTTTGCTGCCAATAGAGAAAAGGTAGGAATAAATTCAAAGAAAATTCCTTTCCTGGAGGATGGTGGAGCCACTAGGTCTGTATTAAGTTACCTTTTCCTTTTGAGTATTACTGCACTGGTAAATTTGCTAAGGAGAGACCGGTTATGCAAACTGGGTTGTACTATTTACTGTACACCAGAAGGGGTGTTTTGGATATTCCAACAGAAAAGGGGAAGTATTAGCAGTTGTAGCAAAATCTGAGGAACAGCCTTTTAAAAGCAAAGAAAGTTTTCTGGTTGGGCATCAGCATGGAGAGTGGACTTGGTGCCAAAAGGCCATGGCCAGGCAAAATTCTCACATGCAAACAAGGTTGTCAAGAACACACACACAGATCAAGCTAGGCTGAGGCACTAAAAAGCAATCTTCCCAAACCTCAAAGACCTCCTAAGCCTATAAAAACATTAATGCCGATCCTCAGCCATCTCTAAAGTACTCAACAAAAGCAAACACCATACATGTGCATATACCCAGTGGAGTCCCAAGAGCAAAGCTCATAAGGCAAGTAAATACATTACCTAGACTCTTGTCATAGGGAACTCCATTGTATAACACACAGATGTCCCACTCTCCACAATGAAAAAGATGAGAACAGTTAGTTGCTTATCTGAAGCCAGGATCCCCCAAGTTACACAAGCACTCAAGTCACTACACCACAGGTACCAGTATGATTCTATCATAGTCCATGCAGGCATTACAGACCTGAAATGCACTTCCCTTGACTATATAAAAGACACTGCTGCCTGCCTGAGAAAGGCACTCCGAGAGATCATGTGCCTTGCATGCAGCGGCATTCTAACTTCACCAAGCATGGTGCCACATTATGAACAAACTTCAACAACAGGCTTAGTTTCTGGTGCCTCTCCAGAGGGGTTAAATGTAGGTCAGCATGGGAGGACAAAGCTAGCAAACCACATTGCTTTGCAAAAGGATGGTCTGCACCTGTCTTCCTAAGCTTCTGATTATTGGCTAAAACTTTACCCACCCTCTTTACAGCCTTTTTTGGCAATGCTAAATTAAAAACCTACCAATATAGCAAAGTCCAAAGAAACCTAAATGTGTTACTATTTCTAGGAGCCTAAACAAGCAACTCCACATGCTACAAGTTCTCCTCATTCTGGAAAATACAGACATCTATGCCATCAGACACACGTTTTAAATCTGCAAAAAGTACTCTGGTAGTGCAAGGCTCTGGTGCCTTCCACACATTTAGACCATCAACTGCACAGACAGGGACAAAGGGTTGAAGAGCCTCAATGTATTATTACCAACAAACAACTCTATGTTGATTAAACAAAATGAAGGCCTGGAATGTATCACATGCAAATAACTACAAAGTAAGCACCACACCATATCACAGCAAGCTACAGGTCTGTGTCTCTGGAATCCCACAGTTCACACACAGACCTACTAAAAAACCAACCCTCCCCATTAAACGAAGTACCCCCATTCATGAGAGACTTCAACTACTCCTCATATCTTGCTGGTACAATGATTGGTGGACTTTAGCAAAAATACCCTTGACCGGATAGTGTGCATACCCACCAGAGGTTCAACCATACAGGACCTGGTACTAAACAAAATATGGTAGAGTGCTGCATTTCCCCCAAACAGTGTTATATCATCACAAGGTTGCACCACAAAGCTGTCTCCTTTGAAATAAAAAAAAATCAACTCTGCAACTATGGCAAACCCTACAGTATGGAACTATTCAAAGTAAACTATATCCTTTTAAGTGACAGTCTGCCAAAATTAATTGCCCCCAAAACTCAGTTCACAGCAACCTATGGGGAATTGTTCACAGCCATGTAAATTGCTGTGCAGAGGTTGCTGTACCTATCAAAAGTAAGCCCAAAATAAACCACAATGGTGGAGTCCTAACCTTCATAGGATCTATAATAAAAAAGAAAACGTCAACGCTAAAAATCAGGAAGAGCAACTCCCATAATGATAGCACTCTAATTTTGTTTCCTTTTTAGTTTAGAGTAGTAATCAATTCCAACAAGGTCAATTATGAGGTCAAGACAGCCTCACAGGTGAAAGCTGTAAAAGGTCTTGTGATTGTCTATGTCCAAAACCCCAAAGGCATCACTGAACAGGTGTGCCAAACTGGTGGTCATTGGTGCCACCCTCACATAGCACAGTGACATAATGAATTTACTGGCTGACGAATTCAGCTCAGGCTTCACCTCCCACTTTCCTCAGTTCTCACAAAAAAAAAAAATCTACTAGCATAACACCCCCCCCCCCCCCCAATTTACAACAAGGAGCAGGTCCTGGAGGTGCTTGCTAATGTCAAGCACACATCCACAATGGGCTTTTAACAATATCCCAGGATGCATCCTAAACAGCTTGAAACATGACCTATCAGGACCACTTGAATCATTTTTCAACTACAGCCTCAAAATAGTTTTGTACCAAGAGAATGGAAGACTACAACGGTTATCCCACTTCACAAGGGTGGACATCAACCATCCTCGGAAACTACAGACTTATCAGTCTGACTAGTCTACTACTTAAAACTATGGAATGAGAATTATAGAAATGTCAAGGACATAGGCAACCTTCAGATACTGGACCCAACCCACTACGACTTAGACAAGGGAAGGTCATGCCTACTAAAACTGGTAGACTTCTATGTTAAAGTTAATAAGGCAATGGATGTGATGAAAACCATGCATACTGCCTATCTGTACCTGGCTAAGGAGTTTGATGCAGTACCCCACTTGGGTATAGTTAAACTCACCAAACTAGGCATACCCCTGTACATAACTCTCTGGATTGCCTGGCTCACAAACGGAGCCCAGGAAGACATGACTAGTGATACCATCTCCACTAAAAGACCTTTCACCATGCAGTGGGGCCACTCCTGTTTGGCATCTACTTCTGTCGAGGGCCTTTGGCTGACCAAGTTCACAGAGGACTGCAAACTGGAAGCTATCACAGATTTCCCCATTGATACCAAATGACTGGAGCCAAAGTCACAGATTAAAAACTTAATGCCAAGAAATGCACTGTAGTGCCTTTCAGGAAAACTGCCACTCAGGCTAATTACTCCATCAATAAGACACCCCTTAGAGTTAACCTGGTACTCATAGATTTGAGTAACATACATTGCCAATAATCTGGCCTTTGACCAGCACGTATCAGAGTTAGTAAGAAAATCATTCTATATCCCCTAACTTACAAGTAACAGTATGGCATCTAGGTCCAAGGAAGTCATAGGGCCACTTTATTTGGCCTTTATCAGATTAATAATATGCAATGCCCCCTTCAGCATGCACCTGACCAGAAATGTAACAAATGGAATGCCTACAAAGGTTCCTTACTAGGAGAACCCTGGGTATAAATCCACTATCCTATATGGATCACCATAAAGCCCCGTCTCTATACTCTTATCTCCTACAGGTTATAGTGAGGCGACCGAAGCCTGGCGAACAAGGCATCCTCTGATCCAGCTCTGATGGAATTTATCTGTAAAATGAGCAGAATCAGAACCACTAGATTCAATTATTTAAATTGTGCTTGTAACATAATTAAAACCATGTTGGCGACAGAGGTCTCAGACGATCCCCATGTTCGGTTACAGGCTCCCCATCAGTGTGAAGCAGAGTCCATCCATAATCCTATTTAAAACATAACCTTGGCCAATGGATGGGAAATCAGAAATTTACCCCAGGTCTGTCTCCCATGTCTCAGACAGAGAGACAGTAATTCCCAAACTAATATACCCCCACAGCCACTAGAAACATCCTAAACTGGTAGCCTGAGAAAGTTTTATTCTTCATGTAATTGTCACAGCAAGAGTGAGGTTAGCAGATACAGAGTATCGACCTGCTTTTACCAGATCAGATTCTCACTAGATACACTTTAAAAACAATTTCCTCCCTGCTCCCTACAGTACACTGTTAACTGCACCCTACAGCTCAGCTGCTTTTAATTTTAACATTAACAAGATAATGCCTTCCTACCAGGGCTTGATCTCAAAGTACACGCAAAGAAAAAGGCATAAGAAGATTTTAAAGTGAAAGACCTACTCTGGTAGAGGTTTTAAGTTGAATCTAGAACAGAAGCAGCTATTAAAAAGGGATAATTAGTAGGGCATATAAAATACTGCATGGCAACTATAAGACTAAGAGGAGGTTAAAAAAAGAATGGGAAGAGAAAGCGGAAAAGCAATTTACAGGAAAACAATGGAAAGTCATGTACAGCTCCCAAGTATGCAACCAGGACCAGACGTTTTAGGATCTTTATTTGGAAGTGTTTGCATAGGTATTGTTATACCTCAAATAGACTTCAAAGAATGTTTTCTAAGGTAGACAGCAAATGTTGGAGGCATGATAACTGGGAACATACGTTTTGAGAGTGTGAGTTGTCAGAGTACTCTGTAGGGGAAATTTTAATATCTATCAGAAATATTGGTTGAGCAATGGCTGTAAGGAAAAATTATTCTTTTGGGCTGGGATACAGGATCCAAATTGCCTAAACATAGTAATGCCTTACTAAGTTCAATTATATTGGCTACCAAAAAAGCAATTACTAGAAATAGAAATCAAAAAAGTCTAAGCCAACTGTATTTGAAGTACTGAATATTATAAAAAAAAAAAAAAAAAAAAAAAAAAAAAGAGAGAGAGATAAAATAACTGGGTCTTTTCACAAAAGGGAAGGAGCAAATTACGTAGACGTAAATGGAAATTGTGGGAATAATCCATGCAGAATGATGTTCAAGAAGAAGAGGAGGAGTGAGATTTAAGGGAAGGCACACACTCAGCAGTTAATGTATTGTTGGACTGATAATAGCAGTAAAGAAAATAGGAGACGTATATGCATTTAAACTGAAAAATGTTAAAATGGTTTGTTTTCTTTTCTTTTACTGTACCTTTGCCTTGAGTGATAATTTTCTCTTGGACGTTCCCAAACATCCTCTGTTCTACAAGCAGAAACAGACTTTTTTTTTAAATCTTCCCAAAGGAAATGAACAGCTGCTGCTCTAGTGCATTAGCAGGATTCTAGAAATAGATGTACTGTGTATGACCTGTTGTGCGCCTGCACTTAGCGTACATACTCACTGAGACTACCTCCTCTCTCCTCCACTAGTCTCCCGGACCACCTACACTTCCACAGTACGTGGCAGCAAAGCTCCACAAATCCCCCCACCTCCCGAGCAGTACCTATTCCCAGTAATAGTGCTTGCCTGTAAGCAAACAATTTTTCCCACAATCTCAGACGCCTCTACCTAGCGATACTCGGCTGGAATCCATTTCCACCCACTTATGTACCAAAGACCCTGCTCCCCCTAGGCAGACAAATAGCTGTAGACTGTCTTCTGCCATTGCCAGCACATACCTGCAATCACCAATAACTTTTCCACTCACCTCTGCTGGGGTTGCTCTGCCCGCTCAGTTCACCCCATGGGCTCACTCCACTCCCCTACCCTGCCCCCAATTCCCACCCACTCCCACTACAACATTTATCAATCCTCAACTCCTCCCACACCCTATACACCCAATCAGCTGATAGCACCTCCCACCACTCACTTCCATCCTACAGTATCCAACCATTCTACACCATGTTCCATCTCTTACCCCACCTACACCTAGCAATACTCTTACTACTTACCACACTAACCTCCTTAACACAACTCCCAACCCCCTACCTCACTCCTCCACCACACTACACATACAATTACCAACACACCATCCCACCTGCCTTTTCCTCCATATCTCCCAACCTCTATCCCCCCATCACAACCCTATTATACAACCTAAAATCCTACCCACACTTCCCACACCCAACTTTCCCCACCTCCCACACCACAAAAAACATACCATCTACCGATACTTAAAAAAGCTCCATCCCATTTAGATTTCATAATACTTTTATTTCATCAAATCTCCCAGTCTCTCTCCGGTGACATCCATCCCAACCCTGGCCCAAACAACTCACCACCCACCAACCCCCTCTCACCCTAACAATCCCAAGTCCATTTTCCTCACCACAATTAATGCTCAAAACCTCCAAAATAAAATCCCTTATATGCCGGTCCCCTACACAATCTCCATGATGGAAACCTGGCTAAAGCCAGTCATAAAATAAAATGAAATCCTACTACCTGGCTACCAAATGATCCACACTGACAGACCCAACAAGAAAGGAGGTGGTGTAGCAATAGTGTACTCCTCCTCCATCTACACAGTTACCTCACACACCAATTATATCCCCAAGTTCAAACACTCCAAACTAATTCTTGCCAACATCATCCCAATATTAGAAGATATCCTCTCCTGGTTCTCCTCCAACATCAAAACTGAAACAAATTATTCTAGGCAACGTAAACATTAAATGGACCACCATTAACTCTCAATCCCCTTATCAAACTATAAACTTCTATAACTACACCCAACTAATAAACTCTCCCATCAGACCAAACAAGCATGGAATACTGGCTCCATCCTTGACTGGATTTTAGTATGTCATCCTAACCTAATCTCCATATCAGGCATCCTCCCAGACTCTCAGCGACCACCTACCTGCCTTTGCTGACCGGCATCCCTCTCTAATCCAAAAACATCACCACTATATTCAGACCCACAACCTCTAACTTCAATCCAAAAATTTTCTCAGACTATCTCAAACTAATTGACTGGACCCCCTTAAAAACCCTATCCCTAGACTACGCCATCAGCCACTTTAACAATACCTTTTTGTCAACCTAATAGATCACCATGCTCCCCCCTAGAACCAAATGGATCAGATCCCAAATCTCCCCCTGGCTATCAAAAGAAACCAAGCATACCATGCTCCTAAGAGACAAAAAGTGTAAACAATGCTAAAGAAATAATACCCGGTACACTACTAGAATGCAAACAACTTCGCAACAACGTAAAGAAATTAACAACTAGAGACCACAAGTCCTATTACACAAAGCTGCAATCTAAACACTCTGCCAACCCAAAAAAGTTCTGGAGTACTATGCCCTCCCTCCTCCATCCCGATAAGGACAACCGTTGTCCCAACCCTAACCTCTCCAACCTACATATGGCCACATCATTCAATGCCTTCTTTGTGGACTGTATATCCAAACTAACCTCCAGCTTCCCACATACCCCTCCTACCACATCCCCCCATCCAACACCCTCTCAGACAATACACATCACCCCCCCCCCTTTCACACTCAACCCCATCCCCACTAGCTCAATAAAAAAAAACTCCTCCAGCTAAAACCTTGCCGTAACACACCAGATAATTTGAGGAAGGATGTGGGTAAATTTATCAGCCAATAGGTTAGCCCTGCCAATATCCATTCTAATAAACAGATAAATACAAGAATCAGACGTCCCTTCAATTTAGAAACTTGCTTTCATTATTCCACTCCATAAGGGAGGCAAAAATAATGGCATTACCAACTTCCGGCCCACTGCCATCCTTTCCCCACTCTCAAAAATCCTTGAAAAATGTATTCATGCATAACTCATGCCATACCTAACTCACAATAACCTCCAGCTACCTTTCCAAAAGGCAGCAAGCGGTAAAATGGAAATTGGCTACCATCTCCTTCCTACACAACCCCACCGGTGTTCCCCAAGGCTCTGGCCTTGGCTCCTTACTCTTCAACATATTAATAACATCCACCGCTCCTTACTCTTCAACATACTCCATCCCAGTCTCTTCCGTGATCCAGTATGCAGAGGACTCTACTATAATCTGCACTGCGGAGTCCCCCTTCGACCTGCAACTAAAGACCCAATCAGCTTTCACTAAAACAGAAAATTGGATGCAGTATAACCATCTTGCCCTATATGAAAATAAAACAAAATTAATTATCTTTACTCCCTCCAGACACTCAGCACTTGACAACTTCGATAATTAGCCTAAACACCTCCACTGAGAATGCACAACACACCAAACTCCTTGGTATAATCACTGATAAGAATCTGAAATCCGGCATCCATATTCAAACTGCCATTAAAAAACCCCACCAAAAGCTAAGACCCCTATACAGACACAACCACTACACGACTCCTTCCACCAGAAAGACCCTGGCCTCCACCTACCTTCTCCCCTCTTTAATATAAGGCACCCCCCCCTACTCACCAACCTCCAACTTGGCTTACAATCCAAACTGGACTCCTGCTACAATAAAAATATGTAAATTCGCCACCAACTCCAAAAACTCATCCCACCATTGCAACTCCCTCCAATATCTACAGTGGCTAGAACTTCCTAACTACTGGAACTTTCTTAAGCTCACCACCACCCATAAACTCGTGTTCAAACAATCCAGCTGCCCCGCTCTCTCCGCCTTATTAACCCCCTACACACCCAACTACTCACCCAGATCAGAAAATCAAAACCTCCTGCAAATCCACAAACCCTACCGGACCCCTGGACTTCTGCCATCATCCTCCATAGCCAAACTATGGAACCCCCCCCCATCCTCCCACCTCCCTATGTAACACCTCTAACACAAACTTCAAATCCCTCCTCCACGTCTACCTATCCTCAAATTGGATATGCTCCTGTTCATCTCCTACTTGAGTCACCCCACCTTCCACTCAACTACTATTTCTTTTTTCCTTTTCCCATATTATACCTTCTCAGTTACTCTTTGGAAAAGGTTACTACCACATTTCTGTAAACAACTAGCCCTAGTGCCACTCTGAAGCATACTTTCAGCCACTCTGTAACACACCCATCTTCATCCTACATGCTTGCACATATCTACTAGACATACTTATCTTATGCCAAATCTTCCTCTTCTACAATCTATTTATGAACATAAGGGTTAAGGTGCTTACCTTAAAGATCCAAGGTGCAGGATTTGATTCTCACATGGGGTAACTGGCTAAGCTTCCAATAGCCCAAAGGGGCAGTTAGCTTAGTACTAACATATAACATATATGAACATATATGAAATTCAAAATAATCTACAGATTGAACGTATAATGTTTTGACCATTGCTATACCTACTCTGCATTCAACTGCAATTATGCTCACCCTTTAATCTTTGCATCTGTGTATATCATCCTTGACATTTCATGATTATAATAGTCTATGAACTTATATATTTTACTGTATTGTAAATGGAGCTTTTCACCCCAGACCTCCACTGAAAGCAGGCTCTTCTTGGTCCAGTGGACTTCCCCAGTCATCAAACTGAAAATAAATAAATTTCTAACTTTTTCTCCACATTACACATTTGCCTAGGGGAGCTCAGCAAGCAACTGAAAATATTTTCATAGATATCCACATACTCAGAGGTCACTTAGCTGGTGAGGGGCAGGGGTTAAGGAAACCAAAGTGTGTGTCCCTCCCCAGCTGCAAAATCTAGTTAAAAATAGTAGACAGGTACAAAGGGCATTGGATGGATTGCCTCTCTGCAAAAAAAACTTAAGTTAAAGTTAGTTGTAGGGGTGTACATTTAAAAACACAATGATTCATCCAAGTAACAGATATAAAGCTGTTGATGCAAGTGCCATTAACAAGCTGATGTTTAGCCTTGCCTTAAGTGTGATCTATAAAATATGTCTGGCCCTCTAGAACACCAACACTTGATAAGTTTAGAACACCAACACTTGATAAGTTTACCACTGCTAGGGGAGGAGTAACACCTTTCCTCCCCCTTCTACCCCTCACCACACCCTCTCTATATACCCACCACATATACCAAAATTCTTTAATTTATATTTTCTAAACCTTCCTAAACAATGCTTACTCCTCAGGCTTCTCTGATTTTATCTGTTCCTCCGGCAGACCCTTCAGTCTGGTAAGAGGAGTGGTTTCCGGCTCTGAAATTGTAGTTTTATTGGCCATTTGGGCAGTTTTTTCTAACCTTTCAACTTTCTCTTCTCCAATTAGTCTGTCTTAAAAATAAAAAAATTAAGGTTTTCTTATATGAGGGTAAGGAACATTAAAGATTTCATATAGTTAAAAGGAAGTTTGTTATCTTCAGAGAACAGACAGTTGAACTAGAGTAATTCAGGGACAATAAATTGTGGTAAATGTTCAGCATGTCCATTTATAGTTGATAAATATCCACAAATAAACAGAAAAATGTCTGAGATAAAAGGTTGCTTTAATTGCAATAGTGAGGCAGTAATATATAGGTTCATAGGCCCTAGGCCCGATAGCCTATGACCTACCCATACAAGCCTTGCAAAAAATGTACCCTGGCTTTCACCACTCAAGAAAATTATTTTCCTGTGCCCCTGTCTAGCACAGCCACAGAGGTGATCCCTGGTGTGAATTTCCTATTTCCCATCCAATCAAGATTTTTATTGAAGAGTGCTAATGAGGAGCTTTGTTTGATATAGATAGGTAGTTTGTTCCAGAGTATGGGAAGTCTCTGGGACAGGAATCTATCCCTCCAGCATGCTCGGTTTATTGTGGTGACCAGGTTTAGGTCCCTAGAGCGTGTAGCTCGGAGGGATTGGGATTTCTTTAAGTGGAGCATGTCCAAGAGCTCTGCGTTTAACATAGCTTTTTATGTTAGGCAGAGACCGCCTCTGAGTAGGCGATATGCGACGGAGTAAAGCTGGACTTTTTAGGACTGCGCAGGGCATCTGTTAGAGACCGGTAATCATTTTTGCGAGGTATTTCTGCGGCCTTTCCATTTGCTGTGAGGTACATACCAAAAGAGGTGTTGTACTCTATAATGGATCTAATGAGTGATGAGTAGAGGGGAACAATGACCTCTTTTTTCCTGGATGAGAAACCTTTTGTGATGAGGTGTGCCATGTAGAAGGAATTCCTGACTACTGTGGCAATGTGATTATTAAAGAGAGACTACTGTCCACCTGTGTCCCAAGGTCTCTATCACACTTTCGGTGTTAAGTAGACTACCACTTATGTGGTAGCTCATGGGTACAGAGTTTTTACCAAAGGGGATGACAATGCGCTTTTTGGCATTGAGCTTGAGGCCATGGCTTTGACACCAGGCATCTGTCTCAGTGAGGCCCTCAAGTAGGATGTCCACATAGTTAGGAGTTTCAATTATGGCTCCTAGTTTGCAGTCATCTGCAAACTTTGTTAGCCAAAGACCTTCTGTGTTTCGTATCTACTTTTAAGTACAGGCTAACAGGAGAGGACCCAAGACTGAACCCTGTGGTACTCCATCTGTCTGAAGTTAGATTTGCAGTCTGCTACTTTCACAGTGTGGGTTCTGTCAGTGTGCTAGTTGGCAACCCATCTTGTGACATAGGGATTTATACCTACTTTAGTGAGTTTACCTATAATTCCAGAGTGGAGAATGGTGTCAAAAGCCTTGGCGAGATCTAGATAGGCTGTGTGAACCACCTTACCCTCGTCTACGGCTTTGGCGACTGCTTCAAAGAAGTCTATCAGGTTTAGGAGACATGTTCTGCCTTTTACAAACTCTAACTGGGTGGGGTCCAGAGTTTGGAGATTACTAATGTCTTTGTTTATAAGTTCCATGGTAGTATGTTCCATGGCTTTGCAGACCAGGCTCAGGCTAACAGGGCGGTAGTTCCCGGGGTCCATGGTGGCTCCCCTTTTGTGGAGTGGGATAAACGTCGCTGTGCACCATTCAGTGGGCAGAAAGCCTGAGGTGAGGCTATGATTGAACATGGTGCTTAGGTGGGGTGCCTGTTCATTCTATAGTTCATGTAGAACGCAGCCTGGGATGTTGTCAGGTCCCATGAATGCTGTGTTCTTGGCTCTGGAGAGTGTATTTTTTTTTTTTACCTGTGCAGCCATGATTACAGGAACTTTGCATTCTTCCGGTATAGAGATGGGCCCTTCAGGAGGTGAGGGGAGGTAAAGTTAGCACTGAACCTATCTGCCAGGATGTTGGCAATTTAGTGCCATTGTGCTGTAACTCAGAACAGATCTGAGTGTTGCCATAGGTTGGTACTAGGCTATCAGTCCTACGGTATACACAAGCCTGGCTATTTCTTCCCATGCTATTTACTTTCCTGGACCCCTGTCTAGCAGGGCGACTGACGTGATCTCAGGGATGAATTTCCTTTCTCCCATCCAATCATCACGGTTCCTTTTGAAGAGGGCCAAAGAGGCACTCTGCTTGACATGCATGGGCAGTCTATTCCAGAGTCTGAGGAGTCTCTGGGTCAGGAACCTATCCCTCCAGCATGTTTTGTTTATTGTGATGACAAGGTTTAGATCCCTGGAGTGTGTGGCTCTGAGGGATTGGGATTTCTAAGTGTAGCATGTCCAACAGCTCTGGGTTTGACATGGCCTTGTATGTTAAGCAGAGATCGCCTCAGAGTAGATGATATGCGACAGAGTATAGATGGAGTTTAAGGTGGTCAGTATAGGGCATCTGCTTTAGGCCTATGATTCTTTTTGCGAGGTATTTCTGTGGCCTTTCCAGTTGTTGCAGATGTCTTGAGAGGTGCGGTCATTGTATTCTATAATGGGTCTAATGAGGGATGAGTACAGGGGGACAATGACGACCTTTTTTCTGGATGAAAAGCCCTTAGTGATGAGGTGTGCCACATAAGATTTCCTGACTGTGGCGATGTGGTTATCGAAGGCGAGACCGCTGTCCACCTGTGTCCTCAAGTCTCTTATCACACTTTTGGTGTTCAGTGTACTGCCACCTATGTGGTAATTCACAGGTACATGTTTTTTCCCCAAAGGGGATAGCTATACATTTCTTGGCATTGAGCTTGAGCCCATGGCTCTGGCACCAAACATCTTGTTTCTGTAAGGCGCTTTTGTAGAGTATCCACATCATTTGGGGATTCAATAACGGCTCCCAGTTTGCAGTCATCTGCGAACTTTGTTAGCCAGAGTCCCTTAGTGTTGGCCTGTACTTCAGAGAAGTAGATGCCAAACAAAAGCGGTCCCAGGACTGAACTCTGAGGTACTCCACTTGTCTGGAGATGGATTTGGAGTCAGCTACTTTTACAGTGTGGGTTCTGTCAGTAAGCCAGTTGGCAACCCATCGAGTGACGTAGGGATTAATGCCCAGCTTAGTAAGTTTATCTATGATTCCAGAGTGGGGGATGGTGTCAAAGCCTCGGCGAGGTCCGGATAGGCTGTGTGGACTGCTTTACCCTCATCCACAGCTCTGGAGACGGATTCGAAGAAGTCAATCGGGTTCAGGAGACAAGATCAGCCCTTCACGATCCAAACTGGGTGGGGTCCAGTGTTTTAAGGTTGCCAATGTCTTTGTTTATAAGTTCCATGATAATATGTTCCATGGCCTTGCGGATCAGGCTCATCAGACCGATCGGGCGGTAGTTCCTGGGATCCAAGGTGGATCCCCCCTTGTGGAATGGGATAACTGTAGCTGTGCGCCACTCAGTGGGCACAAAGCCTGAGGGGAGGGTATGACTAAACATGACACTTAGGTGAGGTGCCAGTTTATTTTATAGTTCATGTAGTACACAGCCCGGGATGTCATCTGGTCCCATGGATGCTGTACTCTTAGCTTTGAAGAGTGCGTTTTTTACCTGTGTGGCCGTTACTGGAATTTGGCAATCTTCCAGTATTGAGATGGGCCATTTAGTGGGTGAGAGGGAGTGAAGTTGGCAATGAATCGATCTGCCAGGATATTGGCTACATCCTTGGGATCAGTATATTTAATGCCATACAGCAGATCTGAGCATTGCCATTTAGATTCTTGACATATAGAATGTCTTGTGGTTGTCTTTGGAATCTGGCAATTTTATTTTCGTAACTAGCTTTGGAGAATTTTGAGGGATCTCAGCTTCTTTCTGCAACAGTTTCTTCCTTTTGTTGTAAAGTTTGTTTATGGCAGGGGACCACCAGATTGGTTCACAGATTAGTACTAAGCTAACTGCCCTCGAAAGCCATTTTAAGCCTAGTCAATTATCCCTTGTGAGACTCAAACCCTGCACCTTGTGTTTGCAAGGCAAACACCTTAACCATTAGGCCACCCTCCCTTCCTTTTTTTGGAGGAGAGCATCTTGGTTCTATTTGGGATGGCACGATTCATGCATGGGTGGATGTGCTCATACAGTGCCTTAGTGTAAGACTCAGCAGTCAAACTTTCAGTTCCCATTTGCATGGGTATCATGAAGTTTGTAACTTCTGACTTGAGTAGCATGAAGCTGGCTTTGGAGAAGTTTTTTATGGAGGTTTCCTTACTGGGGGGTGGGGTGGGATGTGGAAGTTAAGAGTGATTAGCTTATGGTCTGACCTGACCAACGAGGGGGTGACCATAGGTGTGGAGCATCGATTTCCCATGTTGGTAATGACCAGGTCAAGGATATTGGAGCCCCTGGTGGGACTATGGATTAGTTGATCCAGGGCATTGGCAATGAGAATCTTGACATAGCTGTAGAATGCTTTGTGGTTGTGTTTAGAATCAGTGGTGATTTTGCGTTCATAACCAGCTTTGGAGGATTTTATGAGGGATGTCAGCTTCTTACGGAGGCTGACCATGGAGTTCTTCCAGTCATGGGATTTTACTCTGTTTTGCAACAATTTCTTTCTTCTGTTTTAGAGTTTGTTTATGGCAGGGAACCACCAGATTGGCTTCCTTTTTTTGGAGGATAGCATTTTCATTCTGTTAGGGATAGCACGATCCATGCACTCGTTTAAGTGCTTATAAAGTGCATTTGTGTAGGATTCAGTAGTCGTACCTCTACTTTCTGTCTACATGGGTGTCGTAAAGTTTGCCACTTCTGTCTTAAGAAGCGTTGGCTTTGGAGAAATTTTTTACAGTTGTTTCCCTAATGGGGGGGGGGGGGGTGGATGTCTAGGCTGATTAGCTCGTGGTCGGATCTGACCACAAGGAATTGACCTCTGGTGTGGAACACAGTTCACCCATGTTGGTAATGACCAGGTCTAGGATATTGCTGCCTCTGGTGGGGGTGTGGATAAGCTGATCCACGGCGCTGGAATTTATGAATTCCAAAAAATGTTGAGCAAAAGAGTTGGTACACGAGTAGTTTTCCCAGTTAATGGTGGGGTAGTTGAAATTGCCCATTATTAGGGTGTTGGGTTGTACCCTAATATTTTCCAGTGCATCAGTAAATGAGGAGTGGGAATCCTGGGGCATGGTAGGGGATCTGTAGCAAGTTACAATTTGGACTGCGGTCTTGCCCAGAGTTAGTTGCACTTGGATAATCTCGGATGCATTATGCTGAGCAACTAGCCTGGTGGTGTGGATATCCTTAATGAATATGGACATGCCCCCACCTTTAGTTAGGTGGCCGAAAGGTGTGGTATGCTATGCATTTTTCGCAGGCACATAAGGGTGATGTTACTGGGTCACAGGCTACAATTTTAGAACAAATGCAAAAAAGTAATGAATTGTTAGATGATGTGAAAAAAACAGCTAAAGAAAAAAAGAATCAATTTTTATTTTAAAGTTTAATACACTGGTTCCTAATGGAATGAACAAAGAATGCAATTGAAAATATTTTTTTATGAGTTTTGGTAGAAGCTTTTTTTTCTTTTCTTCAAGAGAAAGGGTATAACTGATATGTTAATGAAGTGTTCATTAGGCTATGATGTATAAATATAGGAAGTTGATGAAGGTTTAGTATACTCTGTTAAAGGCTTTTGTCCTGGCATGTCTAAAGGTCAGTTCCCTGTGCTTTCTCCTATTAACCTGGTGCACTTGGGCTTTCTGAGGCAGTGTAGCAATTGCCTCATGTACACAGACAACCCTCTCCTCTTACCTCCCAGCACTCAGACTTGTGAAAGATGTGCCTACATCTCCAAACTGGAAGCCATGCACTCTCCAGCCAGGACCGAGGAGGTGGTCAACACCTGCACCACACCACATGGAACACAGCCCTCCAGAATACCCACCATCACAGCCCTCACATAAAATCAAAAAACACATAACACCGACCTTCGCAGAGGCTCTCAACAGAAATCTAGCCAAACAGCAGAGACCTCCAAGGCAGAAACGCACTCTACCACCACAACATAGCACAAACCACAAGACACATAGCTCACCTACACAGTGTGCCCCTCAACCCAAGCCCCTAAGGCAAAACAGCTTGTCCAATACAATAATCACAGGTGACTCATAGTTAGGCACACTTATGTCCCACTCACTAGGCTGAATAAGGAGAAGGTAACAGTCAGCTGTCTATCAGGTGCCAGAATCAGACACACCACATGCACTCAGGTCACTCCATAACAAGTATGACTCGTCATTGCCCATGTGGGTCTGAATGACCAGAGACGCACCTCTCAGGACTACATGAAGAGAGACATGGTAGAGCTCTCGGATTATGTGGCCCAGGCAGGTATGACCCTAGCCCTGAGCAGCATCCTACCATCGCCCAGAATTGTACCACAGTACAAACAAAAAATGATAGACTTCAACAATTGGCCAAGTTTCTGATATCATTCTAAGGAGCTCCAGTATCTGTCTGCTTGGGATGACATGACTGACAGACCGACACTTTGCCAGAGATGGCCTGCATCCGTCACCCCTGGGTTTCTGGGTACTGGCTAAGGCTCTTGCCACCCCTAAAGTGCCTTTTTAGGTGGTGTTCCAAAGACCAAATTACCACCATATCAGCTATAAATAAATGCAGTCTGAGGGTCATGCTGCTCAATGCTAGAAGTCTAAATTTCAAGATGCACTCGCTCGAAGCACTCCTCAAAAATGGAGAACTCGACATTTGTGCTGTAATGGAGACCTGCTCTAGAAAGTACCCCTGTGCTACCAGGTTGCAACTCATTCTGCACCTTTCGGTCCCAGAACATGGACCGAAGCTCCAAAGGCAGTGGTGTCTCCATATTCATAAAGGATATGCACACTTCCAGACTAGAAGCCCAGCATAACGCATCCGAGATAATCCAGGTACAACCAACATTGGGTAAGATGGCGATTCAGGTCATAGCCTGCTATAGGTCCCAAGCCATGTCCCAAGACTCCTCACTCCAAATTCCTAAGCACCCTGGAAACTATAAAGATCCAACTCAACACTGTCATACTAGACTACTTCAACTACCCCTCCATCTGCTGGAAAAACTACTCCTGCACCAATGCACTGGCACTTCCTGGAATTCATGAATTCCAGTGCCCTGGACCAGCTCATTCTCACCCCCACTAGAGGAAGCAACATCCTTGATCTGGTTATTACTAAACATGGGCAACTGTTGCTCTACACCAGTAGTCAATTCATCCCTGGTTAGCTCAGACCACAAACTAATCACCACGGAAATCCACATCTCACCCACACCTTCCACAAAGGAAACCACCATGAAAAACTTCTCCAAAGCTGACTTTGGACTCCTAAAAACAGAGGTGGTTAACTTCATGGCATCCATGCCAATGGAAAATAAATGCATGACTGCCGAATCACACCAATGCACTGTACGAACATGTACATGCATGGAACTAGCCATATCCAACAGAACCAAGATGCTCTCCTCCAAAAAAAAGGAAGCCAATCTGGTGGTCACCTACCATTAATAAACTCGACAACAAAAGGAAGAAACTGTTGAAGTCCCAAGAATGGAAAATTCCCTTATTAGCCTCAACAAAAAGTTGAGATCCCTCATCAAAACCACCAAAGCTAGCTATGAAGGCAGAATTGCAGCAGGCACTAAAAACAACCACAAAGCCTTCTAGTTATATCGAGGCTCTCCATGGCAATACCCAGACTTGCTCTGAATTACTGCACAATGGTACCTCCTATACTGAGCCAACAGATATTGCCAACATAATGGCCGACAGATTCAGTGCCACCTTTACCCCCACCCCCCACCCAACAGACCAATCTCAATACCGGAAGAATACCAGTCACCCGACATTACTGCAGTACAGGTTAAAGCTGCATTGTCTAAGGCCAAGAATACAGCTTCCATGGGACCAGACAATATCCCTGGCTGTGTTCTACATAAATTACAAAGTGAACTGGCACCACAGCGGTGTGCTCTGTTCACTCACAGCCTCACCGCAGGCTTTGTCTCTACCTAATAGTGCACTGCTACAGTCATCCCTCTCCATAAAGGAGGAGTGACTATAGACTCTGGAAATTATTGCCCCGATAGCCTCATGAGTCTGATATGCAAGGCTATGGAGCGCATCATCGTTGACCCAATTAACAAGGAAATAGAGAATCTCCAAACTCTATATCCCATGCAGTTTGGTTTTGTGAAAGGTAGATCATGCCTGTTCAACCTGGTTGACTTCTTTGAGTCAAGTCACCAGAGCGGTGGATGAAGGTAAGGTAGTTCATACAGCCTACCTCGATCTGGCCAAGGCCTTTGATACCATTCCTCACTCAGGAATTATTGATAAACTCACCAAACTAGGCATCAACCCCTATATCACTAGGTGGGTTGCAAACTGGCTCACAGATACAACCCGAAGTAGCAGACTCCAAGTCAGACTGCCGACCAGTCACGAGTGGAGTCCCAAAGGGATCGATCCTGGGTCCTCTCCTGTTTGGCATTTACTTCTCAGAAGTCCCGGCCAACACGGAGGGACTCTGGCTGACCAAATTTGCTGAGGACTGTAAGCTGGAAACCATTATTAGCTTCTCAACTAATGCAGACATCCTACAAAAAGGACTCATTGAGACCAATGACTGGTGTCTAAATCATGGCCTTAAGCTTAATGCCAAAATATGCGTAGTCATCTCCTTTGGGAAAAACTCAGTTCCCACTAATTACCACATCGATGGTAGCCCACTGAATGCATTATAAGAGATCTGGGACACAGGTTGACAGCAACATCTGCTTTGACCACATTGTCACATTCGTCAGAAAGTCCTATGTGGCATATCTCATTACAAAGGATTTTGCATTCAGAAAGAAAGGAGGTAATCATTTCGCTCTACTCTTCCCTCATTAGACCAGAGTATAATGCCCAGTTTGGCATGTACGTCACTAGACACCTGCAACAGTTGGACAGGCCACAAAAGTACCTCATGAAGAGGATCCTAGGCCTTAAACACATGTCCTACACAGACAGACAAAAAAAACTCCAGCTATTCTCAGTCTCATATCATCTATTAAGAGGCGATCTCTGCTTGACTTACAAAGCCATGTCTGACCCAGCTCTGTTAGAAATGCTACATCTAAAGAAATCACAATCCCTCCGCACCACATACACCAGAGACCTCAACCTCATTACCACAATCACCAGAATATGCTGGAGGGACAGGTTCATAACCCAGAGACTACTCATGCTCTGGAATAGATTTCCCATACATGTCAAGCAGAGCACCTTGCAGTCCCCTCTTCAAGAGGAATCTTGATGAGTGGATGGGTAATAGAATGTTCACCCCGGGGATCACTCCAGTGGCTCTACTTGATAGAGGCAATGGGAACTAACGACGGCCAGCACAATGCCAGGGCACTTCTATGGGCTAGGCTTGTAAAGGCCCCAGGGCCATTAGCCTAGTACACACCTATGAACCTATAGGTTCATAGGTAGGTACTAGGCTATCTGCCCGAAGGCATTTATAAGCCTAGCCAGAATGTGTTGGCTTTCACCGCCCCCATAGATTAGTTCCCTGTGCCTCTGTCCACTTGTCAAGGTTTCCCTGTGCCTCTGTCCACTTGTCAAGGTTTCTCTTGAAGAGTGTTAGTGAGGAGCTCTGCCAAGCATGGGAAGTCTCTGGGACAGGAATTCATTGTTGTGGTGAGGTTTAGATCCCTAGAGCGTGTGGCTCGAGGGGATATGGTTTTCTTTAGGCAAAGCATGTCCATCAATTCTGCGTTGGACATGGCCTTGTATGTCAGGCAGAGATCACCTCTGAGAAGGCGGTATGCAACAGAGTACAGCTGGAGTTTCTTCAGTCGAGCTGCATAGGGCATCTGTTTGAGGCCAGTGATCCTCTTGGTGAGGTACTTTTGTGGTCTTTCCAGCTTGTAAGGTACATCCCAAATGGGGTGTTGCACTCTAGGATGGGTCTGATGAATGATGAGTAGAGGGGCACAGTGACCTCTTTTGATCTGGATGCGAACCCTTTTGTGATTAGGTGGGCCACAAAGAAGGATTTTCTAACCACTATGGCAATGTGGTTATCAAAGGAGAGATTACTATCTACTTGGGTCCCCAGATCCCTTAAGTCTTCCATATTTAAGGGACTGCCATATTTAAGGGACTGCCACATAATGTGGTAGTTTGCGAGTACTTTGTTTTTTTCCAAAGGGGATGACTATACACTTTTTGGCATTTAGCTTGAGGCCATGATTTTGACACCAGGTATTCGTCTCAGTGAGACCCTTTTGGAGGATGTGTGCGTCAGCCGTAGAGTTAATTATAGCCCCAAGTTTGCAGTCGTCTGCGAACTTGGTCAGCCATAGTCCTCCTGTGCTTGCCTGTACCTCTGAGAAGTATATGCTGAACAGGAGGGGGTCCTAGGACTGAGCCCTGGGGAATGCCACTTGTAACCAGTTTAGAATCAGACCTAGCTCCTGTAACTCTCACCATGTGTGTTCTGTCCGTGGACCAGATGGCAACCCATCTTGTGACGTAAGGATTTATGTTCAAGCTGGTGAGCTTGTCTATAATACCAGAATGGTGTCGAAGGCCTTTGCGAGGTCTAGGTAAGCTGTGTGTACAACCTTTCCCTCATCTATAGCCTTGGTAACTTGTCTCAAAGAAGCCCACCAGGTTTAGGAGGCATGATCGACCCTTAAAGCTGGACTGGGTAGGGTCCAGTGTTTGGAGGTTCCCAATGTCTCTGTTAATGAGTTCCATGATGATGCACTCCATAGCCTTGCAGACCAAGCTAGTCAGGCTTATAGGGCGATAGTGCCCGGGGTCTGTTGTGGCTCCACCTTTGTGGAGTGGAATAACTGTTGCTGTGCGCCACTCTGTGGATACGTAGCCTGTGGAAAGGCTGAGTTTGAACAGTGCGTTTAGGGGAGGGGTTAGTTCATCTTTGAGCTTGTGTAGGACTCAGCCTGGGACACAGTCCGATCCCATTGATGCTGCGTTTTTGGCTTTGGAGAAGGCTGTTTTAACCTGAGTGTTTGTGATTTCAGGGGCGCTACATTCTTCTGGTATAGTTATGGTCCCTTTTGGGGGTGAGAGGGGGGTGAAATCTGCACTGAACCAGTCTGCCAGGATGTTGGCGATATCAGTGGGTATAGTGTATTTTGTGCCATTCTGTACCAACTCCGAGCAGATCTGAGCTTTGCCACTTAGATTCCTGACATAGCTAAAGAATGCCTTGTGGTTATCTTTGGAGTCCTTGGTAATTTTTCTTTCGAAGCTCGCCCTGGATGATTTTATGAGGGATCATAGTTTCTTGTGGATACTGATCAGGGATGTCTTCCCTTCTTGGGATTTTACTCTTTTTTTGTACTAGTTTCCTACTGTTGTATAGCTTGTTTATGGCAGGGGTCCACCAGACTGGTTTCCCTTTCTTGGAGGAGTGAATCTTGGTTTTGCTTGGGATAGCACGATTCATGCATTCTTGTAGGTGCCCATAGAATGCATTAGTAAAGGATTTTGCAGCTTGGACAGCGTTATCCTTTAGCATGGGGTTTTGATGCTTTCCACCTCGGTCTTAAGTGAAGTGAAGTTTGCTTTTGAAAAGGTTTTCACGGTGGTTTCCTTGTCCAGGGGTGGGGGCGGAATGTGGTTATCCAGAGCGATTTGTTTATGGTCAGATCTAACCAGCGAGGGATTGACCTCCGGTGTGTCTAGACTGCTTAAGCAGCAGGAAAATAGGGAACTCAGTTATGTAAACCCTCCTCTTCTGATCTTTCCCCCACCAGCATAGTTTTGCTGTCTCACCCAAACAATACATATTCTTTTTGCTTAAATCAAGGATAGAGCTAAAATAGCATTGGATTTCTTCTATTCTCAATATATACACCCCCACAAGATAATTTGTTACAACATACAAATAATGCACATCACCATTCTAAAAAAGGCTTTATTCAAAATCTTAACATTTAATGACCAGTAACCAAATATGACTTGACATACTAGAGCACTGAATAAAAAAATACATATATATGCACATGCATGTATACATACACATGTGCTTTAGCAATTAAAACAGACAATATCAGCAAAACTCACTTGACCAATCATAGCTTCTTACCTAATGATACACTCACATCCTGGACATTCTGAGGTCTTACAAAACTGGCTACAAAGAACACGTTTTCTTATCAGTCATTCAAGAATGTGGAGTCTCATAGCTAGTAAAATGGCTACTCATACCAGAAACACAATGTACAGTACAGATGTCCTTAGAATAAAAAAAGCAATGTCTAAAAGAAATTATAAACAGATTGCAGTTTTTGCCCCCAAAATGCCAGCATCTCCACATCACTACAGTGCACTGAAGTTAGGATGTGAAAGAATTTATAAGACTGTATTATGCTGGAATTAGCTGGAATTAACTGGAAACAACTGAAATGAGACTGGAATGAAAGTCTGTTAATTACCCAAACTTGTGCTGAACAGGTGCCAGTCTCTCCTTTATGGGAGAAGTCTTTTTGTACTTTCGGTTAAAAGCGTTTTATTAGATGTCAACAATATCTGAATACAGTCTCCAACAACAATGCTAAATAATAGCAGTCTACAGAAATTCTGGAATGCTAGATAACAGTAACGGAGCTGATAAATGTATCAGTTCAGGCCAACAGTCAGAAGCAGTTCATGAATGCTCCCAACATTTGCTATATTAATTCACATCTTTGTAGAATTGTCACTTAATATAACCCACTTTATGGTAATACTACACTGCTTTAGAGAATGGGCAATCCGTACATTGCATCCTGATTGGAGAATTAAAATATTCTCCTGCAGGGTATTACTACACAAGTAATGCCTGCTGAAAAATTAGTCTGCCGCTTCACACCATATCAAGCCACCATGGAGCTCAGACAGTTTTTTTTTTTTCTTCTTCCAACAGCCGCCATTACTTCATGCTCACTAAGCAGCTTTTCTGCTGTTTAGCGAGTATATAATGTAAAAAAAAAAATTTTATATATATATATATATGTATGTGTGCATGTGAGTGAAAGATTAATATTTTACACTCGAAGCAGCACTTTTGCTGTTTAGTGAGTGTAGAAAACCAAAAAAGAAAAGTGTGGCTGTATGTGTACGAGTCTGTTTGCATGTGTGAGTGAATGTGAGCATGAAGGAAGAAGAGACTGTGTGTGTGTGTGTATACATATGTATATGTGTGTGAGTGAAAGTAGAAGAGTATGTGTGTGTATATGAGAGACAGACAGTGAACAGTGAGAATGAAAGGGCCATTCGTGTATACTTGGCAAGCCGCAAAAAAGAAAAGAAATTTAAAATAAAGAAAAAAAGTGTGTGCGTACGTGTGCGCATCTAAGTCTGTGAGTGAGAGTGTGCATGCAAGTATGAAAGCAAAAGTGTGCGAGAGACAGAGCGACAGATCCCCGACAGCAGCAGTCAAGAGCTCTCGACCTCTTACTTAACATATCTGGATAAGCACAAAATAAATGAAGGACAAAGGCTCAAAATGCATTTTTACATAATCCTGTTATAAAATCACATTACTTCAACATTAGGATTTGTGTCAGCTTGCATTTTCTAAAGCAGAGGTGTGCGTACCTGCATGAGAGAGACTGACCATTGGCAACAGTAGTAAAGAAGTCTACATACCTCTCAACCTTTCAGCTAAAGAATTATAGATAAATAAAGGGAGAACAAAAAAAAGTCTAAAAAAAATAGGAACAGGATTTTTGTTAGAATTAATTTTCTCAAAAGAAATGAAATTCTGAAACTCAAATTTATATCATTTAGAGACATCAATCTCTAATAAATAGCAACAAACCAAATGTTTTAGGAGAAAGGAACAAAAAATACCTGGACATTTTTTTTTTTGAGAGAGATATTTTGGAAGTAAAATGCTTCCTCCAACACCATTAACATATACCACAGTAAGTTTGAAACATTAGGCTGAGGAACTATTTTAATTCAAAAATATAGTACTAAAAAGAATTTTACAGAAAGCCCATTCTCTAAGCACAGTAATGCCCTCTAGGGTACGTGTTAATGTGTAATTAACACCTGCCCATGGGGTGTTATGAGCCCCAACGCCACAGTTTGAACCTCTTATTGGCCTTTACTTGGTCTTGTACAAATGCTAAAAATCATACAAGTATTTTTGGCTGTATAACAGACAGTGCTATTACTGGATTTTCCTGGTAAACAAATCCAGCTAGGTAGAGTTCCTTTTCAGAAGCATAACAAAACTTCCCACAGAAAACACTAAATATAACAAAAGGCACAACACAAAGCATTACATGCAGACACTAAATATAGCATAACAATAGATTTAAATATTAACAGTGCAACAAAAATCACCAACATTTATACATATTACTTGCATAATTACCTAAATACAATATTGTCATGCAACGCTAGATACCACTGAGTAGCTCTGTTGGTTACCCGACATTTTAGTGTATGAATATTCTTTGCAACAGCTCTTGAAGAATCACACCTTTGCAAGAATTTGCAAGCATACATTTCTAAGCAAATGCTGACTGTAGACCAAGAGCAAATTGAACAATACTTTGAAAAACACAACCACAAGCTACATTACATACAGTTCCATTCTGAGGCTAACCGTGTTATTAGTGATGTTTAACTACAGATTTTTATATCATTTTTTGAAACCCTGTCCCAAATTCTGCAATGTATTATTGCTAATATATAATTTATTATGGCTGTAAGATGCCTGAATAAACACAATGTGCTAGCTTTGTGATCACAGTTGGCTCATGGGGTATATACCAGCTTATTATTTGGACAGTAGCAAAGTAGTTTGCTGCAGAGAATATTGTGGGGCATTTTGAGAAAACCATGTCAGTACAATGGGTGATTTTAACCAGTTTTTAGTGCTAGACAATGACAATTTTTACTCAGGAGGTTTGCTGTAAATTTAGCAATTTTACTGTAACTATTGCCCAACTTAGATTTTTTTTTTTCTGTTTTAACTTTGCTCACACCAACTACTAAGTCACTGCTATGGCTGTCCTGAAAACTGCAGCAAAGAACTTTGTTTATGTCCAGCATTACTACTGTACATACCTGCTGACAACATAGGGCCACTGCGAGAGTTGTTTGCTACTTCCATGAGTGACATGCCCCTCAAAAGTCCACCTCCCTTGTAACAAGTACCAACTCCTCCAAGACTGGGCTGCTAATCAGGCTTTGGTCTTCCTGAAAATGGTAACAGTGTTCCCGGTTTATATCGGAGCTGGTCAACAAGGACTACTGAAAAGAGAGGTAAGGTATGTATTGCTGTAGAATGGCGACACAGTAGGCAAGGCTAGAGAAGGGGATGCAGTATATATAAATGAAAGTCAAGAGGGACAGGTGATACAAGATCAAGAGGAGGGGCAAGGTGTAAGCAGGAAAATCGGACAACAGGAGGCAAGGGGCATGGCATCAAGTTTCTCAGCAATAAACACAACACAAACAGAAGACAAAACATTCTCTTTAGGCCACTGAATGCATGTGCAAAGCAAGATGAATCAGCAAAATACACAGCACAAGGCTAGAAGGAAAGAACAGGGTCGTTAAGATGGGTGACCTTAGTCCAAAAAGAATTCATGCAGGAGAAAGAAAGTACAGTTTTGTACCTACCATAAATGTAGATGTTCGAAGATCCACATTGCTGCAGTCCTTACACTTGGGTAGTCCGCTGTCCTCGGTCGGCCCGAATATCAAAGTATAAGGCTGACGTCGGTCAAGGCGCATTTGACTGACATCAGGACGTCAGGGTACAAATGCGCATGACCGACGTCATATCCTCAGTCTTTTCTTGCCCCAGATGTCAGAAGACCCTAAAAATAAAGGTCAAAACCCAAAGACAACAACCAAACAACCAACCATCCTAACACTAAAAATATGTACAATATATACAATATACCTCATATTGACAACCCAACCCACACAACCGCCTCAAACTACAGAGGGGAAGGAGGGAGGGTAAATTGGACTGCAGCAATGTGGATCTTCGAACATCTACATTTATGGTAGGTACAAAACTGTACTATGTTCTTCATCTCACATTGCTGCAGTCCTTACACTTGGGTAGAATCCCAAAGCAGAGGTAAGGGAGGATGGCCAAACTATAATGAAGCAGGAGCTGCCAAAATGCCCTGCAAAACAGCAGTGGCAAAACCAGCCCTGGATTTAGAGTACAGTGGAAGGTGATAATGCCTAGAGAAAGTATGCACTGAACTCCAAGTAGCTACCTCCAAAATATCCTTAGCTGCCACCCCCCTCAAAAAAGCTGTTGAAGTGGCAGTAGCCCTAGTGGAATGAGGCCGAATCCCAGCTGGAATCTCCTTGCCATGATGGGAATAACAGAAAGCAATGCAAAACCCAATCCACTTAGAAATAGTTTGTTTTGACACAGGCTTGCCCTGAGAACTCAAAGCAAAAGAAACAAATAACTGCTGAGACTGCCTGAACCCTTTAGTTCTGTCCAAATAATATCGCAACTGCCTGTGTACATCTAAAGTGTGCAAAATCTTTTCCCCTTTATTTTGGGGATTTGCATAAAAAGTAGGCAAATGAATAGTTTGGTTTAAAGCCACACTAGAAACCACTTTAGGCATAAAGGAAGGATTAGTACGTGAAGATACCCTATCCTTATGAAAAATTAAGAAAGGCTCAACCGCCATAAGGGCCTGCAACTCAGAAACCCTTCTTGCAGAGGTAATAGCCAACAAAAAAGCAGTCTTCCATGACAAAACTTTAATTCAGCAGTAGCTGCAGGCTCAAAAGGTTGTAGAGTGAGTTTCTCCAACACAAAATTGAGATCCCAAGCAGGAGTAGGAGCTCTTCGTGGGGGTCTTATATTCTTTGCCCCTCTAAGAAATTGCTTGAACAAAGGATGAGAAAACAATGGTGGGTCACAATCATAGTGAGCCGAAATTGCTGCAGCATGAACCTTAATAGAAGAGAAGGACAAACCTTTGTCCAATAACTCAGTAAGATATTGAAGAGCCACACTTAAATTAGGCTCAGAAACAACAAAATCCTTTGCTGCACTCCAAAATAAAAATCTCTTCCATTTATCTGCGTACACTTTCCTTGTACTAGGCCTTCTAGCTTCCAAAATAACATTCAAAACTTGCTGTGGAAGTGGAGGCCCACTATGGTTCAAAACAGAATATGCCAGGCTGTTAGGTGCAGAGAGTGAAGCTTGACATTGAGCAAATGACTGTCCTCCTGAGACAACAGGTGTGGAATCGAAGGCAAAGGCCACGGAGGCTTCCGTACCAGGCTTCTCAGTAATGGGTACCAATGCTGTCGAGGCCAATCTGGAGCTATCAAAATCATCCTTGGCTTGTCTTGTCTGGCCTTTAGTAGTACCTTTGGGAGGAGAGGCAGAGGCGGAAAGGCATACACATGAAGATTGCTCCAATTGAAGGAAAGAGCATCCACTTTCCAAGCTGTGGGATGAAACCTTTTTGTGCAAAACTTTGGCAGCTGATGGTTTAGTGGAGAAGCGAACAGATCTATGTCTGGAGTTCCCCATGACACTGTCAATTTCTGAAATACATGAGGATCCAATTTCCACTCGTGGGGATCCATAATTTGTCTGCTCAACACATCTGCTAAGGAGTTCTGTGCTCCCGGCAGAAACCTTGCCTGAAGATTTAGCTGTAAACTGAGAGCAGTCTCCCACAGAAGCATTGCTTGCCTGCATAGAGGATAAGAATGTGTTCCGCCTTGCTTGTTGATGTACCACATGACAGTTGTGTTGTCTGTTAGAATCAACACCTGCCCTGGAAGAAGTAAATCCTTGAAAGCTATTAATGCAAACTGGACTGCTAACATCTCTTTCAAGTTGATATGTAGATGTTGTAGTCTGGCAGGCCACTTGTCTTGTATCCACTTACCATTCAGATGAGCTCCCCAAGCTTTGTCTGAGGCATCTGTCGTTAGAATCTGACTCGCCTCTGGCCGGGTCACAGAGAGTCCCTTGTTTAGGTGACATTCCTGAGCCCACCACAACAATTCCTTTTGAATGCAAGGTATTATTTGAATGACAGTGTCCAAATCCTGGCAGTGCTGTGTCCATACATTTTGAGATACCATTGTAGCTTCCTCATATGCAGTTTGGCATTGGGAAGCACCAGAATACAAGATGCCATGAACCCCAAGGCTTGAAGGACTGTCCTTGCAGTCAGCCTGGACTGATGAGACAACTGATGAAAGTAAAGGGAAAGATTATTTTGTTTGTCCGGGGTCAAAAGGCCATCTGGGATGCTGTATTCAGTCTCACACCCAGAAAGCACATGTCCTGAGAGGGTACTAGACTGGACTTTATTTCGCTCACAGAATACCCCAGGCATCTTAGCACTGCTATCACATAATCCAAATGATGAAGAAGCTCGTCCTTCCTTGAGCCAGAATCAGGCAATCGTCCAAATAAGGATAGATCTGTATTCCTTTTAACCTGAGGAAAGCTATCACTGGAGCCAGAACCTTCGTGAACACTCTGGGCGCAGTAGATAAGCCAAAGGGCAATGCAGAGAACTGATAATGAGAAGTCCCAGCTCGAAAACGCAGATACTTCCTGCAACTCAGTCTGATAGGAACATGAAGATAAGCCTCCTTGAGATCCAAGGTTACCATCCAATGATCTTTGCCCAGCAGAGGTAAAAGCTGCTGTAACGCCAACATTTTGAACTTGGGAATGTCCAGATAAGTGTTGAGGATAGATAAGTCCAAAATTGGTCTCCACGTGTTCCCTTTCTTTGGTACTAGGAACAGGCGAGAATAAAATCCTAGGCCCACTTCTGGCATAGGGACCGGCTGTATGGCCCCTATTTGGAGTAACAGAGAAATTTGCTTGTGAGCCTCTATTCTTTGTTGAGGAGGAACGTCTGGCATGCCTTTGAAAGGAGGCAAGGTATGAAAATAAAACCTGTAACCGTGGTAAATGATATCCAATATCCATCTGTCTTGGGTAATTAAACTCCAATTTTCTTTGAAAAGTGCCAACCTTCCTCCCAAAGGTGCTGCCAGACGAGCAGGTTCTGGCAGCTGAAAAGGTAGGTCATTGGGTCTGTTTACGAAAGGACTGACCCCTGCCCTCACCCGAAGACTGTGGAGAACTCCCTGTTCTAGGCCTGAAAGAGCCCTGAGCTCTGCCCCTACCACGTCTAGATCTACCCCTAGACTGGGAATCATAAGAAGGATAGGTCCACCCCTTAGTAGGCCAATTTCTACTAAACTTTGGAGGCTGAACCTGCAAAAAATCTTTAACAGTCTGCATAGACTTAGCCTTGTCTTCCATTTTCTTTAAGACTGTCTCAACAGGAGAACCAAACAACACATCAGATTGTAAAGGAGCATCTAAAATCCTTGTTTTAACATGGTCAGATAAATTCTGATCCCTCAGCCAGGCGTGCCTGCGAAGAACTGACCCAGTGGCAGCCACCCTAGACGAGGCCTGTACAGCATCAAAACCAAATTGCAAAGAATGCTTACCCACCTGTTCAGAAACATGTATTAAATCTTGTAACTCTTTACAATCAATACCTTCCGCCAGAGCATCAACCTTAGACTTCAATTGAGAAAGGAGATAGTTTTGGTATTTCAACATGTGAAACTGGCAATTCAAAGCCCTCATAGCTAGAGTGGAGGAAGTATAAACTTTCTTTCCCCATCTATCCAAGGCCCTGGCCTCTTTATCTGAAGGAACCGGATTCTTGACAACAGAAGCCTTAACACCTTTAGGCCCCTGACTAACAGTTTCTGGGTCTGCCCTAGGACTCTTAAAAAGATACTTATGAGCTTCAGGCACCCTGTAATACCTATCCGGTTTAACAGGAGCAGGAGGCAAAGAATCAGGATTAAGAGAAGCCTCTGTAAAAACATCTTCCACCACATCCAAAACAGGAGGTATAGCCAAAGGCCTATGCTGGGGTAAAAACTAAAATTCCCTAAGCATTTTCCTGGAATCAGAGAAGTCCTGACCTTCCCACTTAAAATGCTCCCTCATGGAATGAAGAATTTCTGAAAAAGAAAAATCCTCAGGAGGAGAAGCAGAAGGAGTAGAATCATCCACATCAGAATCAGAATAAGGGGAATACTCCTGCAAGTCTTCAGCCGAAGACTCTGAAACATCCGAAGCCTGCTCAAAACTCCCTAGCTCAGGTTCCACCCTAGGTCTCAGGAGGGGGCAAAGAACCCCTAATTAAAGTAATCAAATCTTCTGCCATTTTAAGCATATGCTTCTTGGGCACAGTTCCTGAAGAACTAGGGGTGACACCAACTGAAGCTAAACCTGGCCTGCCTCTGGGAGAAGCCTTGGAAACAGAAGGAGAGGGCCTAACCACCCTAGGAAGGGAGGGGAGTATAGTAACCTGAGAAGCCCCATCAGCCTGTCCTACCTCCTGAGAGGCCACATCCTGTAATAACAAAGTCTCTCCCTGGGATCCCAAAGAAACCTCCGGTGGAACCACCGGCTCCACCGACGCCTCTAAAGAACCGGCGTCCGGTACAGACGGTTCTTCTAGCCTAGGCTTAACTGCTTTGTCCTTGCGCTTCTTCGAAGAAGCGGGCGTCGGAGCCTCCGACGGCATTTTATAATTGCACCGCTTCCCGAAGACTAACCTGGCACAACCTAACCTTCTCTTTATAGTGCACTTATTGAATCTAGCACAAGAGCGACACCCAACAACGTCGTGCTCAGGCCCTAAACAAGGAATACACAAAGTATGGTAGTCTCTATGCGGTATCTGTTTCCCACAAGAAATACAATTATTCACTTTTTCTGACATCCGGTAAACCACTGAGGCAAGAAAAAACTAAAATATTCCCCAACGGGGTACTTAGCCAACTTTGACTCGGTCTGAAACTCCGAAACCGAACAATTTCAGAATGCCAACCGGCACTTGCAACGCTGCTTCTGCATCGGACCATGCGGCAAAAAAGACTGAGGATATGACGTCGGTCATGCGCATTTGTACCCTGACGTCCTGATGTCAGTCAAATGCGCCTTGACCGACGTCAGCCTTATACTTTGATATTCGGGCCGACCGAGGACAGCGGACTACCCAAGTGTAAGGACTGCAGCAATGTGAGATGAAGAACATCAGCAATCTAGAAGTATGCTCTGCAAAAGGGATTTACAGACCCCAGTTCAAATGCCACTATGCAACATTATGTCTTGCACTCCCTCTGGATAAAGGACTAGAGGGCAAGTCACCCTAGACACAAAGCACCTTTGTGTCACTGTCTGTAGGGGGAATTTTCCTGCCACAGAGGAATCTAGAGGAAGCCATCTCAACAAATACTAAATAAAAGTATAAAAATGTATGCACATACAGGTGTGTGCATTAGTTGATGTCTAAGTTTACATGTATAAAAGATTATACATCACACACACAGTGAACCTTTTAAACTTCCAAAACAGATTCACAGAGCCAACAGTGACAAACTAAAGGTCTACAAATTGCCACCAGGGAGCCAACACAAACTGCAAAACACTGTTTGCAGATTTAGGTGGCACATAAGGTTTCAGTGTACAAGAAAATAAGAATGTAAAGCAATGGAGTGTTATGTGCAGCAATGAACTGCGTTAGTAAAACCCAAAAACACTCCTGAAGAGCTACAAAAAGGGGAAAATGTCAAACTCTGTAAAACTATTTATGTGCCAATGTAAGGAAGATAAAAGCACAGGATATTTCAAGTTTTAAAATAGGTTTCTTATATTAAGCCGATGTATTAAAAAAAAAAAAAAAAAAAAAAAAAACAGCTGACATCCTACAGGGACTCGTATGGCTTTTAGTGCCTTTAAGGGACTCTGCTCTACTTAGCACACTATTATTCAAAACCCTGAAACGTGGCTATTGCCCCCACTCAAACATCTCCCCTATCAGACAACTACTTACCAAGACAACTAGCCACACCTCCCTTTAAAGCAGTCTAGGCAAAGACCTTCTAGTCGCAATCACTTTCCCACAGAAATTAATATTATATAATAATAATATTTATTATTATTATTATTAACAACAACAAACACACACAATACTTACTAAAAGAACAAGTGTGTGCTTGCTTTCAGAACCATGGCTAAAAGTAAATCATCCTAATGTCAATGCACTGGACAGAGTTGCTTTTTCAGTTTAAAGTTAAATGTAACATGAAAGCAAATTAAGTGTAGCGTCACTGTGTGTGTGTGTGTGTGTGTGTGTGTGTGTGTGTGTGTGTGTGTGTGTGTGTGTGTGTGTGTGTGTGGTCTATGCCAGTAACCTGTTCCAGACTTTCTTACCCTAACATAAGATAAAAAAAAAAAAACTCATAATTTAACAGCACTTGCCAAGTGTTTTACAGCTTTGAAAGCCAGCAAAACACTTTGCACTTTTTTCTGTAACTAGTAGTACATGCAGCAGATGAAGCTCCATGCACTCGAAGAATCGTAACCACAGTATGATGTGTTCAAGATATTCATGCCAAGAAACTCACCTCAATGGCAAAGCTTGATAGGAGACTCTTGGTATCCATATTGGGACAGAAACTGTGGTTACGATCTGAAACCCTATCATAACTTTCTACATTACGTACTATAACTTATTTTCTCTGCTACGCTGATATGCATTTGCCTACACATACAGTCATCTCGAAAACTTCTGTAAATAGTGGCGAATGAAAGTCTCTTGACCAGCTCATTTACCTGGTTAACAGAAAGAAACAAAGCCAGTTGTAAGCCAATGTGCAGTATTCTCACTAGCCTCAAGTGTTAGATATTATGAATATAAGGCTGAAATTAATTCTGTTGTAAATATGCTGAAAGAAAAAGCTTGCTTAAATGCAGAAGAGTTTAGTAATATGTGATCAGCAACCATACTAAATGACTGTGGCTTAAAAAAATAAGGAACTTGCTTATGAGTGTATTACACACACATCAAGAAAGCTGACTTCTTACAGATAAGACAAGAATGTAATCTGCTTTCAATGGACAACAGGACATGTTTTTCTAAGAAAGTTTAAAAATGTGCTTTTCTAATCCACAAGGTGTTTCCTTGAAGACAGTTTACTTATCAGCATTTGCACAAGAACAGATGCATCAGCATTTGCGTCATCAAGGCAGTATCTTTCCAAAACCAAGAGGGTGTGTGTTTAAATAAAATATATACAAAGTCTGTATTAAATCCAGTTATGTTAGGGGTATGGTAGGGACACATTTGTTGTCCTGAGGTAAATGTTATATCTCTCACATCATCTGTACTATATGAGAAGTAAAGTGGAACAGTACTTTAATCTGCAACGTTAGTCCATTTGGTTTATTATAAAAAGTTATTGGTTACTGCTCTTAAAGTTGATGCTATAAAGTATATTCTCTCATCAGTGTATATTCTGCAAGTTTCTGTATGCAACAGACTGTGAATGCAACTATAACCAGACTTTGATTCCAGCCAGCAAGACTGAGTGTCTTAAGAAGACTTCAAATCCCACAGCAAGAGCAAGCAAGCAGCAAGTAAGAAGCTCCATATAATTTTTCATCAAGCAAATCAAACTGAGCAAAGTAAGACACACTCTAACTACAGAAAGCAGTACTGAAACTCTGCAGTTAAGTTCCTTAATAAGCAAGAAACTGGCAGTTTATTTTATTCTGATACACACACAGTACAACGATATACTTTTGCAAAAATGTGCAAAATGATGCTAACTACTTTATAAAGCTACAAAATGAAGGTTTCAGTGCAAAAAAAAAAAAAAGATTACATTAACAAGGAAGAATAATCCTGTCTGGTGGTCATCTGCAAAAAATAAACTCTATAATAAAAAGGAAAAAAAAACTGTTGTCCAGGACCAAGATGGAGCAGGTGCCTAACTGGAAGCAATCTCTCCTTACACTGAACAAGCAAATAAAAGCACTAGTGAAATCCTCCAAAATCAAACAGAGTCCAAACTGGACACCTACTAAAGACAATCATAAGGCCTTCTTCACATGTCTGCAATCTCAAAAGAAGCACTCAGATCTGCTCAGAACTGGTGGTCAAGGACACCACAAACGCCATAGACCTAGACAACCTGCTGCAAGACAAGTTCAGTGAAACTTCACCCCTCTATCCCCACATCACTAAATCAGGACATCCCCAGCACCTGCCCCCCCCCCCTTATCTCTAGGGAGCAAGACATCATTGCCCTCTCAAAGTCAAAAAGATACAGCCTCCATGGGACCAGATAACATCCCAGGCTGCAACCTACATGAACTCAGGCAGGAATCTGCAGCACCATTAGGCACCCTATTCAACCAAAGCCACAGTACCAGCTTCATCCCTGCTGAGTGGAGTACAGCCACTGTCAAACCTTTGCACTAAAGGTGGAGCATCCACTGATCCAGGAAATTATACACCCATCAGCCTAACTAGCCTGATCTGCAGGCCATGGAACAGATCACCATGGACCTCATTAACAAGGACACTGGCAACTTCCAAACACTCAATCCCACACACAGTTCTGTTTCATCAAGGGGAGGTCATGCCCTTTAAATCTGGTCGACTTCTTTGAGACAGTCACCAAAGCCATGGACAAAGGGAAAAAACAGTGCACACCACCTACCTTGACCTGGCCAAAGCCTTCAATACTACTCCCCACTCGGGTAGAATAGATAAACTCTTCAACTAGGCATCAAACTGTCTCACTGACAGAACCCACCTAGTCAAAACAGGTGAAGCCACCTTAAGCAGTAGACCCGTAACAAGTGGTGTACCCTGGGAACTGGTCTTGGGGGCTCTGTTTGGGATATACTTTTCTGAGGTGCAGGCCAAAACTAGTGGGCTATGGCTGACCAGGTTTGCAAAGGACTGCAAGATGGGTGCAGTCATCAACTCCTCTAGTGATGTGGACATCTGCCAAGAGGGTCTCACCCAAACAAATGACTGGTGCCACAAACATGGCCTCAAACTGAATGCCAAAAAATGCATAATCATCCCCCTTTGGGAAGAGTGACATCCCCACAAAATATCACATTAACAATAATGTCCTAACCACGCAATCAGTTGTGGGGGACTTGGGCACCCAGGTTGATAGCAAACTGATTGTTGCCCACCATATTGGCTCCATTGTACAGAAAGCTTTCTATATGGCCCACCTCATTAGTAAGGGTCTCTCATCCAGGGACAAGACAGGTCATACCATTCCTGCATTCTTCTCGCTTATAAGACCCATTGAGTACAATGCCCCTTTCAGCACACACCTTACAAAGCACATGCAGCAGCTGGAGAGACCAGAGGTTCCTCCCCAGGAGAACCCAGGGCCTCAAACATCTACCCTACACATATAGACTACAAGCCCTGTCCCTCTACCCATTCTCATACAGAGTCCTCAGGGGCGACCTTTGTCTGGCATACAAAGACATCTCAGACCCCACCATGATGGGACTGCTGCATATCCACAAGTCAAGCTCCACTTGGAGTAACCTGCATGCGCAACCTCAACCTGGTTTGTGACATCAACAGGACTTGGCGGGACAGATTTGTGCCCCAGAGACCCCCCCCCCCGTGAAACAGACTCCCTCTCCATGTCAAGTAGACTACCTCATTAAACCCTTTTTAAGCACAATCTGGATAACTGGATGGGGTACAGAAAATACACCCCCGGGACTCCACCTGTGCCCCTGCTAGACAGGGGCATCGGGTACTGACTTGTCAGAACATGGGCTACATTCTTGGCTAGGCTTCTAAGGGCCTCAGGACCAATAGCCTAGTAACTTCCTATGATCCTACGAGATGAACATTGCAGGCAAATCTGAAAAAGTACAGAAATATAACATTATTGTAGTTCTTAAGTTACCATGTTGGTGGTCTGATACAGATGGATTGCCACTATCCACAATCCTGACAGGAGGCATTACGCAGTCTGTGAAAGTACATGGTGTACACTTATACAGGGTCACAACTCATTTTTACTTGCACAGCTTACTGTATTATCACCCGTAAGGTGACAAACTGTTGCCAAACATTAGCCTTCAAGGGAAAGTATAGTTTTGTACCTACCATAAATGTAGATGTCCGATAGGTATGCATCTGCAGTCATAACATATGTGTTGTCCTGCCTCAGGCAGCCCTTCGGTCGGCCGGATTCCAAAGTCTGGGTCTGGCCTCGGCTGATGTCGCACTTTCCCCGACGTCAGAGCTTCTGGGGTATAAAGGCATCAGCCGACGCCATTTTCCTCAGTGTTTCTTGCCCTAGATGCCAGGTGCCCTCTAGGAAGGCTAAATTTGGATAAATGTTGAAAATTCCAAACAGTAGCACACATATACATACATACAAACAAATACACCATAATAGATTCCCCCAGCTAGCTGAAAGAGGGGTAAGCACCCTAGGAATACCACAGAGGGGAAGGAGGGTGGGTAATCCTGACTACAGATGCATACCTATCGGACATCTACATTTATGGTAGGTACAAAACTGTAATATGTCCTTCAAGGATGCATCTGCAGTCATAACATATGGGTAGAATACCATAGCCAAACTGGGGGAGGAGGTACTAAGATAAGGATGGTGTAGTTAAGATCCCCTGTAAAACTGCAGTTGCAAAACCTGCTCGGGATCTGAAGTACAAAGGTAGATTGTAATGCTTGGCAAATGTATGCACGGAGCTCCAAGTAGCAGCTTCTAAAATGTCCTTGGTAGCCACCCCTCGTAGGAAAGCTATAGTGGTGGCTGTGGCTCTTGTGGAATGAGGCCTGATATTTTCAGGAGCTGTCTTTCCATGAAAAGAGTAGCAAAAACGAATGCAATTTCCTATCCATTTTGAAATTGTGTTTGGAAATTGCTTTTCCTTGCACTCCAGTTGCATATGCTACAAAAAGTTGGTCAGTTTTTCTGCTGGTTTTAGTTCTGTCCAGATAGTAGCATAGTTGTCTGTGTACATCCAAGGTGTGCAATAGTTTTTCCCCCTTGTTCTGTGGGTTAGGGAAGAACGTAGGCAAATGGATAGCTTGGTTCAAGGATACCACCTTTGGCATGAAAGTAGGATTGGTTCTCAGAGACACTCTATCCTGGTGAAAAATAAGGAAAGGCTGCACTGCCATTAATGCCTGTAACTCGGATACTCTTCTTGCTGAAGTGATTGCCAGAAGGAAAGCAGTTTTCCAAGATAAGAACTGTAAGTCTGCTGATGCTGCTGGTTCAAAAGGGGGTAGTGTCAATTTTTCCAGTACAAAATTGAGATCCCATGCAGGCAGAGGGGGTCTCCTTGGAGGTTTTACATTTTTGAGCCCTCTTAAAAATTGTCTGAGGAGAGGGTGAGAGAAGATAGGAGGATCCATATTGTACTATGCTGAAATTGCTGAAGCATGAATCTTAATGGAAGAATAGGACAGGCCATTGTGGAACAATTCTGCCAAGTATTCTAGGATGTGTGCTAGATTTGCCACTGTGACATCTGTACCCTTTGATGTGCTCCAAATGAGGAATCTCTTCCATTTAGCTGAGTATGTCTTCCTTGTGGAGGGTCTGCGAGCCTCCAGGATAATGTCCTTGACCCTCTGAGATAAGACAGTTTGGTTTTGTTTTAAGCAATTTTCCAGGAAGTTAGCTGCAGTGTTTTCAAGTTTGGATGCAGGGTCTTGAAATTGTTCTGCGTTAGAAGAAGAGGCCATAGGGGTAGAGGCCATGAGTTCGCCCGAGACATGCTTCTCAGTAGCAGATACCAGTGCTGCCTTGGCCAGTCTGGAGCTATTAGTATCACCTTTGGCTGTTCCTCCCTGATCTTCAGTAGAACTTTGTACATCAATGGGAGAGGTGGAAATGCATACACTGTTAGGGCATTCCAGCTGAAAGAGAGAGAGTCCACCCTCCAGGCTTGTGGGTGGTATATCCTTGAGCAGAATTTCTTCAGTTGGTGGTTGAGTGGGGAGGCGAACAGGTCTATCTCTGGCATTCCCCATTTGTTTGTTATGAGTTTGAAAATGTCTGGATGCAGCATCCATTCGTGAGCATCCGTGGTAGTTCTGCTTAAGCTGTCTGCTAGTGAATTCTCTTTTCCTGGTGCAATTTGGCCTGCAGCTGGATGTTGAGATTCAGGCCTAGGTTCCACAGATCCATTGCCATCCGGCATAGAGGGTAGGAATGCGTGCCTCCCTGTTTATGTACCACATGACCGTGGTGTTGTCTGTCCTTATCAGCAGATGTCCTTGCTGGAGGAATGATTTGAATGCCTCGATTGCATGCTTCACTGCCAGCATCTCCTTTTGGTTTATGTGCAAGTTTAGCTGGTCTTGAGACCATAGGCCTTGGATACATTTGTCCTCCATGTGTGCTCCCCATCCTAGGTCTGAGGCGTCCGTGGTGATGGTCTGCCTTGGTTGTGGTTTGTTGAAAGGCAACCCTCTGTTGGACTGACAGGCCTGAGCCCACCACAGGAATTCCTTTTTCAGGCATGGAATGATTGGTATCATGGTTTCTAAACTGTGCCTGTGTTGAGACCATACATTCCTTAGGTACCATTGTAATTTTCTCATATGCAGCCTGGCATGCGGGACCAAGATTATGCAGGATGCCATGTAACCCAGGGCTTGCAGGACTTTCCTTGCAGTAAGCTGAGCTTGTCTTGTCAAAGCCATGAAGTAATCTGGAAGTTGCTTTTGTTTTTCTTCTGTGAGAAAAGCCATCTGAGTTATTGTGTCCAGATCTGCACCCAAAAAGGTTATCCTTTGGGATGGCACTAGTCTTGACTTCTGGATGTTGACTGTGTATCCCAAGGCCTGTAACAGGTGTATGACATAGGCCAAATCCTTTATTAGTTTTGTCTTGTTGTCCGCTTGTATTAGGCAGTCGTCCAGGTATGGGTAGATTTGAATTCCCTGAAGCCTGCAATATGCAATTACTGATGCCAGGCATTTCGTGAATACTCTGGGCGCAGTAGATAAGCCAAAGGGCAATGCTGAGAATTGATAATGCTCTGATCCTGCAAGAAATCTGAGGTGTCTTCTGCAATCTGGTCGGATAGGGACATGCAGGTATGCCTCCTTGAGATCTAGAGTCACCAGCCAAGACTCCTTGCCCAACATGGGAAGAAGTTGCTGTAGGGTCAGCATTTTGAATTTTGGCACAATGAGATATGTGTTCAGTGCGGACAAGTCGAGAATAGGCCTCCATTGGTTTTCTTTTCTTGGTACAAGGAATAGTCTGGAGCAAAATCCTTGGCCTTGTTCCATAGATGGTACCCTTTCTATCGCTTTCATCAGAAGTAAATTGTTGATTTGTCTTAAAGCCTCTGGCTTCTGGTTTGGTGGAAGGTTTGGCATTCCGCTCCTTTTTGGTAGTGTGGAAGTGAAACCTGTATCCTTTGTCTATTGTTTGCAATGTCCATGTGTCCTTTGTAATACAATGCCAGTTTTTTGAGAATAAAGCCAGCTTTCCGCCCAAGGGTGCTTCCAGTTGTTCCCTGGTAGGCGGAATCAGAGTCAAGTCATTGTGTCTGTCCTGTGGAAGTGGTTGTAGTTGCAGCTGTGGCAGTACTCCTCTGGTTGGCAGGCTGCCACTGATGACCCCTGTAGGCCCCCTTTGATTGACCTCTGCCTCTTGGGCGTCTATTCCTGCCCCTCTGTGCTCTGGAGGTGTCTGGAAAGGACCAATTCTTTGAAGGCCAGTTTCTGCTGAACCTCGGAGGTTGAACCTGCAGAAAATCCTTTACTGTTTGCACAGATTTTGCTTTTTCTTCCACTTTCTTTAGAATCTCCTGTGCAGGGGAGCCAAATAAACTTTGTTTCTCTATTGGAGCATCCAGGAGTTTAGCCTTGACATGGTCTGGCAAGGATTGCTCTTTTAGCCAGGCATGCCTCCGAATTACTGCCCCAGTCATAGCTGATCTAAATGAAGCCTCCAGTGCATCATAGCCACATTTTAAGAAATGATTACTGACCTGCTGAGAGTTGTGTACCAAATCCTGAATGGACTTACGGTCTAAAGGTTCAGGTGAAGAAAGCTTTTTATTCAGCTGATCTAACAAATATTCTTGGTACTGTATCATATGGAATTGGCAGTTTAATGCCCTGGCAGAAAGAGTAGCAGATGTATAAACCTTTTTACCCAATCTCTCTAATGCTCTTGACTCTCTTTCAGAGGGGTAGGGGGTTTTTGGCAGTGGCAGCTGCAACACCTTTTGGGCCCTGAGAAATAGTTTCTGGGTCTGCAGCATGGGCTTTGTACAGGTGGAAGTGAGAATCCAGGACCCTGTAATATCTGTCAGGTTTGGCAGGGGCCGGGGGAAGAGAATCAGGGGCAGAACTGACATCATTATACACATCATCAACTACAGTAAGCACAGGTGGTATGGCTAAAGGCCTATGCTGGGGTAAATGTAAAAATGTTCTTAATCTTTTTCTAGAATCAGAAAAATCCTGACCCTGCCATTGAAAGTGACCCTGCCATTGAAAGTGTTCCCTCATTGAGTGCAAAGTCTCCCCAAAGGAAAATTCTTCAGGAGGGGAGGCAGAAGGGATAGAGTCTTCTGCATCTGAATCCTCATAAGGCGAATAGGCCCCTTCCTGATGGTCTGATAAATCTTCTGCATCTGAATCCTCATAAGGCGAATAGGCCCCTTCCTGATGGTCTGATAAATCAGATCCATCCGAGGAGTAATCAGAGGATAGAGGTTCAGAGGGTTCAGTCCTAGGCCTTTTATCAGGAGGAGGGTGGGAGGCCCTGTCTGGGTGAGGTTGGGAACCCCTAATCAATGATATAAGGTCCTCAGCAAGACTGAGAATCTGAGAAGTTGAGGAAGGTCTCTGAGAAGTAGATTTGGCAGGTAAAGCTTTTGAAATTTTGGCAGCTTTAGCCCTGGAGAAGGCCTTAATAGACATAGAAGCAGGGGGCCTAGCTTCCCCACGTGCAGGGGTAGAAATGTCCAATGGAATGGTGTCGGACAATTCTTGAGCGCTAGCTTCGGTAGGGATTTCTGAAGCCGACTCGGCCGGGGCCGCTCTGGCCTCGGTTGTCGGAGGTATGATTTCGGTAGAAGTAAGAACCGAGGACTCTGTTTCAGCCGAAACAGAGACACTCGCGGTAGGCCTAACCGTGGCTTCAGCCGAAACCGTGGGCCGCGAGTGTCGGTCCTTTTCCTTGCGTTTTTTGGCCAAATGTGTAGTCGGAGTCTCCGACGGCATTTTATATGCAAAAGCGGATCCAAAAAACTCTTCTGCAAACTCCGACCGATGTCTAAGTGTCCGTCGGTTGAAGGAGGCACAGGCTAAACAAGCTGATACGTCGTGGTCTGGGCCTAAGCAAGGAAGGCAGTAAGAATGGAAATCCTTATGAGGTATTTGTTTCCCACAAGTTAAACAATTATTTACTTTGACATCGGCTGAGGCAAGAAAGAGTCCCCAACGGGGTACTTAGCTTTTTTAGAAGTCTTCGGTAGCTGAAATCTCTGGATCTGACCGACCGGCACTTGCGAACAGCTTCTGCTTCGGGCACCACGCGGCAAGAAAGACTGAGGAAAATGGCGTCGGCTGATGCCTTTATACCCCAGAAGCTCTGATGTCGGGGAAAATGCGACATCAGCCGAGGCCAGACCCAGACTTTGGAATCCGGCCGACCGAAGGGCTGCCTGAGGCAGGACAACCCATATATTATGACTGCAGATGCATCCTTGAAGGACATCAGTGCTTAGCAAAAGTCACAACAGTGTTGTCCACTGCTGTATGTTAAATGTATTAATCTGAACTATTCATCATGTGACAGTACCATATGACCAGGAGTTAAATTTAACTAAGAAAAACACCACGATTTTACACACAGTGTAGATTTCTGCATACTGTGCATTTGTTTTCTGGTGGTTGGCCATTACAGTACAATTTCATATTTTGTTACTGTCAAAATTTTATAGAGCAGGCACAACCACATACCAGAAGTTACAGGACTACAAATTGATTACATTTAGTTTTGACGCTATTGTTAGTCTTGTTCACAGTCTTTTCCTAAGAAATTATAATAGCCATGTGGCTACTTATCCTTTAAAGAGTAGAAGGTTTGAGTGATGCTTCATTATGAATGGGGGTTATCAAGTTTAAGCCACAGAACAGGCAGCCTGCAGTACCCAAAAAAAAAAAGGTATAAACAAAATGAATGCATACTCCTCAAACAAAGCACAAGAAATCAGGACAAAACCAAAAGTAAGAGAGGACAGAGGCCCAGACTCATGGGCAGATTTTGCAAAGTTCTTACAAGCTTAGAGAGATGCTAGAACAAGTTATGCATTACCATGCATTTTACGAAGTCTGTAACTTAAATTATGTCATTTAGGTATTTCAGTCCTTAATGATTTGCCAGAGAGCCAAAAGGTTTAAGAAACACAGAAGGCAAAAACCTGGATGGTTGAGAGGTATGATTAACCGAAAAAAGAAGTTATGTCTTACCATAACATTCCATCTGTATTGTTGATCCTCGTTCAGTCATTATGTATGGGTATTGGTTCTGAGCTCAGAACAGAGACGGCCATTTTCCAAGCTCACATCAGGTTCAAACTCTCGAGCTAAACTCTTACTCACAATTCCCCTCTCCCTGTTACCTCAGATTGAGTTTGCAAGTTAAAGAAGGTAGAGGCTACCGCTGGTCAAATAACTTGAGAACTGGATGGTGAGATCCACTAGAAACCACAGGAGGGGGAAGGAGGGAGGGTCGTAATGACTGAACGAGGATCAACAATACAGATGGAATATTATGGCAAGACACAACTTCTTTATCCGATATTGTTAATCCTTGTTCATGCCTTACGTATGGGACAGAGTCCGCAGCTACCTCCATTCCTGGGAGGCTCTCATGGAAGGACATTCATGAGCACCATAGAACCGAAAGATGCTCTTCCTCTGGAGGCCAAATCCAATTTGTAATGGATTGATAAAGGTATGAGGTGTAGCCCAAGTTGCAGCTGCACAGATGTCATGTAAAGAAACTCTAGCATGGAAGGCAGCAGAAGTTGCCACTGACTGATGAATGAGTTTGCATGGTAGTAGGGCAAAGTACAGTTGTGTACCTACCATAAATGTAGATGTTAGAGAGTATTCACTGTTGCAGTCATTACTCTTGGGTTATCCTGCTGGCAGGCTACCCGCAGTCAGCCTGAATTCCAAAGTCTAGGTCTGGCGTCAGTTGCTGTCACCTCTTCCCTGACGTCAATGCACCAGGGGTATAAAAGATGCAGCCGACTCCTTCAGTTTTTCTTGCCCCAGAAGTCAGGTGCCCCCAAATTGGTAGGCTGAAAATTATGCCAATAAGTATGCATGCACAAAAATAAACATTTCCTTCATCTACAAGCAAATACACCACATAGGTTGTATAGGATAGAGAAGTACAGATAAGTCCCAGCAAAGAAGAAGGGGGATGGTGGGTGGGTAACCTGGACTGCAACAGTGAATACACTCGAACATCTACATTTATGGTAGGTACACAACTGTACTATGTTCATCATGTTTCACTGTTGCAGTCATTACTCTTGGGTTGAATCCCAAAGCAGAGGATGGGTGGCTGGGCTAAATAGAATTAGGAGAGGCTATGAGGCCCTGCAGAACTGCAGTGGCAAAGCCTGCTCTGGATTTAGAGTAAAGAGGTAAGTGGTAGTGCTTCGTAAAGGTGTGCACTGACCTCCAAGTTGCAGCCTCTAAGATGTCTTTGGTTGGTGCTCCTCTGAGGAAGGCTGCTGAAGTGGCTGCTGCTGCTCTGGTAGAATGAGGCCTAATGCCCTTATGCACTGATTTGCCATGCTGAGAATAGCAGAAATGGATGCAATGGCCTATCCATTTAGAATAGCCTTTCCTTGTGATCCTGCAGCATATGACACAAAGTTGCACAGTCTTTCTGAAAGCTTTAGTTCTATCCAAGTAGAAGCGTAGCTGCCTGTGTATGTCCAAAGAATGCAGAATTTTCTCACCCTTGTTCTGTGGATTTGGATAAAAGGTAGGCAAGTGAATGGTTTGGTTGAGGGCCACACTGGACACCACCTTAGGCATAAATGTTGGGTTTGTCCTCAGAGAAACCCTGTCTGGATGAAAAATGATAAAAGGTTCCACAGCCATGAGTGTTTGTAACTCCGAGACTAGTCTTGCAGAGGTTATTGCTAGGAGCAGAGCTGTTTTCCAGGATAAGAATTTTATATCCGCTGTTGAGGCTGGCTCAAAAGGAGACAGTGTGAGTTTTTCCAAGACATAATTGAGGTCCCATGCCAGAATTGGTGCTCTCCTTGGAGGCCTGATGTTTTTGACCCCTCTGAGGTACTGCCTTATTAAAGGATGAGAAAAAATAGGTGGTTCCATATTGTAATGAGCTGAAATGGCAGAGGCATGAATCTTAATTGATGAAAAAGAAAGGCCTTTGTCCAGCATCTCAGTTTGTTATTGCAAAATCTGAGGGATATGGTACATACGTGTCAATGCCCTGTTCCTGGTTCCAAGCACAGAATCTATTCCATTTTTCTGCATAAGATTTTCTGGTACTGGGCCTCCTGGCTTTTCTGGTACTGGGCCTCCTGGCCTCCAAGATAACATCCATCACAGCTTTTGAAAGAGGAGTGTTCTGAATGGCTACATTATCTGCCATGCTGCCAAATTTAAGGTCCTGAGTTGGCTGTGCAGGATCATATTGCTTTGTTGGGTCAGTAAATGAGAAGTCTGAGGCAATATCCATGCTGGACCTAGAGACAAGCTCTTTAGGATTTGGTACCAGTGCTGGCGTGGCCAGTCTGTTGCAATCAGCATCATTTTGGCTTCTCTTGTCTGAGCTTTAAGAGTACCCTGGGAAGGAGAGGCAGTGGAGGAAAGGTAATATACTGTCAAGTTTTTCCAGCTGAAGGATAGGGCGTCCACACTCCATGCTCGTTTGTGATAAATCCTTGTGCAAAATCTCTGTAATTGGCAGTTGTGAGGGGAGGCAAATAGATCTATGTCTGGGCATGTTCGTTTGTGATAAATCCTTGTGCAAAATCTCTGTAATTGGCAGTTGTGAGGGGAGGCAAATAGATCTATGTCTGGGCATCCCCATTTCCTTGTTATGCTGAAGACTTGTGGATCCAGTTTCCACTTGTGGGGATCCAAGAGGTTTCTGCTTAGTTCGTCTGCCAGAGTATTTGTTTTTCCTGGCAGGAATTGTGCTTGCAGGTGAACTTGATAAGCCAATGCTGTGTCCCATAAAGTCATTGCTTGTCTGCAGAGGGAGTAGGAATGTGTACCTTCCTGCTTGTTTATGTACCACATGACCGTATTATTATCCGTCTTCATCAGTAGCTGTCCTGGATGAAGTAGATCCTTGAAAGCTGTCAGGGCATTCTGAATAGCTAGCATCTCTTTTTGATTGATGTGAAGATGCATCTGACTTGCAGGCCATGTGCCCTGAATACATTTTCCTGCCATATGGGCCCCCCAGGCATAATCTGATGCATCCGTTGTCAGTGTCTGTCTGGCTGTGGGTAAAGTGAATGGCAGACCCTTGTTGTGGTGACAGGCCTCTGCCCACCATCGAAACTCCTGTTGCAGGCAGGGAATGAGGGTAATTAATGGTTTCCAGGCTGTGGCAATGTTGAGTCCAAACACTTTTTAGATTCCATTGTAGTTTCCTCATATGCAGTCTGGCATATGGAATTAGTAGAATGCAGGATGCCATGAAACCCAAGGCCTGCAGAATTTTCCTTGAAGATAACTGGGTCTTTGTTGCCAATTTTTTGAAGTAAGAAGTCAGTTGCTTTTGTTTGTCTGGCGTGAGATAAGCCATCTGGGCAGTTGTATTTAAGCTTGCACCCAGGAATATTATCTCTTGAGAGGGTACTAGTCTTGATTTCTTTTCATTTACTGTGTACCCTAGGCAAATTAGTAATCTTTTTACAAATGCCAGATGCTTTGGTAGAACGTCTTTGTTCTCTGCTTGAATAAGGCAGTCGTCCAAGTAAGGATATAGTCGAATTCCTCTGTCTGCAAAATGCAATTACTGGTGCCAGGCATTTTGTGAAGACCCTGGGCGCAGTAGATAAGCCAAAGGGCAGTGCAGAGAATTGGTAGTGCATTGAGCCAGCTATGAATCTGAGGTATCTTCTGCAAGATTGTCTGATTGGGACATGCAGGTATGCCTCTTTTAGGTCCGTTACTAGCCAAGCCTTCTTGCCCAGCATGGGCAGTAGCTGCTGTAGAGTCAACACCTTGAATTTTGGAATCTCCAGAAACGTGTTTAGTATAGACAGGTCCAGTATTGGTCTCCAGGTTTTGTCCTTTCTGGGCACTAAGAAAAGTCTGGAGTAGAATCCTTGCCCCTGCTCTTATTGTGGTACTTGCTGAATGGCCCTCATGTCCATGAGGGCTGCAATTTGCTTTTGTGCCTCTGCCCACTGATTGTGTGGCAGGTCTGGCATACCTTTTGCCCTTGGTAGGGTGTGAAAATGGAACCTGTAGCCTTGGGACACTATGTTCAGGACCCATTTGTCTTGGGTAACCATTTGCCAATTTGATGAAAAAAGTGCTAGTTTTCCCCCCTAAGGGGACTGCCAAAAGAAAAGTGCTTGGATCTGGCAGATGAAAGTCATTGGGACTGTTTCCTGTAAGGCTGCGATTTGTCTTCTCCGCTTTTGGAGGTAGGAGCACCCCACTGTTTAGGCCTGTATGAGCCTTGGGGCTGAGATCTGCCTCTGGGATGTCTGTATCTACTTCTTTGTGGTCTGACACTGGAAAGGACCAATTTTTAGGCCAGTTCCTACTAAATCTTGGAGGCTGTACCTGTAAGAAATTCTTAACTGTCTGCATGGATTTCGCTGTATCCTCCATTTTCTTCAACACCTCTTCTGCTTTAGCACCAAACAAACAAAGTATCCTGCTGTAATGGGGCATCTAATAATTTTGCTTTAACATGATCAGGCAGATTCTGTTCCTTTAACCAAGCATGCCTTCTAATAACAGGACTTGTAACAGCGGCCCTGCAAGAGGCCTCCAGTGAATCATAACCACATTGCAAAGTATGCTTTCCCACTTGTTCTGCTGCATGCAATAAATCCTGCATTTCTTTGTTCTCTGAACATTCAGCATTTGTCAACATTTTCTGTTTAAGCAGTGACATAAGTATTGCTGATATTTAAGCGTATGAAACTGACAATTTAAAGCCCTTACAGCCAAGGTAGCAGAAGTGTAAACTTTTTTCCCCCATCTGTCCAGTGCCCTAGAATCCCTGTCAGAGGGGACAGGGTTTTTTGCAGTGGAAGCTTTGACCCCTTTGGGACCCTGAGAAATAGTTTCTGGGTCTGCAGCGGGGTTATATAGGAATTTATGAGAATCCGGGACCCTGTAGTATCTGTCTGGCTTAGCAGGTGCAGGGGGTAAAGAGTCAGGGGACAGGCCAGACTCTGAAAAAAACATCTACAATGTCTAGAACGGGTGGAATAGCAAGGGGCCTGTGCTGAAGAAGTAGCAGAAAGTCTCGGAGCCTTTTCTTAGATTCAGAGTAATCCTGGCTCTCCCAGTGGAAATGCTCCCTCATGGTATGCAGGGTTTCCCCAAAAGAATAATCCTCAGGAGGAGAGGCTGAAGGAATGGATTCTTCAGCATCAGAGTCCTCATAGGGAGGCATAGAATAATTCTGTTCGGAAGAGGAATCAGAGGAAATAGAAACATGATCAGAAGAATCATATTTTGTCTCTTGCCTAGCTCTCTTTATCAGGAGGGCGATGGGAACCCCTGATCAAAGTAATTAGGTCTTCGGACATTTTAAGCATGGAAGTCTGAGTAGGAGAATGCTGTACTTGTTTCTTTGTCTTTAGAGCTGCTTTAGTCTTTGAAGCTGAAGATGGTTTAACATATAACTGTGTAGGTCTGAAGCTCTTAGATGCCGATGCCTGCTCAGCGGCTCCAGACCCATCTGAGGGAATGATTTCCGAGTGTCCAATACCTCGAGTATACAGAGGCCCAGTCGGCTCCATGTGGGAGTCGGAAGCGGCCTGTGGCTCTGAGGTAGCGGGTGCCAGGGGCTGCGAAAGCGACTCACTGAGAACCGGCGACTGGCCTAGCAGAGGCCTCGTCGTCGGTTTTGGACCTCGGATGCCTATCCTTTTCCTTGTCCTTGCATTTTTTGTAAACTCCGGTCTTCGGCTGTTCCGACAGCATTATACAATTAAATCTTCGGCCGTTCCGACGGCATTATACAATTAAATCTTCGGCCAAGTAATGAAATGCAAAATCGAACCGACGCTTGATAGTGCGTTGGTTAAATCTAGCACAAAACCAACAACTACCAACATTGTGATCAGGGCCTAGGCAAGGAATACAGTAAGAGTGAAAATCCTTATGAGGTATTTGCTTCCCACAAGAAATACAATTGTTAACTTTTTCTGACATTGGTCTGGAGCAAGAAAATAGTTTCCCCAATGGGGTACTTAGCTTTAAATGAAGACTTTGGTTCTGAAATTTGGATTTGAAAATCTCAGGAGTCGGCCGACCGGCACTTGTGAACTGCTTTTGCTTCGGGCACCGCGTGGCAAGAAAGACTGAAGAAAATGGCGTCGGCTGCATCTTTTACACCCCTAGCGCACTGACATCAGGGAAGAGGCAACAGCAACTGATGCCGGACATAGACTTTGGAATTCAGGCCGACCGCGGGTAGCCTGCCAGCAGGATAACCCAAGAGTAATGACTGCAACAGTGAAACATGATGAACATCAAGATATGTTGTGTGTAAATAAAGGTCATACAGTCCTTCAACCATCTAGCTAATGTGACCTTAGCAACAGCAGATCCTAATCTAGCTCCAGAAAAGGCCAAAAATAACTGGTCAGATTTACAAAAGGGTTTAGTCCTGTTTAGGTAAAAACGGATTTGCCTGTGTATATCAAGGGTATGTAGGCAATACTCTTCTCTTTTTGAATGGTTGGGTATGTAGGCAATACTCTTCTCTTTTTGAATGGTTGGGAAAGAAAACTGGCAATTCAATGGCTTGATTAATGGACATTTCAGAGATCACTTTAGGCAGAAATGACGGATTAGTTCTCAGAGACACTATCTCTATGAAAAATCAAGTATGGACTTTTGATACATAAAGCTTGAAGTTCAGAAATACGTCTGGCAGAAGTAATAGCGACCAAAAACAAGGTTTTCCATGACAAACACTTGGTTGCAAGAAGAGGCTGGTTCAAAAGGTGCCATTGTCAGAGCTTGTAGCACTAATGATAAATCCCATGGTTGAAAAGGTTCTCTAAAAAGGTGGCTTCAGATGGTTCACACCTTTTATGAAGGTCTTGCACAATTTATGGGACACGAGAGGAATCTTGGACACCCTCATGAAAATTAGAAATTGCAGCCACATGAACTCTAAATGGTAGAGGCCGATAGACCAGATTGAAACAGGCTGGCCAGATAGTCTAGTATTATCGACACTGGTGCAGAAAAGGGGTCCACTTGTTTATCTTTCAGCCAACAGGTAAATATTTTCCACTTGCTCAGATAAGCAATTCTAGTGGAAGACTTATGAGAAGCAATGAGAATATCACGTACTGGTAAAGAAAGATCATTCTGCCTGGTAATCAGGGGAATTGTAGTAGCCAAGCAGTTAGCTTCAGGCTGTTCAGGTTGGTGTGAGATCAACTTCGGGATTGAATGGAGGATCCATGGTCGATCTAGTAGGTGAGGCCAAAGGAAAGTGAACCAAATCTGTCATGGCCAATATGATGCTATGAGGATCATCTTTCTCTTCAACCGCTGGGCTTTCGTCAGAAACTGGGGAATGAGAGGAAAGGGCGGAAATGCATAGAGAAGACCCGAGGGCCAATCGTAGACTAGAGCGTCCCTGGGTGACTGTCCTGGAGGGGGAATCAGGGCAAAGTAGTTGCTGTATTTGGTAGGAGATGTAAAGAGGTCACAGCAAGGATGGTCCCAGCAGTGGAAGATATCCACCGCTATCAAGGGATTCGGGGACCACTCGTGAGGTTGAAGAATGCACCCGCTGAGTCTGTCTGCTATCACGTTAGAACTCCCAGGAATGTGCGTTGCTAGAAGAAAACGGTTGGTAGCCATCACCCATTGCCATATCCTCAAGGCCTCTCCACAAAGGGGGTAAGATTTGGTTCCACCTTACTTGTTGATGTACCTGACCACCGCCATGTTGTCTGATTGAATCGCAATTGTCCCAGACGGCAGCAGGAGATGGAATGCCTGCAATGCCAGAAGCGCCGCCCTCAGCTCTAGAATATTTATATGCAGATGGGCCTCCAGTTGGGACCAAGTGCCTTGGACCGTCTGTCCCTGACATAGCCTCCTCACCCCATCAGGGAGGCATCCATGGTCACTGTGGCCTTGGGTTGCTGGGGGGAAAAGGGGTGAGACCATTGTGAGAGATTGTGTCATCCACCAATTTAAATCCTGTTTGCATCTGTGGGTTACTCGAATCATGGCTGAAAGAGGATGCTGAAAAGAATACCATTGGGTGTGCAGTAGCCATTGTAGAAGCCTTATGTGAAACCTGGCCAGGGGAACAATGGTGATGGAGGCTGCCATGGAACCCAACAGCTGTAGAACCGAGTGAGCCATGGATTTTTCCTTTGAAAGGACTGGAATTAGTTGTTGCTTTATCCTTAAAATTCTGTGCTCTGGGATAGCAGCTCTGCAGTTTTTTGTGTCCAAGATAACCCCTATGAATTTTGTCGACTGAGAAGGGGTGAGATTGGATTCCTGCCAGTTTATAGTTATGCCTAGCCTTTGAGCAGCGAGGAGAGTATGCCATGGCTTTTTCCAGTAGACGTCTGGTGGGGCGGAAAAGAGCCAGTTTTCTAGGTATGGAAACACCAGGAATCCTTGAAGTCGCAGGTGAGCTGTGATAACTGCCATACACTTTGTGAACACTCTGGGGGCTGTAGAGAGTCTGAAGGGCAGTACTCTGAACTGGTAATGACTGGCTCCCGCACAGAAGCACAGAATTTTTCTTGATGGCCTGCCCACTTCTATGTGGTAGTACGCATCTTGAAGATCTATAGAGCACATCCAATCATCTTTTCCCAAAAGCGGGAGGACAGACTGTATAGTGACCATCCAGAATTTTTGAACTCTCACAAACTTGTTCAATACACTGAGATCCAAAATTGGTCTCCAGTCCCCAGTTTTCTTTGGCACCAAAAATAGTCTTGAGTAGAATCCGGATCCTATCTGGTCTGGAGGGACTATTTGGATGACTCTATTTCTTAGCAGCTTTTCTATCTCTAATGCTGCTTCTTCCCTTTGACTGGGTGGAACGTTGGGAAGATTTTTTTTGAAGGGACGGGACAAAGATCGAAGAGGATATGATGACCTCTGGTTATGATCCTTTGTACCCAAGAATTGGTGGTGATTATTAGCCAGGCAGAAGGGTACAAGGAGAAACGTCCCCCAACCACCTCCAGAGGAAGGGAGTTGGGCCGCTCTTCAGGAGCGCTGGTAGGATTGACCAGGGAAAGAATCCCTGGAATCCTGCTTACGCGGTCCCCCTCTGCCCCGAAAGGAGCATCTTCCCTGCAAGTTTCCCCCTCTGCCTCTGGGAGAGAACTCGGCCTGTGTATCACGGAAAGGACCCTGAGATTTCCTGAACCATATCTTCCCACTCTTTTGGTTTCGGGAGAAAGCACATTGAGGGGAAGAATAACTCACACCTACGGCAGAAAGTGTCTTACCGTCTTGTTCACATCTGGCCAGTGTGCTTTTAACTTTGGGCCCAAACAACAAAGAGGGTTCAATGAGGGCATTAAGAAAAGACTTAAAAGGTTCCGCGAAATTGCACAAGAGCATCCAGGCATGTCGTCTCAAGACCGCAGCTGAACCCGCCGCTCTAGCTGCTCCTTCTGATGCATGAGATATCAAATCGCATAGAGGAGTTAGATATAGACTCAATGGTGGCCAGCTGAGAGGCCACTTTGTCACGGACCTCAGACACTGCACCAGCCAAGGTTTCAGAGAGCTCAAAAAATGGATCCTTTTGAAGCCTGGTAAAATGTGCCATATAATTCCAGGACCTGCTAGCAAAGGTCACCGAAGCAAAGGTGCGCTTCCCTATTCTGTCCAGGGCCCATGACTCTGTTAGGCGGATGGACAGTCTGGCTTTCTTCTTCTGCCAGATCCTTTTTTGTTGCAGCCGCCAGCCACCACCAAAGCATCTACAGGAAGACCTTTGGATCAATGGGGATCCGAAGCAGGAGGGGACAAGATCTTATCTGGCCTCCAAGGAACAGCTTCAACAGTATGATGAACCTGACAAGTTCATTGGCTGGTGGAGTAACCCAAGAGGTAGGGGGCCAGGCACAAAAAGCCTGCAGGAACACAGATTCCTCAGGGGTCGGATTAGAGGGCTGCCAGTCACCTCTCTGTTTCAGGATTTTGAGGATATCGCCAAAGGATACCTCAGATGGTGACCAAGGGGAGCCTTCCCCCTCATCGAAATCTGTGTCTTTGGTGAGGGTCTCCTCTGTGGAGTCCATGTGCTACCTCTTACATGAACATTTCCGGTGGAACTCCTCCACGGGAGAAGTTGGGGAAGACAACGGAAAAAGGGATTCCTGAGGGAATATGTCCTGAGGCCCTTGCACCCGGTGTCCGCTAGGTGCGACTTGTGTAACCAGTGTACCAGAGGAGGGTGGAGGTATAGACAAGTCCGGCATCACCAGCAGCAGCGAAAGCTTTCTCCATCAGTTGGAAGGCTGGTCCACTAGGAGAGGAGTGTGTGTCTAGGACAGGGGGCACTCCTCCCCTAAGTGGCTCAGCCTGCCGACTTGGAGTCCCTGGATGACTGTGGAGCAGCAAGCTATGCGTGTCACAGCTGACATCCTGGGTCACAGCAAAACATTCCTGCCATGAAGGCAACTGCGGTTTCTAAAGGGAACCGCAGAAGGGGAAGACTGTACTATATTCATGGACTTCAAAGGCAATGAAGGAGGAGAATAAGAAGTTGTCTTTGGAGATGGGTGATCACCTCCCAAGGAAGGATAGTTCCTGGGAGGTGGAATACCTCTGGCCAAGAATGCCTGGTCCACAAGATGCAACACATCATGTTCAGACAGACTTCTAGTGGACCTCACAGAGACGGAGGGAGAAACAGGCCTGTCCACAAAAGAGGCAGACTGTGCCCATCTCATCGCACCAAGGACAACAGTGCCAAGAAAGACCTACTGTAGTTTGCACTGAAGAAGTCAGTCATCGGTGCCGAAGGCGGAACCGACAAAACTGGAGCTAACAATAAAGGCCTTGGTTCTGAGGAACATCTCGGAGCAGTCAAGGTCTGCGCCGACTGAACGGTCGGTGCCGATACAGTGGTAATGGTCTGAACCGAGGAGCCCCTCTGTGCCGATATGTAGAAGGCTGCAGGAGAGGACAGAGATGAAATCACTAGTGGAGTCAAAGGCCTCGGTGCTGAAGGTCTGGGCACCGAAAGCACTGGGGCTGACAAAGAGCTCCAGAGCCGAAATTTTAGCATTTTTAGGTTTTGGTTGGCGAGAGTCCCCAGCCGGGAAAAAAGGCAAGGATTTTGCCTTAATAGAAACATCCATTTTCTTATGGGCTCTAGAAGGGGTTGAGACCTCTGACCCAAAAATAGCCTCTGAAAAGGGAGATTTTAAAAGTCCCTTCAGTATCAGCTTATTTTTCCTTTCTAACAAAGTTCTATTAGAAAAATTCTGACAAATAGTACAAGGAGGTTCAACAGATAAATGGGAAGCTCCCAAACAAACACAAACAGTGTGCATCAGAAGTAGGCGGTTTGTGTCCACAATCATAACACCGCTTAAACCCCGGACTACTCTTTATCTGCCATATTAACAAAAAGAAAAGTACCAACAATGGTACAAGAGAGTACCCAAAAGGTATGAAAGAGAAAAGGAAAGGGATTACCAATGATGGTAAGGAGAATTACCACGCAGTAAAAAGGGTAAGTAAGGACAGAAAAAACCTGAGGAAATTATGAACGCTAGATGCGACAGGGCAAGAGACAATAAAATATCAACTTTTCTGACAGAAAAGTAATTTTTAAAGCAATTAAACAGCAATGGACTGTACTTGGCTCAAGAGAAGTAGCTTGACACGACCGGATGGCAACGCGGTAAACGAAATCTGAGGTAACAGGGAGAGGGGAATTGTGGGTAAGAGTTTAGCTCGAGAGTTTATAGCAGACGTGAGCTTGGAACCAATACCCATACGTAAGGAATGAACGATGATTAACAATATCAGATGCTTGGTTAGAATGCGATATATCTGTGGATGCAAGCACACCTGCAGCTAGAACAGCTGTACGCTTACAACACAACAGCAACAAGGATCAGGACAGAACGTACACATCAAAATGAATTACAAGTGTAAAACTTACCTTGTGCAGCCTTTTTCATTTTTAGTGATTAAAAATCATGACAACTGAATATGTGCAACATGTACTTACAAAAATACATTATGTGTACTTATCAGAAGGTGTTGTAACAGCTCTATAAAACTGACTAGTACTCATTTATCCTTACTATTCAAACCATTACCATACAAAATAGTTTACTCTATCCTTTCCCCTTTGTCTTGTATGGTTTCATTTCCATGAATCATTACAAATCAGTATATAAAAGTCATACTACAGCAGCTGTGCTGCCAAAACAATGTGTGTGTCAATAAATTTGTTACAACACTGAAACATGTCATTTAATACATTGTAAATGTGTTAACACCTTCACATTAAACTAAAAGCAATCATGTCTATTTTCTGCATCATAAATGGAAAAATTGCCATATTCTTGATGGTGTACTCATCCCTGGTGGTAAACACATGTCACAAGATCCTCTGGATCGTTGGGAATTGCTTAGCTGCATCTTGAACAAATAGGTTGGAATAAACTTTCTTAGGTGAATATAGGACACTTCATAAAACCTGAACCAAATCCTCCTTTATCTTTGGCACAAATACATACACTTCACCCTTCACGTCTGACCTTACTCTGTGGTATCAAACATTCTCTTTGAATAACGGTTGCATCATATAACCTGGTGGCCATTTTCTGTTCGCTATATTGACCAAATCAGTGTTATAATATCCACAAACTCTCCTCAAAACAGAAAAGCTCGTTAGCTTGATCTCCTTAATTCCCCTTCTCAGATTTGCATACATACCAATATTTCAAGCAAGGGCATTAGCATTACTGCCCTTCTAGCATACACCAAAATTTGTTCCCATAAAAGTATTCAGGCCGTTCTTAAAAATATCTAAACTAGAACTTGCTTTAATATAATTTGGTAGTCTGTTCTAAACCTCAGATGCTCTCAAGAGAGCCAGCTAGTACACTTCTCATTCCTACAGAATCTTCTAAATAAGTTGTCCGATAATTCTCTACCACTATGATAACCCCAAACATTCCCAGAGCTAGTAGTCTCTAAATGCCCTACATACCTGAATAAGATCTCTTAAGATATCTAGAAGAGATGCTGTAGAAGTTAAGATTTTGATCTTTCACAATACCTTAAATTTTCATATCCATGGATGCCTATGGTATATGTCTGCTGTACTCTTTCCAGCTTACTCATGCTTGCTTTCTTATAAGGTTTCCATAGTGTTATTCCATACTCCAGTTTTAAACAGACAATTTCTGACTTCCTAGACTTAATAAATCTTATACAACCTATAGTTCTATAACTATCATTAACCAACTGGTTGATAGGATTAGAAAAACTCAAAGCTGATCTACCCATATACCCAGGTCCTTAAATGAGTCTACAGTTTCAGTCACTGTGTGCTGTACTAAATATTCACCTTTCAATTTAGGTCTCCCAAACCTCATGTGCTTAGTTTTTGATGCATTTATCAGCATATTATTCTCCTGTGCCCAAATGGTCAATTTAGTCAAGTTATTTTGCAGATATGCCTTATCTGTAATACATGTAATCGGTTCATCCAATTTCAGATCACCTGCATATAGACTGTAGAACACCTCAGATGAAAAAATAATTTAGGTCTGAAAGATGCAGTTTAAATAAGGGCCTAGGACAGAACCCTGTGGGACACCTAGACTGTAACCAGGAATTTCACCTGTCCAATTGCTATATGATACTTACCATGTCCTATTTGTAAGTTATGCAGCTATAAGTACATAGATATGTAGTTGCTTTAAATTTATCAGTGTTTTATATATGACCCTGTCAAATACTGAAATTAAATCTATATAAAACTATATGACAGCACAATTTTTCATATATAGCTGTTATATTATTACAGATCATGTTACAGGTGGTAGCCCGGCTAGCTCAGTCAGAGCAGGAGACTCAATCGCAGGGTCGTGGGTTTGAGCCCCATGTTGGGCAGGTCTCCTTTGTGTCATTATCCCCTTTGGGAAAAACCCGGTTCCCACAAATTACCACATTGATGGTAGTCCACTGAACACAGAAGGCGTTATAAAAGAGATCTGGAAACACAGGTTGACAGCAACCTCTCTTTTGATCACCACATTGCCACTGTGGTCAGAAAGCCCTTCTATGTGGCACATCTCTTACTAAGGGTTTTGCATACAGGAAGAAAGAGGTCATGGTCTCACTCTATACTTCCCTCATTAGGGCAATCAGAATACAATTCCCCATTTGACATGTACCTCACTAGACACCTGCAACAACTGGAGGGGCCGCAAAAGTACCTCACAAAGAGGATCCTAGGCCTTAAACACTTGTCCTATATAGAGAGACTCAAAAAACTCCAACTATTCTCTGTCTCATATCACCTACTTAGAGGCGATCTCTGCTTGACTTACAAAGCCATGTCTGACCCAGCTCTGTTAGAAATGCTACATCTAAAGAAATCCCAATCCCTCCACACCACACGCTCCAGAGACCTCAACCTCATTACCACAATTAAACAAAACATGCTGGAGGGACAGGTTCATAACCCAGAGACTGCCCATGCTATGGAATAGACTTCCCATACATGTCAAGCAGTGCACCTCACTGAACCTATTCAAGAGAAATCTTGATGAGTGGATGGGAAACAGAAAATTCACCCCAGGGATAAGTCCAGTGGCTCTACTCGACAGAGGCACTGGGAACTAAGGTCAGGTGGCACTATGTCAGGGAAATCCTGTGGCTAGGCTTGTAAAGGCCCCAGGGGCATTAGCCTAGTACACACCTATGAACCTATTTTCAACATATGCATGCTGACAGTTTCATGTCCCAACAATAACTTATCCAATATTACCACCTCCATTATTTTTCCACAGCATGAAAGCAGACTTAAGGGTCTATAGGACTCTGCATTTGCCTTAATCCCCTTTCCCTTAAAGACAGGTTTAATAAGTGCACGTCTCCAATCTCCCCACATTTGTATGACCAAGTAAATAATAGATACAACGGCACTGTAAATTCTTAATTCCATCTCCTTCTTGTACTTTTATTGGATCCAATTTGCACAGTTCTTTTTCATCATAATTTAAATTTGATTTTGATGTCTGAGGTTACCTGGATGTCACTAAGACAACTTTTTAACCCTTAGCTGACCTTGGTTTGCATAAGATTCTGTAGCTATATCTATAATCCGTGTCCGGGAATAAAATTTTAAAATCTGCACATAGTTTATCAATTTGTATAGATCTTTACTCCTTCCACATCTTATGCATCTACAAAAAGATTTCCTATTTGTATTCAATATATTTACATAAATTGTCTGAATCTTCTTGATCTTGTCTCACACTATGCCTAAATTTGTTTGTCCAGCTTGTTTATTTCAGTTCTCAAACTTGTAGTTCGACCTTTCTTCCATTTCTTCTATATTTTTTTTGTCTTTAATCAGGTATCTTGTTCTTATGGAAATATACCCCCCTGACATTGTATACCTTGGCCTGATGTTAAGCATTTTTGTTTGATTTTTTTACACTCAAAACAATTTCTTCCACATTTCAGCTGCAGTTTTCCCACTGAACACCTCACCCCAGTTAGTTTTAATAAGTGACAGTTTTGCTTCCATATAATCTGTAATTAACCTTCTGTGCATTAGTTTAGACTTCAGTTTGGGAGAATTATGTGGCAACAAATAAACCTTTATAACCCCATGATTACTATACATCAATGGTGGTAAAAAGACTTAAGCCACGGTGGTACAGCGGTAGCGTTGTTGCCTCACAGCAAGAGGTTCTCCTGTTCGATTCTCAGCTGGAGTGCCTTCTGTGTGGAGTCTGCATGTCCACCCCGCAGTCGAGTGGCCTCCGACAAACATGCGTGAATGGGCGTGCCTTCGCTGAAGGTTGGGCTGGCAACTCGGCACCATAAAAATCTACTGCCAATTATTAGCTGACCGGAGTTCCGCTGTGGTGACCCCCCAACTGGGAAAAACCAAAAAGGCAAACAATGGTGGTAAAAAGACTTGAGGTAACAGTAATTCCTTTAGGAACACAAACCACGTCTAGTATGCTCCGTTCCACTTCATGGTTTTTTTTTTTTCTTCTTCACACAATCTGAAGCAATTGTTTTTCCTGAACATATGTTGTAAATAATTTCCTTACCAATGTTGCTGGATCAATATTGCTCCAGTTTGTTTCTGGTAAATTTAAGTCCCAGCTAATATTATTCTTCCCTCCTGTGTTTCATGCAAGAAATGTATGAATTCTTCCAGGTCAGTACCTGAATTTGGTGGTCTATACACTCAACAATTGTTACATGTTCCAGGAAGTCTTTATTGTCAGTTACACATTCTATAATATTGGTGTTATCACTGAACATGTAGTAATCCCAGGTCTCATAAAAAGAAGTTATGTTTTACCATAACATTCCATCTGTGTTGTAGAGCTTTGTTCATTCATTACTATTAGGACTTAGGTTCCATCCTCGGAACAGATACAGCCATTTCCAAGCTCGCGCCAAACACTCTCCGCCAAGACCATTAGCACTCTTCAAGAAAAATCTTGATTGGATGGGTAGTAGGAAATTCACCCCGGGGGTCACTTCTGTGGTTCTGCTTGACAGGGGCACAGGAAAATAATTTTCTTGGGTGGCGAAAGCCAGTGTACCTTTTTGGCTAGGCTTGTATAGGCCCTAGGGCCAATAGCCTAGTACCTATCTATGAACTCATAATGCCCCTCTCCTAGTTACTCCAGATCAAGTTTGCCCGCCCCTATATAATAGGCATAGTAATAGAAAAATAGAAGGCTCCGTCAGAGCAAATACCCTAAGCAGGAGTTCCTAAAGTCCAGCAGGAGTCCAGGCAGGAGGAAGGAGGGCGGGAAGTAATGAATGAACAAAGATCTACAACACAGATGGAACGTTATGGTAAGACATACCTTCTTTATCGGATGTTGTAAATCTTTGTTCATTAATTACTATTAGGACAGAGTCCCCAGCTACTTGAGTCTTGGGTGGCCCCAAGGAAGGATATTCCTGAGCACCACAGAACCAAAAGATGCTCGTCCCCTGGAGGCCAAATCCAATTTGTAATGAGAGAGATAAAAGGTATGAGGTCTTGCCCAACTGGCTGCTGCACAGATATCATCCATAGAGGCTCTGGAATGAAATGCTACAAAGTAGCCATAGATCTGGTAGAATGAGATCTGGTAGAATGAGCCTTTATTCTGGAAGGTAAGGATAGCTTATTCTGTTGGTAGATAAAGGTAATGACGTTTCTAAGCCAGGAGGATAAAGTCACTTTGGAAACAGGTTTACCCAATCTGGGTCCTGCAAAGGCCACAAACAATTGATCTGTTTTCCTAAAAGATTTAGTCCTGTCCAAATAACAATGAGGCTGCTGATGCACATCAAGGGTGTGTAAAAGGTACTCCCCTCTATTAAAATGCTGAGGGAAGAAAACCAGCAGGTCAATAAATTGGTTAATGGAAAATCCAGAAATGACCTTGGGCAAGAAAAGGGGTCAGTACGAAGGGACACCCTATCCATGTGGAAGATCAAGTAAGGTCTCTTGACACTCAAGGCCTGCAGCTCAGACACTCTTCTCACTGAGGTAAATGCTACTAGAAGTAAGGTTTTCCATGACAAAAATTTTAAATCACATGAATCAAAGGTCTTGAAAGGAGGACCTGTGAGAGACTGAAGCACCAAAGTCAAGTCCCAGGGTTCTAAGGGAGGCTTGACCAGAGGTTTAATATGGAATACGCTTTCAAAAATGTCTTGCATTGGCGGCGTGACATAATCGAAGAATTATCAAGTCAATTATATAAATTGGCGATAGCTGCTAAATGTACAGCGATAGTGGATGCTGAGGCTCCTGCATACAAGAGAGTCAGGTATTGTAGGATCTTTTGAACAGGCATAGAGAAAGGGTCTAAGTTCTGATCTTTGTCCCAAGTAGAGAACCTAGTCCATTTACTAGAATAAACTTTCCTGGTGGAAGGTTTGTGTGAAGCCAGAAGAATGTTATGAACAGGAGATTGGATGTCAGGGAGCCTGGCAATCATTGGAAGTAGAAGAACCAAGCTGTGAGCTTAAGATTGTGGAGGTTTGGATTACTCAGTCCCTGAGGATGAGATAACTGGTCTTGGGAATGATCCAGACTTCACGGGGCCAGTAGGGGGGCAATGAAGATCACTTTGCTTCTCAACCTCTGAGCTTTCTGGAGAAATTTTGGAATGAGGGGAAATTGAGGAAAAGGCATAAGACCCAGGGCAAATCATGCGTTAGATTGCCCTCGGGGGTTGGGATCAGGGCAAAGTAGCTTCTGCATTTGTAGTTTGGGGGGGGGGGGGGGAGTAAGATCCGATCCACTGTTACAAGGTTGAGGGACCACTATGAGGCATCGGGATATTCCTGCTCAGATGGTCTGCAATAAGGATGGAACTCCCGGGAATGTGCGTTGCTATAAGAAAATGGTTGGAAGCTATTGCCCAGTGCCAAATCCTCATGGCTTCCCGACACAGGGGGGGAAGACCTGGTTCTGCCTTGCTTGTTGATATACCAGACGACTGACATGTTCTTTGATTGAATTACAATGGTCCCAGAGGGTAGGGTTGCATGGACCACTTGCAACGCTAAGAGAACTCCCCTCAGTTCCAGGACATTTATGTGCAAATTGGCCTCCATGGGGGACCAGGTGCCTTGGACAGTCTTTCCCTGGAAATGCCTCCCCCACACTAACAGGGAAGCATCCGTGGTCACAGTGGCCTGGGGAAGACAGAACAATAGACACCAAAGATTAGTTTGTGGCTTCATCCACCATAGCACTACACCCTCTTATACTCTTTATAAGCACTTGGCTCCCTATTGGTCCTTTCTGATCAGTCAAAAAGCAGTTCCTTATACTATTCAGGCATGCCCAAAAGCCAGTTTCAGGTTTACTCTCCAGTCCAGCTAGTGAATCTGGGAATCTTGAGGCAATGTTACAATTGCCTTATGTACACAGATCAGCCTCTCCTCCTCCCAACAAGCTCAAATATATGTGAGAGATGCAACTATACAGCCAAACTGGAGGCTGAGCTCTCTCAACCAAAGACGGTCATAGTCAGGAGGAGAAGGTAACCACTCACACACCACAAATCCAGTCTCACATAGACCTATCGCATCAGCAAACTAAACACAAACACACAAAACCATACTAGGAGTCTCTAAATAAAAATCTGCCAAAGCAGCAGAGACCTCCAAAGCAGACATCCAAGCAACCACTACCCCACAACAATACCCACGTATCACATATTTCACTAAGTGCAAACTAAACACAAACACACAAAACCATACTAGGAGGCTCTAAATAAAAATCTGCCAAAGCAGCAGAGACCTCCAAAGCAGACATCCAAGCAACCACTACCCCACAACAATACCCACGTATCACATATTTCACTAAGTCAGTGTGCCACACAGTCACAGCCCTTAAGGCTAAAAAACACACCAAATACACTTGTAATAGGTGAATATTGTCAGACACACTGACATCCAACTCTCCAGACTGAACAAGGAGAAGGTCACTGTAAACTGCCTGTCGGGTGCCAGGATCCGCCACACAACACAAGCATTCAGGTCACTTCAAAGCAAGTAAAAATATGACTCAGTCATTGTCCATGCTGGTGTGAATGACCTGAGACGCATCTCCCTGGACTACATGAAAAGAGACAGAGGAGCTCTCTGATCATGTAGCCCAGGCTGGTATGACCCTGACCTTGAGCAGCATCTTGCCTTCACCAAGAATAATACCACAGTATAAAGACAAAATAATCAATTTTAACAACTGGCTAAAGTATTGGTGTCAGTCAAAGGGGATCCAGTGTCTGTCAGCCTGGGATGACATGCTAGACAACGCCACGTTGCTTCGCTAGGGACAGCTTGCACCTGTCACCCCTGGGCTTTCGAATACTGGCTAAGGCTCTTGCCACCCCCATAGTGTCTTTTTTAGGCAAGGCTCATAAGACAAACCCATCTCCATAGACAACACAAGGAAAAAAAAACTAAGGGTAATGCTACTCAATGCCAGAAGTCTAAACCTCAAGATGCACGCACTCGAGGCTCTCCTCAGTATGGAGAATACAGATATCTGTGCAGTAACAGAAACCTGGTTCAAGGCTCCCGAGACCACCCCAGCACTACCAGGTTATAACTCATACCATGCTTTTCAGCCCCAAAACCTGGGCCGAAAAACAAAAGGAGGGGAAGTATCCATATTCAAAGATACCCACCCCTCCAGGTTAGTGGCACTGCAAGAAGCATCGGGGACCATCCATGTGCAACTAACAGTGGGCAAAACTGCCTTTCAGTTTGTAGCCTGCTACAGATCACCCTCCCAATCTCGGGAACCCCACTCGGCTTTCCTGAGAACATTGGAGAATATGAAGGTCTCTCAAAACATCATATTATTGGGTGACTTCAACTACCCAAACACTGATTGGGAAAACTACTCAAGCCCCAACACCCTTACCCAACGGTTCCTAGAATTTATAAACACAAAGGCTATGGAACAACTGGTCACCACTCCCACAAGAGGGAACATATTGGACTTGGTCATCACCAACATGGGGACTCTATGTTCCATACCAGAGGTAAACCCCTCATTGGTAAGATCAGACCATAAACTAATATCACTGGACATCTATATCCCGTCCCCACCCCAGCCAAGGAAACCACTGTGAAAAATTTCTCAGAAGCAAACTTCACACTTCTCAAAACTGAGGTGGAATCCTTCAAAGTGCCCGGGCCATTGGAAAATACTGCCCGAACCGCAGAATCCTTTACAAACGCATTCTATGAGCACCTACAGGAATGCATGGATCGTGCTATCCCAAACAAAACAAAGACTCGCTTCTCCAAAAGCAGGAGACCTGTCTGGTGGACCCCGGCCATAAATAAGCTATACAAACAGAAGGAGGAAGCTACTACATGACAGAGCAAAATCCCAAAAAGGGAAGGCATCTAGATTAGTACTAGCAAGAAACTACGATCCCTCATAAAATCATCAAAGGCCAGCTTCGAAAGAAAAATTGCCCAAGACGCTAAAGATAATCACAAGGCCTTCTTTAGTTATGTCAGGAATCTGGGTGGCAACTCCCAGATATGCTCAGAGATGGTGCAAAATGGCAAAAATACACTGAACCCACAGACATTGCCAACATCCTGGCAGACAGATTCAGTGCAAACTTCTTCCCCCCCAAAAGAGCAAATGTCTATCCCAACAGAATGCAGCCTCCCAGACATCACAGATGCACAGGTGAAAGCTGCCCTCTCCAAAGCAAAAAACACAGCATCAATGGGACCGGACGGTGTCCCGGGCTGCGTCTTACACGAGTTCCAAGAAGAACTAAACCCTCACATAAAGTCTTCAAACTCAGCCTTACTACAGGATATGTACCCAAAGAATGGAGTATGGAAACAGTGGTCCTACTCCACAAAGGTGGTGCCACAACGGACCCTGGGAACTACCGCCCTATAAGCCTGGCTAGACTGGTCTGCAAAGCTATGGAGCGTATCATCATGGAACTCCTAAACAAAGACGTTGTCGCCTCACAGCAAGAGGTTCTCCAGTTAGATTCTCAGCTGGGGTGCCTTATGTGTGGAGTTTGCATGTTCTTCCTGTGTTCGCGTGGGTTTCCTCCCACATTCCAAAGACATGCATCTGAAAACAGGCTCTGTGGAACCTAGTCGGACTTTCCCTGTCAACAAATGTTAAATAAATAAGACATTGGGAACCTCCAGACAATGGACCCTACCCAATTTGGCTTCAAAAGGGCAGATCTTGCCTCTTAAATCTAGTTGACTTCTTTGAAACAAACTAAGGCCATAGATGAGGGAAAGGTAGTCCACACAGCCTACCTGGACCTCGCAAAAGCCTTCGACACAATACCCCACTCGGGCATCATAAATAAGCTTACCAGCTTAAATATCAACCCCTATGTCACAAGATGGGTTGCAAACTGGCTCAGGGATAGAACCCACATGGTCAGAATTGCAGGTGCCATGTTAGACTCTAAACCAGTTAGAAGTGGCATCCCACAAGGCTCAGTCCTGGGACCTCTCTTGTTCGGTATATACTTCTCCGAGGTACAGGCTAACACGGGAGGACTATGGCTGACCAAGTTCGCAAATGACTGCAAACTGGGAGCCATAATTGATTCTCCAGCTGACACAAGCATCCTCCAAAAGGGTCTCACAGAGACGGACACCTGTGGTGCCCACAAATTACCACATAGGTGGTAATCCATCAAGTACGGAAGTAATTAGGGATTTGGGGACCCAAGTAGATAGTAATCTCTACTTTGACAATCACGTTGCCAAAGTGGTTAGAAAGACCTTCTATATAGCCCACCTTATCACGAAAGGGTTCACATCTAGATCAAGAGAAGTCATTGTGCCCCTATACTCATCAGGCCCATAATTGAATACAATGCCCCATTTGGGATGTACCTTACCAGATACCTGCAGCAACTGGAGAGACCCCAAAAGTACCTCACCAAGAGGATCATGGGCCTTAAACAGATGCCTTATGTAGTTTGACTAAAGAAACTCCAACTCTACTCAGTTGCTTACCACCTACTCAGAGGCGATCTATGCCTGACGTACAAAGCCATGTCTAACCCAGAATTAATGGACATGCTCCACCTCAAGAAATCCAAATCCCTTAGAGTTACACACTCCAGGGACTTAAACCTCAGCACAGCAATAAATATGACATGCTGGAGGGACAGATTCATATCCCAGAGGCTCCCCTCACTCTGGAAGAGAATCCCAATTCATGTTAGGCAGAGCCCCCTCACTGACCCTCTTCAAGAGGGATCGTGATGAGTGGATGGGAGATTGTAAGTTTACCCCTGGGATCTCTTCTGTTCCCCTACTAGACAGAGGCACAGTGAACTAACCTTAAAGGGCTATCTTCTGTGACCTACTATACAGAGGCACATTTAACTAATCTAAAAGGGAGGCGAAAGCCAAACACACTCTGGCTAAGCTTATAAATGCCCTAGGGCAGATGGCCTAGTATCTACCTATGAACCTATGAGCATTTCTTCCTTGCAATGGTTTTAAAGACATATCATGTGGTCGAGTGGGTGAGTTAGAAATGACCATTGTGCAGAAAGGAGCCATGGCAGGATTCTCATGTGCAGCCTCGCCAGTGGTACTAATGTAATGGCAGCCACCATGGAGCCTAAGAGCTGCAGTACAAGACATGCTGGTACATAGGTCTGAGGAAGAAGGTCTTAGATTTGGTGTCTTATTTTCAAAAGCTTGACAGGATGATATGTCAAAGACAGCTCCAACAAATTCCAGCGTCTTCGTTGGGGACATTTGAGATTTGTCCTTGTTGATTGTAATCCCAAAAGCGGACAGTGAGACTTATGAGTGTAAGAGAGTCTGTGGACTAGGAGATTCCTGGTCTGAGTGGTAAGGAGCTAGTCGTCTAGATACGGGAACACCTGGAATCCTTGTAGTCAAAGATGAACTACCACAACTGCTATACATTAGGTGAACACTCGGGGGGGGGGGGGGGGCTGTCGTGAAACCGAATGGCAGTGCCCTGAACTGGTAGTGATTAGCTCCCAGCTAGAAGCAGAGAAACCTTTGGGAGCAGTGATCCATCTTTATGTGGTAGTATGCGTCCTGGAGGTCTATAGAATACATCCAGTTGTCCCTCACTAAGAAAGGAAGAATGGACTGTACCATGACCATCCGGAATTTGAGGTTTGATAAACTTGTTCAACAGGCTGAGATCCAGGATTGGTCTCCAGTCCCTTGTCTTTTTTGGCACTAAAAAGAACCAAGTAAAACCCGGATCCTGTCTGGTCTCGTGGAAATGGTTGGAGGACTTTTTCTTAGCAGCTTTTCTATTTCTAAGGCTAATTCCCTCCGATTGGGTGGTACACTGGGGATTCGTTTGACGGGTCTGAGAATTAAATCAAATGGTATTTGGTAGCCTCTGGATATTATTCTCTGCACCCAAACATTGGTAGCAATAAGATGCCAGGCTGGTAAGTGTAGAGAAATATGACCCCCCCCCCCCCGACTGCTTCCAGAGGAAAGCAAAGCGACCTCAGGAGCACTGGTAAGGTCTGATGGAGAAAGAATCTCTAGCTCCCTGGTTACATGGACCACCTCTACCCCGAAAGGGGAGTCTTCCACATACGAGTTGCCCCCTCTGCCCCAGGGAGATTTCTACGAGTCTCAAGAAAAGCGACATGGGATTTCTTGAACCACACATTTCCTCCCTTCTGGTTCCTGGAGTAGGACCTCTGGGGGTTGGGAAAAGCGTATGCCCACAGCAGACAAGGCTCTTCTCTCTCACTACGTGCAAGTGTGTCTCGTACTTTGGGTCCAAAAAGTGCAGATTCATTGACCGGTGTATTGACAAAGGGAGATTTAAAGGGGTCTGATCAGTCACACAACCGCATCCAAGCATTACGTCTCATATCATGCCCGATGCGGCAACTCAAGCTGCCCCCTCGGTGGTGCGAGATATCAAACGCATCGAGGAGTTAGAGATGGATTCAAGGGTAGCTAGCTGCAAGGCGAGTGTCACTCACCTCATCAGGCAGTACCCCCACCAAAGAGGAAGACATTTTAGAAATTAGATCTCTTTGGAGGCGAGTAAAAAGTGTGCCAGATAGTTCAGCGACTGAATGGTGAGGGTCAATGAAGCATAGGTCTGCTTCCCTAGTCTGTCCATGGTCCGGGGCTCCCTGTTCGGAGGATGGACAGTGGAACCATCTTCTGCCAGTTCCCTCGGTGGCCACCGCCATGACCACAGAATCAAACTGTCAACAGCTTGGACCAGTGGGGCTGGTCTTCAGGTGTAGATAAAATTTGTCTGGCCTCCGGGGGACAGGTTCTACGTTGTCTGGGGCCTTCCAGGCATGCTGCACAATGAGCTTAACAAGGTCATCTGCCGGTGGGGTCACCCAGGAAGTAGATGGCAGGGCATGGAAGGCCTGCAAGAACACAGATTCCTCAGAAGGGTTAGAGGACTTCAAGTCACCCCGCTGCCTGAGGATTTCGAGAATGTCTCCAATGAGACGTCGTCTGGGGGGAGACCATAGACCATGGGGACCCTTCCCCCTCATCACAATCAGTATCTTCGGTGATAGATTCCTCCGGGGAATCAAGGTGCTTCCTCTTGCACAGTTTCTTCTAGGGTGGCTCCCCAGTAGGATCTTCTGAGGACTCCTGAGAAGGGTCCCTTTCGAAGGGGGGTCTTGCGACTCATGTGCCTGGGGTCCCAAAATAGAGGGTTGGGAGAGGTGCATGCTGGGGGGTGGGTTCTGATACTGATGTCATTGGTGCTGACTTTGGAGAGGGTCCTTGACTCCACAAGCTCAATCACCTGGACAGCAGGCCCGGCCATGGAGGGATGGGAGCCCAGAACCAGGAAGGACAACCTCAGAACTGGGGTCACACCCCACCCTCAGGAGCCCACCTCCAGGTGATGAGCTCCGAGAGGACTGGAAGCTGGAGCCATGGACATATACTGTGCCAGTGAGAAAATAGGCGTCGGGCTAGGTACCGAGGTACAGAGGGTCCAAGAACTGCTCCAAGAGAGCATCAGCTCCACCGAAGTCGATGCAGCAAGGGTGGTCAGTACAGACAGGGGGAAAACTGCTGTCGGAGCAGAGTGGCATCGGTACAGAGATCTACGGACCTGGGTAGAGGCTGGAGGAGGATAAACAGGGGAAGATGTAGCAAAAGATTCCAAGCCAAGAGGGGCAGAAGGTCTAGCTGGAATGGGCAATCCTCTAGTTGCCAGAAGCTGGTCCACAACCTGCACTAGATCCAATTCAGAAAAACTCCTAGTGGATCTAACGGAGGCTGCTAAGGAGAATCAGGTCTTTCTAAAAAGGGACTAAAACTCTGCCCCAAAAAAGGATCGTAAGTTGGAGAGTATCTTGTCCTTGGCAGATATTTGAGTTTTGGAGCCGAAGAAGCTGAATAAACTGGTCAGCACTGTGGCCGGGGATGGTGCCGAAGCAGGTACAGTCACAGGAGCCAATGTCGAATCCAATGATGGCACCAAAGTCAGTGTTGCCAAGGTTGGAACCAAAATAGGGGTGAATATCATGGATGGCACCGAGGAAGAAGATACAGAGCCTAGTGATGAAGAGGTCTGCGCCAAGGGCGCCGGACAAGCACGGAGCCAACTCAGTTCTGTAACTGACAGAGATGCAGGAACAGAGTGACTCGTTTTTCCTTAGGTTTTTGGTCTTTGGAGGGGGTGGGACCTCCGACCCAAATACAGCCTCCAAAAAAGGTGTCTTGATTAAACCTTTTAAAATGAGCTTATTTTTACGTTCTGCTAGTGTACGATTACTAAAACTAGCACAAATGTCACAGTCAGCTTTAATATGATCCACGCCCAAACAGTAGACGCAGCGAGCGTCTGTATCAGAGTTAGGCGTCTTATGCCCACACTTCTCCAGGTGCAACTAGCACTAGGTAAGACTGCAATCCAAAATTGTAGCTTGCTACAAATCCCCCATCATGCCCCAAGATTCTCACTGCACCTTTCTAAACATACTGGAAAATATTAAGATACAACAAAATACCCTAATACTGGGTGATTTCAACTACCCTGCCATTAAATGGGAAAACTACTCTGGTACCAACTCCTTTTCCCAACGGTTCTTGGAATTCATAAATTCCAATGCCCTGGATCAACTAATCCATTGTCCCACCAAGGGCTCCAATATCCTAGACCTGATCATTACCAACATGGGAGATAGATGCTCAGGTCTGACCATAAGCAAATCGCCTGAAATCCACATCCCCCACCCCCAGTAAGGAAATCTCCTTAAACTTCTCCAAAGCAAACTTCATGCTAAGTGAAAAACTTCACGACACCCATGCAGATGGGATCTGAAAGTTCGACTGCAGAATCCTACACTAAGGCACTGTATGAGCACATCCACTCGTGCATGAATCGTGCTATCCCAAATAGAACAAAGAGGCTCTCCTCCAAAAAATACAACAGAAGGAAGAAACTGTTGCAGAAAAGAGGAAAATCCCAGGATGCAAAAAACTCCCTCACCAGCCTCAGTAAGAAGCTGAGATCCCTCATAAAATCCTCAAAAGCTAGTTACAATGTAAAGATTCCAAAGACAACCACAAGGCATTCTATAGTTATGTCAAGAATCTAAATGGCAATGTTCAGATCTGCTCTGAGCTTCAAAAGAATGGCATTAAATATACTGATCCCAAGGATATTACCAATATCCTGGCAGATCGATTTAGTGCCAACTTCACCCCCTAAAGGGCCCATCTCAATACCAAAAGATTGCCAAATTCCAGTAATCACAGCCACACAGGTAGAAACCACACTCTCCAAAGTTAAGAATACAGCATCCATGGGACCAGATGGCATTCCAGGCTGTGTACTACATGAACTACAAAATGAACTGGCATGAATAAAAACAAAACGGGTTAGGATAGATAGGGGGGGGGGTAGTAACCGATTAACATTTACTTAAATCTGAATTGATATGGCAGTTAAAAATAAAATGCTTTGGAAAAGCCTGGATTAAATGAAGCATGTTTAATTTCAGTGTTAAAATTAAAACTGGAGGTATAACATTTTAAGTCTAGTATACAGTTTTGCACATCCACGGTGGTACAGTGGTAGCGTTGTTACCTCACAGCAAGAGGTTCTTCCGTTAGATTCTCCGCTTGGCTTGGGAGTGCCTTCTGTGTGGAGTCTGCATGTCCTCCCCACGGTTGGGTAGCTTTCGAAAGACATACATGCGTAAAGGGGCATGCCTTCATTGAAGTTTGTGCGTCAAGCTGGCACCTCGGTGTTTCGTAAAAAAAAAAAAAAAAAAAATCTGCCAATCATTAGCGGACCGGAGTTCCGCTGTGGCGACCCCTTACCGGGAAAAAGCCGAAAGACAAACAACATACAGTTTTGCAAATATATGTTTATATACGTTTTTAATACCGATTTGAATGCTACTTTCAAGTACTTGTTTAAAAGAGTTATTGCCATTTGTCATCTTTTTGTATGCTATTGGTCAATTTTTGTATCGCATAACATGAAAATGATTGTATTTAAACTGGGTATTTTATGACATCCATCAGTTCAGATGAAGTCCCTTAACAGCAAGAAAGCACGTAACTGGATATTTGTTAAAGTTTTCAGCTACATGTCCTTGCTGTGGCTCACTTCATTTCTGTTAGCAGCAGTGCTGTTTGGTTCCAGTGGCGTCAATAATTGCTACCATTTCCTTGGGTGTTTTTGGTAACAACAGATCGGTGCTTCCTTACATTAAGGTGTTCCAAGCCTTGTCTCGCATCTTCTATTTTTGCTCCTGGTAAGCAAAGCACTAGTCGATGTTAATTATCTTTGCTACAAATATAAGCATCAGTTCCTCTAATAACTGAATCTCCAATTACAAGAATATTGTTTCTTACCAGATCTTAAGGATCTTCAAAAAACTAATACAGTAGAATCTGCTCTATCAATTTGTTACAAAGCAACGGTCATCACCATTAGTCTTATTAATCCCACGGTTTTCGTTGAGTATTAAATTTGCAATCATACAATTCTCATCAGCTGGCTTTATACATCCACAGCTTATGTAGTAAACATCTGCCTTTCGTTATCTTTTTTAATCCTTTCACATTCAGTTTTGATTTCTTCCTTTTCACCTGCCCCTGTTTTTTTTTTTTTTTTTTTTTTTTTTTTACTACCTTCTCTTTTGGAAAAGAGATGTCTTTTCCTGTATGCTGGAGGTTTTCCGATAGAAAAATGAAATGTTATGTCCTTTTCAGTATGCATTCTCTTTACTTCAGACATTTAATCAGTTTTTTCCCCTTGTCATTTGTTGTGAACTTCCTTTCATTGTTTCCTTCTAAACACTCTGAATCCTCAGAATGTTGAATACTTGCATCCAGAATTCCAAAGTTGTCAGGGGCAGCATCTTATTTCATAGGAGTTGAATGATCTTTTTACAGACAATAGGCATCATTTTCCAAAATGCATAACATTTGTTTTTTTCCTAACATTACAGTATTTATCTCACCAGTCCGCTCAATAATATATGTAACAGTTCTCCAAGCCGTGCCAATTGCAGGAGGTGCAATCGGCAGTTAAGAGCATCCAACGTTTGACATGAGGAACACAGATCACCAGAGTTATCAGGTGTTGCCTTTAAATATGCATAGCATTTATTACACTGTACAAGATATTTGTACTTTAACAAATTAATGGCGGACTCATTTAAGGAATTCATATTCAGCTTTAAAAAAGACAAAAATCAATAAATCAGTAATCATAGAGTTCAAAGAGAACTTAAAATCAAACAGGGTGTCATGTAATCTGTCGCCATCTCTATTCAATGCCACTCTTCTACCTTCTCTGACACTCGTGCATGATTGCACGTCTTCTCTCACATAATCCACCCTCGTTTTGTCTTGCCGTCTTCCAGTCCGTCTCAACTCCTTTCTTAGTCTGTCCCACATTGCACATCTACCACCCCTCTCAAGCACATCACCCCAATTACCTCTAGCTTCCTCAACTGACCTGCCTTTACTGCCCAAGTTTCTGTACCATGTAATATAGTACTGGTCACACTAATGTTTTGCACACCTCACTTTTCAGTTTCTTTGGATTATGGTGCCCGACACTCTGTGCCATTTGCCTGCAGCTCCTCTGATTCTAGTTTTGACCTGCTCATCCAGGACTTCTCAACTACCCCTTCCAGATACCTGAAGCCGTTAACTTGTTCCACTGTTTTCTCCTCTATCTCAGTTCTCAGCTTCTTCTAGCTTTCCATCATTTGCTGCTATTAAACTGTCTTACCTGTGCTCCATTTCATCCCCATGTGCCCTCAGTTTTTCTTCATCCCATTCTCCTACCCTTTGCTAAAGTTCTTGTGCAGTCTGCCTATAATACCACATCAACTGCATACAGCTACTTTGTTATTCTGCCCCCTCCAAGCAGTTTGTAATGTAGTCAAACACCAGTATAAACAGGAGTGGGCACAGAGCGGAACCCTGATGCACACCCAATGGGAACCCCTCTGTGAGAACAAACACTGCCCGTGCTGGAATCATTGGATATTTGTACATAGCCTGCCCTAATTCTACCAATGTTTCTGGGACTTCAAATCACTGTAGTACCATCCATATTAGCTTTCTTGGGACCTTGTCATATGCTTTTTCCAAATCTAAGAATGCCAAGTTGGACTTTACTTATCTCTAGCTTCTTCTGAAGTATCTATCTCACTGCAAACTTCTGGTCAGTTGTGCTGTATCCTGATCTAAACCAGAGGTGATAATTTCCCATCTTACTTTCCACTACTCTGCACATTCAATTAAAATCACCCCCTCCAGAATTTTCATGCAGTGTGGTTGGAGTCCGATACCTCTACACTGGCCACAGCTGTGAATGCCCACTTTGTTCTTGAACAGTGGCAGTAGTATACGTATTCTTTGGTCATCTGGTATACTCCTCTCTCCATACTGCTACGAGTACCATTAGTAGCCATTTCTCCCCACCTCACTCACCTAATATCTTCCTTATATCTGCCGTGACCTCATCTAAATCTGCTGCTTTCCTTCACTTCATTTTCATTGGTGCTGTTCTTACTTCTATGGTGGGCTCTCTCGCTTCTTTAATTGTAGGCTGTGTCTGCGGCTGTACAGCTTCTGTGGGGTTTTCTTTATTCAGAAGTGGCTAGAAGTACTCTGCCTTTATGTCCTGTGGACTGGTGAGCAGGTTGTTGCTGGCATTCCTCATGAAGGATGTTTATCTTCTTTATCTTCGCCCTGCAACCTAATAGTTTCTTTATGCCATCTTACTGTGTCACTTTTCATAATCAAAGTGCCTCTGCTGCCTTGTTCTTTTCGACCACAACTCCTTTCTTAGCCTCAGTTAGTCAACCGGTATTACTTCCTAGCCTGGGCCATCTTTTCTGTCTTCCACTTTTTTCCTGCACACCATCTTTTTTTATGACTTCATGGACTTCTGCATTCCACCACCAGCCTTCCTTATGTACCTTAATTCCATAGCTGGCTCGACTGTATATCAGTTCTGTAGTCCTCCCACATGCTGTTTTGAATCACTGCCATTCTTAGTCAACTCTACGCATTTCTTCTTCTTCTTGAGGTGCTACAGCCCTGAGTAATTGCTGCGCTCTCTCCAGTCAACTTCGAGCTCTTCAGTCTAGTTCCTGTTTACCCTAGAGCCTTCTTTGACCACTACTTGCAGCAGATTATGGCAACCAGTGATTTATTCTGTGGGCTGACTTTGTGGATGACTCTGCAATCACAGTTTCTACCCCACTGCCCTTTCCTTACTAGGAGGAAGTTTATCAGGTGTTGCAAGTTGGCCACTCGTGTGATTTTGTGGCAGTCTCTCTTGCTTAACCATATGTTGGCCATTATCAAGCCATTTGCCAGGCAGAAGTCTGGAATGGCCTCTAATTCATTCCTGTTGCCCCACACATGGGGCTATGCAGTCCTCATATCCTGTTCTGCCCATCCAGATATGTGCATTCTGCCCTGCTTTATCTAGTAGGCCCTGCAATTACTGTCTGAATGCACGCCTTTTCTCATTATTGTGAGACATACGCAGCAATTACGAATACTGCCCTGTTCCTACACTGAAGTCTGACTGCCAGCCATGAGTCAAGTCACTATTTCTAATGACTTCCCTCACGGTCTTCTGAAGCCTCTCCCTCAGCACAATTCCCACACCATTTTTAGTTGGTCCTCCACCAAAGTAGTAGACTCTGGATCCCAAGCCAAGTGGTTTTGCTGCATTATCCCAAGCCAAGTAGCTTTGCTGCACTGCCCTTCCATCTAGTCTTCTGGATACATAGGATGCCCAGCCTCCTTATCATGTCATCCATGTCTAAGCTGCTTCCCGTCAGTGAATCTACATTGAGTGGAGGAATTTTAAGTTACTTATTTTGGCATGTTGATACATACAAATATATATACACAGACATACATACACACAAAAATAAAATATAGTCACTTGTATACTTTGACAATGTAAATTATAGAACACTCCTACCTCACTCCTTTAACGACTTCAAAGTCTTTTAAGATACTGAATAAGTTATCAGGATGGTGCAGTGGTAGCATTGCTGCCTCACAGCAAGAGGTTCTTTGGTTCAATTCTCGGCTGGAGTGCCTTGTGTGTGGAGTCTATGTACTCCCTGCGTTCGTGTGGGTTCTGTCTGGATACTCCAGCTTCCTCCCACGTTACAAAGACATGCGTCTAGAGCATTTCTCCCCGGGCCTCTGCTGAAAATTGGCTTTGTTCCAAGTCAAACTTTCCCAGTAAACAAATGTTAAATAAAATCAACCTACCGTCATACAAGGTTGCAATGATACTAATCAATTGTGGTGTGAAGCCCTTCTCATTATTTGACAAAAATTCTATTAACAGTTAATGGACACTATCCACAATTTTTGTCATCCAAAACTAAACACTTATCCAATATGCATTTAAAAAACTTCTAGCATGTCGAAGGGTCAGTTGCTAGCGTCCTCTCCTGTTCAGCTGGTGAATCTGGGCATCTTGAAGCAATGTTACAATTGCCTCATGTACACAGACAACCCACTCCTTCTCCCACAAAACACAAATACATGTGAGAGATGCAACTATATAGCCAAACTAGAGGCTGAGCTCTCTCAACTCAGGACTGGCAAGACCAGACAGGAGGAGAAGGAAACCACACACACCACAAACCCAGTTTCACATAGAACTATCACAACTGCAAAACAAACACATAAACACACAAAGACATACTGGGAGGCACTGATCAAAAATCTACCAAAACTACAGAGGCCTCCAAAGCAGACACCCAAGCAACTGCCACCTCAAGACATAAGACATGCAACACATAGTTCTCAAAGTCAGTGAGCTAAACAGTCACAGCCCTTAAGGCCAAACACAATGCCAGATACACTTGTTATAGGTGACTCCATAGTCAGACACACTGACGTCCCACTCACCAGACTGAACAAGGAAAAGATCACAGTTAGCTGCCTGTCAGGCGCTAGAATCCGCCACATAACACAAGCACTCAGGTCACTCCACAGCAAGTACAAGTATGACTCAGTCATTGTCCATGCCGGTGTGAACGACCTGAGACGTACCTCCCTGGACTACATGAAGAGACATAGAGGAGCTCTCAGATTATGTAGCCCAGGCCGGTATGACCCTGAGCAGTATCCTACCCTCACCAAGAATGATGCCACAATACAGAGACAAAATGATCAGCTTTAATAATTGGCTTAATTACTGGTGTCATTCTAAGGGGATCCAATGTCTGTCTGCCTGGGATGACATGCTTGACAAGCCACGCTGCTTCGCAAGGGACGGCTTGCACCTGTCACCCCTGGGCTTCCGGATATTGGTAAAGGCTCTTGCCATCCCCTTAGTGCCTTTTTTAGGCAAGGCTCAAATGATAAACCTACCGCCCTAGAAAACAAAAATGGAGAAAAACTAAGGGTAATACTGCTCAATGCCAGAAGTCTAAACCTCAAGATGCACGCCCTCGAAGCCCTCCTCAGTATGGAGAACATCGATGTTTGTGCTGTGACTGAAACCTGGTTCAAGGCTCCTGAGAGCACCCCAGCACTATCAGGTTATACCTCATATCATGCGTTCTGGCCCCAAAATCCAGACCGAACTACAAAAGGAGGGGGAGTATCCATATTCATAAAGGATACCCACACCTCCAGGTTAGTGGCAATGCACGAAGCATCAGAGACCATCCAGGTGCAATTAACCATAGGTAAAACTGCCCTACAGTTTGTAACATGCTACAGACCACCTTCTCAAACTCAGGAAACCCACACAGCCTTCCTGAAGACACTGGAGAGTATAAATGTCTCTCCAAACACCATCATATTGGGTGACTTCAACTACCCAAACATAGACTGGGAACATTACTCAAGCCCCAACACCCTAGCCCAAAGGTTCCTTGAGTTCATAAACTCAAATGCTATGGAACAACTAGTCACCATTCCCACAAGAGGAGAAAATATACTAGACCTGATCATCACAAACATGGGGACAAAATGCTCCACACCGAAGTATATCCCTCATTGGTGAGATCAGACCATAAATTAATCTCACTGGAGATCCACATCCGCCCCACCCCCAGCAAAAAAGACCACAGTGAAGAACTTCTCAAAAGCAAACTTCACACTTCTTAAGACTGGAGTGGTATCCTTCAAGGCCCCCGAGCCAGTGGAAACCACAACCCACGCTGCTGAAACCCTTACAAATGCCTTCTACGAGCACCTCCAGGAATGTATGGATCAAGCAATCCCTAATAAAATCAAGACCTTTTCCACCAAAGGCAGGCGCCCGGTCTGGTGGACTCCAGCCATAAACAAACTCTACAACAAGAGAAGAAAGCTACTACATGACAAAATCCCTAAATGGGAAGGCATCTCTGATCAATACTAGCAAAAAACTACGATCACTCATAAAATCATCCAAGGCCAACTTTGAGAGAAAAATCTTCGCTAATGACACAAAAGACAATCATAAAGCCTTCTTTAGCTATGTTAGAAACCTGGGTGGAAACTCCCAGATATGCTCAGAATTAGTCCAAAATGATAAAAAAATCACTGAACCCACAGACATTGCCAACATACTGGCAGACAGGTTCAGTGCAAATTTCTCCCCTCCCTCCCCCCCAAAAGGAGAAATATCTATCCCACCAGAGTCTAGCCTCCCAAACATCTCAGATGCCCAGGTGAGAGCTGCTCTCTCTAAAGCAAAAAACACAGCATCAATGGGACCAGACGGTGTCCCCGGCTGTGTGCTACACGAACTCAATGAGGAACTAAACCCACACATAAGGCTGCTGTTTAATCTTAGCCTTACTACAGGATTCGCACCCAAAGAATGGCGTGCGGCAACTGTGGTCCCACTCCACAAAGGCGGTGCTTCTACGGACCCTGGAAATTACCGCCCCATAAGCTTGACGAGCCTTGTCTGCAAAGCTATGGAGAGGATCATAATGGAACTCATAAATAAAGACATTGGGGACCTACAGACACTGGATCCTACCCAATTTGGCTTTGTCAAGGGCAGATCCTGCCTCTTGAACTTGCTCGACTTTTTGAAACAGTCACTAAGGCCATTGATGAGGGTAAGGCAGTTCACACAGCCTACCTTGACCTAGCAAAGCATTCGACACAATACCCCACTCGGGCATCATAGAAAAGCTCACCAGCTTAGATGTAAACCCATATGTCACAAGATGGGTTGCAAACTGGCTCAAGGACAGAACACACAGGGTTAGAGTTGCTGGTGCCATGTCAGACTCTAAGCCGGTCACGAGCGGTGTCCCACAGGGCTCAGTCCTGGGCCCCCTCTTGTTCGGCATTTATTTTTCTGAAGTGCAGGCAAACATAGGGGGATTGTGGCTGACAAAATTTGCAGATGACTGCAAACTGGGCACCATAATTGACACTCCATCAGACACAGACATCCTCCAGAAAGGTCTCATAGAAATGGATAACTGGTGCCAGAGCCATGGCCTTAAGCTAAATGTATAGTCATACCCTTTGGGAAAAACAAGGTAACCCCTAATTACCACATAGGTGGTAATCCATTAAACATGGAAGAAGTTATCAGGGACCTGGGGACCCAAGTTGACAGTAACCTCTCTTTTGACACTCACATTGCCAAAGTGGTTAGGAAGACCTTCTACATTGCCCACCTGATCATGAAGGGATTCACATCCAGATCAGGAGAGGTCATTGTACCCCTGTACTCTTCACTTATCAGACCAATGATTGAGTACAACGCCCCATTCGGAATGTACCTTACCCGACACCTGCAGCAGTTGGAAAGACCCCAAAAGTTCCTCACCAAAAGGATAAAGGGGCTCAAACATATGTCATACGATGCCCGACTGAAGAAACTCCAACTCTATTCAGTCGCATACCGTCTGCTCAGAGGTGATCTGTGCCTGACATACAAGGCCATGTCCAACCCGAATTAATGGACATGCTCCACCTCAAAAATCCAAATCCACCAGAGCCACGAGAGCAAGAGACTTAAACCTCAACACGGATATAAATAGGACGTGCTGGAGGGACAGATTCATCACCCAGAGACTCCCTACACTATGGAACAGAATCCCAGTCCATGTGAGGCAGAGCCCCTCACTGACTCTGTTCAAGAGAAATCTTGACGAGTGGATGGGAGATCATAGGTTTACCCCGGGAATCATCTCTGTATCACTGCTGGACAGAGGCACAGCAAACTAATGGGTATAGTATTCTCATCCTAAGGGGTGGTGAAAGCCACACACACTCTGGCTAGGCTTATAAATGCCCTAGGGCAGATAGCCTAGTATGAACCTAAACATCTACAGCAGTTCTCTTTCTGCAAAATGTGCCTACAAGGTCCTTGGACCATCTAGGCTTTCTTTGATTGCTCTTCTCACTTAACAATCGTCAGTACTGCTTCAGCTGTTTAACATTTTGCCAGAATGTAATCCTTTTGTTTTCATTATTGTCACAGTTATCTTTGTTCAAAGAATTGTTATCAGATTACTCTCTATATCAGCTTCCTGGGATATGTCATCTCTTCTTTCAGATTTCCCAGGGCATGTCCTTATTTTCCCCCAAAAAATCCTTGCTATTTAAAACATTCTATCTAGGACTCCCATATTGACCTTTATTTCACAGATTCGCAATTATGTTTTCCTCTTTAGTCAGTTTTTCAATCTAGCCATATATTCATTTTTGACATGCTTAACATTCCATTTCAGCTCTACCAGATTTCCCCAATTCTTCTTTCGCCTTTTTCAGTTTAAAATTAAAGTATTTACTGACATTTAATTTACATTCCGATTAACTTTTCTGTTAAACCTATTATTCCCCCAGTCCAATAAAGAGAATAACTTTCACCTGCTAAATAAAATTTCCATTACTGGAGTTTGTATCTTCTCTGCCCCATCCTTGAATTTAACAATAAAAAGAATAAAAGAACGAGTTTTTGTTCCAATGTCCAACTCTAGGTTAGCGACCCACTAAGACTGAGAAGTTATGAAGTATTCATTGTGTAACAACTGTTAAGGCCAGTATTTCCTGTATTTACGTGACACCTATTACTAAAATTATAAACTTCATATAACAAAAAATCACTACTTATTTTATGGCCTTGTGAGGCTTTAATTGTTCAATTCTTAAAGGTTGCTGCCGTCTCAATATATTTAACTATTCTGTTTTCCTTACAATTTCAAATATTGTCATAAATTCTCAGAAACTCCATCAGCTACCTTACATTTTCTATTGAAATATAAATACCAAATTATACCACTAATGTCCTAAAAAGGTCACCTTCATTCTAGGCAATTTGCCTCACCTTCAAAACTCTCATTACTTAGCATATCATTAAATCACTTTAGGAACATCCTGCTTCTTTTTACCAGTACCCCAAAGTTCTGAAAGTTCTGGACTTTTACACTTTCTAGCTCTCCTGCCCAGGTCGCTCATAATATATATCGCTACAAAGATATTTTTCTCCTAGTTTATTTGCTGGGCCAGCCACATTCCACATCTTTCTTAACCAATGGCCTTTGTCTTTTCTAATATGCTTACCTTTTGAAACAGTCTCGTTTCTAATCGGTCATCACAGAATCTTCTCTACCTCATTCTTATCACACTCAAGCCAATAAAACTAACATATCCAAGTATTCTTAATGCATCAGCGGGCCACCTCAAAACATAGCAAGTCGTTACAAGTTAATAGGTACCAGTGACTGGCATTTTTATTTAAAATTGCCTGTTTTCTACATCAACTTTGCGTTTAACTTCATTCTGGTTTGCAGCCATGACTTGTTACAAACTCTTGCAGAAAGTTACTACTGTTTACAGACTGCAAGTTATAAACAAAGAATAGTTACTTCCGCAGCTAAAATTAGAGATGTAAGTAAGTAAGCACATGCTGGAACGTTTGCATGCCTGGAGTAAGGCATAGCATTTTTTCACTTTAAAAAAATTTTTGGTTTCTCTCTGGGGGCCGGATTATGTTGCGTCAAGGGCCAGATTTGGCCCCGGGGTCGGACGTTGTGCATTACTGCTTTACTGTATTCAGGGCCTCTGTGCACCACGTTTGCATGTGTTATTTGGATCTGTCAACCCAAATCAGATCTTAAATTTTAGGATTCTTGGCATATGAAGAAAAGATTTAAGGAAGCTTTTTGGCATAAATGGTTAACAGAACAATGAACTACAGCTACTGAATATTTTTTTCTGTAGACACTACAAACATTGTCAAGCAATATAAAATAAAAACAATGCTAGCATATTAGACTCAAACATCTGCATACAGTAACAGTAAAAACCAACTTGTCTCATCTCAGAAAATGATTGTCGGATATTCTTCACTACCATTTGCTTGCGCTACCAACGTAAACTACTTCAAGAACTGCTGCTGATGGACATGTTTATTTGCATAAACATGAAACAGAGAAAGAAGCATGTGTCTCTTCTACACTAAGCAAATGAATCTCAAACCACAGATAGACAATACTTTTCATATATTCATGGCCTGCAAAAACTAAGCTATCAAGTCAGCAGTAATTTTCACAGGAGTTCACACTGCAATATGCTTGTTAACCCTGTACCATCATCTGACTCCACCTTCACATTATATTCTATGTTCAAAGTCAAAGCTAAAAGTCCCAATAATCCTTGTGCACACCATTACCCAAACAAAAAAGTGCAGGAAGTATGTCCATTCAGGCAGGAGCGGCCTTAGGTCAACTGGTGCCCTAGGCAAAAGGGTTACATGGCACCCCCAACCACACCACTCTGTGCCCCCATCCTGGTCTTCTTACAGCAAATAAATATTGGAAAAACGCCCCTGTTAGAGCGGCCCCTAGGCAGCCGCCTAGATGGCCTATGCCTAAGGCCGGCTATGCATTCAGGAGCACTTCCATCCCCAGATGATGCTCCAGTTCACATTAATATCAAAAAGCTCAGAGACATCCTACAAATAGTGTGCTCCTCCTTGCTTTAAAAAAAAGAGACAGTACAAAACAAAATGTTACAAAACATGCTTACATTCTATCTTACTGATGTTGTATCTATTTAAAAACAGAAAAAGAAATATATGCCAAAGCCATTGTCATGCTAAGAAATGTAAAATTGTACTCTGAGAAACAACCTTCCTGGCTTGTTATGTTGTCAACACACCCTAGTGGTTAGGGATCTGGGTACAAATAGACAGACGCTTTACATTCAACAACATGGTCACAGCAGAAGAAATCCTTTTATATTGCGCAACTTAAAAGTAAAGGCATGGCATCTATGTCCAAAGAGGTCATCATCCCAATGCACTCTATCCTTATCAGACCAATCACGAGTACAATGCTCTCTTGTATGTGTACCTGACTGAGCATATACAGCAACTGGAATGACCTTGAAAGTTCCACACAAAAAGGATACAAGGAGTAACAAACCTGCCGTATGCAGAGCAACTTAAAGCCCTTTCTTTCTACTAATACTTCTGTAGATTGCGGAGGGTGATTGCCTGGCTTACAAGGCAACTGAAAACCTCACACTTATGAATCTCCTGCATAATTGGCAAGACAAACAGTACCAGAAATACAAAGTCTAGGGACCTGAATTGCCTGGGACTAAACAGAACATGCTGGAAAGACAGATCTGTCCCCCAGACACTGCCCCTCCCGTGGAACAGGCTTCCCATCCATATTAAGCAGAGTTCATCTCTTACCCAAATTAAATGCAACCTAGACCAGTGCTCGGCAAATAGGAAATTTACACTGGGCCAGGCACCCATGTCCAATACAGACAGAGGTAGCTTATAAATGCCTGATCCTAAATGTCCAATAAGCCTGGCCCTCAATGTATTTGTATGCAGGACATAATTATTCTTTTGGGAAAACTTGTCTAGGCTTAGAAAGTCCCCCCAGGTCACTAGCCTAGTAGCAATCTATGAATCAGTGATTCTCCAAGCCTGTGTTTTAAGATGAAACACAAACTCAAGTTACAGGTTTCTACATATAAATCAATAAAAATCTGCACGTTAATGGAAGCAGGACCATAATAACAATGCAAGTTTCACCTTACAACTGATGTGTACAGCTCTTTGTAGAAACCAATCACAATAAGGTATATTGTTGAATTAACCAAAACATATAAATTGTAAGAATGTGAAACACTGCAGTAAAGTCTGCTGGCTGATGTCAAAGAGATACAATATTTAATATAAATAAAACCTAGATCTTGCTTTTTCTTTTCATACATATGTATCCTCAAAAGGATTCAGCACTCCAGAAAACAAAATTATACCTTGTATTGAACCAACGGTTTTATCAGTTTCTAGAGTGTTGGATGTAGTTTCTTTTCATATATTTTATATACATGCGCGCGCGCACACACCTATATAAAATAAATGCATAGATGTTCATACATACAAACACATTAAACAAAATCCATGACTTGTACATCTACTGCTCACTGCTCACCACGGATATCTTATTATAACCAAACCCTGGCTCAAACAGCACACTTCTTTCGGCTGCTCCCATTAGGGGTCGCCACAGCAGATCATCTGTTTCCATTTCTTCCTGTCCTCTGCATCTTGCTCTGTCACACCAACCACCAGCATGTCCTTTCTCGCCACATCCATAAACCTTATCTTAGGCCTTCCTCTTTTCCTATTACCCGGCAGCTTCATCCTTAGCATCTTTTTCCCCAGTATACTCTGCATCCCTCCTAAGCACATGTCCAAACCAACGTAATCTCCCCTCTCTGGCTGTCTCCCTCCTAAGCACATGTCCAAACCAACGTAATCTCCCCTCTCTGGCTGTCTCCAAACCTTCCAACCTGGGCTGACCCTCTAATATACTTATTCCTAATCCTGTCCACCCTCATTACACCCAGTGCAAATCTTAACATCTAACTCTGCCACGTCCAGCTCAGACTCCTGCCTTTTATCAATGCCACAGTCTCCAACCCATATAACATAGCTGGTCTCACTACCCTCTTGTAGAGTTCCCTTTCACTCTTACTGGTACTAGTCTGTCACAAATCACTCCTGACATTCTTCTCCACCCACTCCATCCTGCCTGTACTCCCTTCACATCGCTTCCACACTCACCATTACTCTGAACTGCTGATCCCAAGTATTTAAACTCATCCACCTTCGCCAACTCTACTCCCTGCATCCTCACCATTCCTCTATCCTACCTCTCATTCACACACAAAGTCTTACTCCTGCTGACCTTTATTCCTCTTCTCTCTAGAGCACATCTCCACCTCTCCAGGGTTTCCTGCACTTGTTCCCTACTCTCACTACAGATCACAATGTCATCTGCAAACATCATAGTCCATGGGGACTCCTGTCTGATCTTGTCTGTCAACCTGTCCCATCACCATTGCAATTAAAAAAGGGCTCAGAGCTGATCTTCGAAGTAATCCCCACCTCCACCTTAAACACATCAGTCACTCTCACCGCTGTCACACTACCCTCGTACATATCCTGTACCACTCTTAAATACTTCTCGGACACTCCCGACTTCCTCATACAATACCACAACTCCTCTCTAGGCACCCTGTCATATGCTTTCTCTAAGTCCACAAAGACACAATGCAACTCCTTCTGACCTTCTCTGTACTTCAACACACTCAGAGCAAACATCACATCTGTAGTGCTCTTTCCTGGCATAAAACCATACTGCTGATCACTAATCATCACCTCCCTTCTTAACCCAGCTTCCATTAATCTTTCCCATAACTTCATGCTGTGACTGATCAATTTAATCCCTCTGTAGTTACTACAGCTCTGCACATCACCCTTATTCTTAAAACAGCACACTCAAGATCAGGAAATCCTACCCACTGACATCATCATAAGACAAGACGGAACCCATAAACCTAGTGGTGGTGGTGGTGTAGCAATATTATACAAAGACAGTTTCAAACTTGATCACCTAGACATCAAACCCCCATCCCAATCAAATATGGAATTACTACTAACCCACCTTCAAATAAATGCTCATAAGAACACCATCATCTACCTACCCCCCAAGGAAATAACCCATCTATCACCGAAGATTTCCTAAACTGGTGTTGCACAGGCTTCAGACCAGTTGTTTTACATTAAGAAGGTTTGTGGTTTGCACTGTAGTGGCAGGACAGGTAGCTTACATCCTTCTAAGTTGGGAACTGCTGATTGAGGGCTCAGTGTCAGTTATTCTAAAAGTGTATTAATTCTGGTTTAAGCACTTGGGCTTCAGGCTAGTTATTTTACATTAAAAGGGTTCGTGGTCTGCACTCTTGTGGGAGGAGAGGCTGGACTCTGCCCTTCTGAGCTGGGAATTTCTGGTTAAAGGCTTATAGTGCCTGCATATCTGAACTGCTTCTTACTGAAATTGGTACACCTTGTTTGCTGTAGCATAGACTAGATCCAGGCCTGCTGAATCTAGTTTGTTTGTATAATTTAAGCACTAATCCAGGCATTCTTCAAAGTATTCAATTGTATTTATTACTGCTTGGTAGTAATTTGATTAAAGTGTAGCTATCATTCTAAGTCTTTTGGATTAAGCACTTGGGCTTCAGACCAGTTGTTTTACATTAGGAAGGTTTGTGGCCTGCACTGTGGTGGCAGGACAGGTGGCTTACATCCTTCTAAGTTGGGAACTGCTGATTGAGTGCTCAGTGTCTGTTATTCTAAAAGTGTATTAGTTCTGGTTTAAGCACGTGGGCTTCAGGCCAGTTATTTTACATTAAGAAGGTTCGTGGTCTGCACTCTTGTGGGAGGAGAGGCTGGACTCTGCCCTTCTGAGCTGGGAATTTCTGGTTAAAGGCTTATAGTGCCTGCATATTTCAACTGTTTCTTACTATAATTGGTACACCTTGTTTGCTGTAGTCCTCTCTTAAAACCTAGTTGCCTCGTGGTTTTGGCGTCCTTTCAGGCTTGTTGGCTGTTGAAGCACCCACCAAGAGGAGAAAACGCTGAGAGAAGAAAGGAGACACTTTTGAGATTTTAAGTATTTTTTCTCTGTTTATTTGCTAAGTTTTTCTGCATAGTTGCCTAGTTTGAGCATTTTCTGGCTTGTTAAACTTGATTTCTGCATTAGTAGCTGTATTTAGAGCACAACCAAAAGCTGTTTACTGAATTTCCTGTTTGCACTTAATTTTAAAATCGTTTTTTTCTCAAAACTTGCATATTTTCTGTCTTTGGCCTAGCACTCTTGTGTGGGGTCATTTACTGTACTGTTATAACTTGATATTACTTGTGTACCTCTGCTATCTCTGAAAAAACAAAAACAAAAAAACAATCTTGCTTTTTTCCCACTTTTCTGAGATTTAAAAAAGTTCAGTTACAGGCTTGCTGTTCTTGAACTGTTTGCAAGTTTCTGTGAGGCCATTTTTGCTTGGGCTAAAGGAAAGTCTCTCTGTTGATCAGTGGCAGTGAAAACATTGAGCAGCTTCCCTGCCCCCCGTGGGAGTGGTTACTGACTTGAAACTGTAGTTTTATTGGCCGTTTTGGGTCAATTCCTGGCTCTTTCCAGCCCCTGCTATCAAGCACGCTTTAGCGCGGAGTTGCCACTAGAGCAGCATCGGGCAGCGCTGGTTTAACAAGGTTAAACTTTTTTTGGCTTCATAAAGTCTGTTCTTCATTTTTTCCCTTAGAACTGCTCTACTAGTAATCTAACAGTATATCCCTTAACTAAAATGCGCAGCACTTGTTCCTAAAAGCTTTTTTTTCCTCAAAAAAAAAAAAAAAAAAAAAAAAAAAAAAAAAGCAGCTCAGCACTTGTCTTAAAAGCATCTTCTTTTCAGGTTTAGCACTTCTGTATTATACAAAGTCCCTCACTAGCGAACCCCCCCCCCAGGAGTACCCACTTCCTTACTAAGTCCTCTCTTATTCAGTTACACCCCTAACTTCTTAATTTCTCTAGCATGTCGAAGGGCCAGATGCTGGCGTCCTCCCCTGTCCAGTTGGTGAATCTGGGAATATTGAGGCAATGTTACAATTGCCTCATGTACACAGACAACCCTCTCCTCCTCCCACATAACACAAATACTTGCAAGAGATGCAGCTATTTGGCCAAACTGGAGGCTGAGCTCTCTCAACTCAGGACTGGCAAGACCAGACAGGAGGAGAAGGCAACTACACACACCACAAAACCAGTCTCACATAAAGCTATCACAACAATGAATCAAACACATAAACACACAAAGACATACTCGGAGGCTCTGAGCAAAAATTTACCTAAACAGCAGAGGCCTCCAAAGCAGACACCCAAGCAACTGCTACCTCATGACACACCACAGGCAACACATAAACCACAAAATCAGTGTGCAAAGCAGTCACAGCCCTTAAGGCCAAATACAACACCAAACATACTTGTCATAGGTGACTCCATAGTCAGACACACTGACGTCCCACTCACCAGGCTGAATAAGGAGAGAGTCACAGTAAGCTGCCTATCGGGCGCTAGAATCCGCCACATAACACAAGCACTCGGGTCACTCCACAGCAAGTACAAATATGACACAGTCATTGTCCATGCTGGTGTGAACGACCCGAGACGTACCTCCCTGGACTACATGAAAAAAGACAGAGGAGCTCTCTGATTATGTAGCCCAGGCAGGTATGACCCTGACCCTGAGCAGTATCCTTCCTTCACCAAGAATGATGCCACAACACAGAGACAAGATGATCAGCTTTAACAATTGGCTTAATTTCTGGTGTCATTCAAAGGGGATCCAGTGTCTGTCTGCCTGGGATGACATGCTTGACAAGCCACGCTGCTTCGCAAGGGACGGCTTGCACCTGTCACCCCTGGGATTCCGGATATTGGCTAAGGCTCTTGCCACCCCCATAGTGCCTTTTTTAGGCAAGGCTCAAATTCTAAACCTACCACCCTAGAAAACAAAAATGGGAAGAAACTAAGGGTAATGCTGCTCAATGCCAGAAGTCTAAATCTCAAAATGCACGCACTCGAGGCCCTTCTCAGTATGGAGAACATAGTGTCTGTGCTGTAACTGAAACCTGGTTCAAGGCTCCTGAGAGCACCCCGACACTATCAGGTTTTACCTCATATCATGCGTTCCGGCCCCAAAACCCGGACCACACCACAAAAGGAGGGGGTGTATCCATATTCATCAAGGATACCCACACCTCCAGGTTGGTGGCAACGCACGAAGGATCGGAAACCATCCAGGTGCAATTAACCATAGGCAAAACTGCTCTACAATTTGTAGCATGCTACAGGCCACCCTCTCAAACTCAGGAACCCCACACAGCCTTCCTGAAGACACTGGAGGGTATAAATGTATCTCCAAACACCATTATATTGGGTGACTTCAACTACCCGAACATAGACTGGGAACATTACTAAAGCCCCAACTTTTTAGCCCAAAGGTTCCTGGAGTTCATAAATTCAAATGCCATGGAACAACTAGTCACCGTTCCCACAAGAGAAGAAAATATACTAGATCTCATCATCACAAACATGGGGACAAAATGCTCCACACCGGAAGTATATCCCTCATTGGTGAGATCAGATCATAAACTAATCTCACTGGAAATTCACATCCCGCCCCCACCCCAAACAAAAAAGACCACAGTGAAGAACTTCTCTAAAGCAAACTTCACACTACTCAAGACTGGTGTGGTATCCTTCAAGGCCCCAGAGCCAGTGGAAACCACAACCCAAGCTGCAGAAGCCCTTACAAATGCCTTCTACAAACATCTCCAGGACTGCATGGATCAGGCAATCCCTAATAAAACCAAGACTCTTTCTACCAAGGGCAAACGTCCAGTCTGGTGGACCCCAGCCATAAACAAACTTTACAATAAGAGGAGAAAGCTGTTACATGATAGAGCAAAATCCATAAAAGAGAAGACACCCTTGATCATTATTAGTAAAAAAATACGAGCACTCATAAAATCATCCAAGGCCAACTTTGAGAGAAAAATTGCCATAGATTCAAAAGACAATCATAAGGCCTTCTTCAGCTATGTTAGAAACCTGGGTGGAATCTCCCAGATATGCTCAAAATTAGTCCAAAATGATACAAAAAAATCACTGAACCCACAGACATTGCCAACATACTGGCGGACAGGTTCAGTGCAAACTTCACCCCCCTCCCCCCCCCAAAAGGAGAGATAACTATCCCAGCGGAGTGTAGCCTCCCAGACATCTCAAATGCGCAGGTAAAAGCTGCTCTCTCTAAAGCTAAACACACAGCATCAATGGGACCGGATGGTGTCCCCGGCTGTGTGCTACACAAACTCAATGAGGAACTAAACCCGCACATAAGGCAGCTGTTTAATCTTAGCCTTACCACAGGATACGTGCCCAAGGAGTGGCGTACGGCAACTGTGGTCCCACTCCACAAAGGCGGTGCCTCTACGGACCCTGGTAATTACCGCCCCATAAGCTTAACAAGCCTGGTCTGCAAAGCTATGGAGAGGATCATAATGGAACTCATAAACAAAGACATAGGGGACTTGCAGACATTGGACCCGACCCAGTTTGGCTTTGTCAAGGGCAGATCATGCCTTTTGAACTTGGTCGACTTCTCGAAACAGTCACCAAGGCCATTGATGAGGGAAAGGCAGTCCATACAGCCTACCTTGACCTTGCAAAAGCTTTCGACACAATACCCCACTCAGGTATTATAGAGAAACTTACCAGCTTAAATGTAAACCCATATGTCACAAGATGGGTTGCAAACTGGCTAAAGGACAGAACCCACAGGGTCAGAGTTGCTGGCACCATGTCGGACTCCAAGCCGGTCACAAGTGGTGTCCCACAGGGCTCAGTCCTTGGCCCCCTGTTGTTCGGCATCTACTTCTCAGAAGTACAGGCAAACATAGGAGGACTATGGCTGACAAAGTTTGCAGATGACTGCAAACTGGGCGCCATAGTGGAAAGTACATCTGACACAGATATCCTTCAGAGGGGTCACATGGAAACTGATAGCTGGTGCCAGAGCCATGGCCTGAAGTTAAATGCCAAAAAATGTATAGTCATACCCTTCGGGAAAAACAAGATAACCCCAAGCTACCATATAGGTGGCAATCCACTAAGCAAAGAAGAGGTTATCAGGGACCTGGGGACCCAGGTTGACAGTGGCCTTTCTTTTGACACTCACATTGCTAAAGTGGTTAGAAAGACCTTCTACATTGCCCACCTGATCATGAAGGGATTCACATCCAGATCAAGTGAGGTCACTGTTCCCCTGTACTCTTCACTTATCAGACCAATGATAGAGTACAATGCCCCATTCGGGATGCATCTCACCAGACACCTGCAGCAATTGGAGAGACCCCAAAAGTTCCTCACCAAAAGGATAAAGGGATTCCAAAATCTGTCATATGCTGCCAGACTGAAGAAACTCCAGCTCTATTCAGTCGCATACCGTCTGCTCAGAGGTGACCTGTGCCTGACATACAAGGCTATGTCCAACCCGGAATTAATGGACATGCTCCACCTCAAAAAATCCAAATCTACCAGATCCACTAGAGCAAGCGACTTAAATCTTAGTACGGATATAAATAAGACATGCTGGAGGGATAGATTTGTCACATAGAGACTCCCTATGCTGTGGAATAAAATCCCAGTCCATGTGAGGCAGAGCACCTCGCTGGCTCTGTTCAAGAGAAATCTTGACCGGTGGATGGGAGATCGTAGGTTTACCCCGGGAATCATCTCTGTGTCACTGCTGGACAGAGGCACAACAAACTAATGGGCACAATATTTTTTAACATAAGGGGTGGCGTAAGCCACAAAATTTTGGGCTAGGCTTATAAATGCCTTAGGGCAGATAGTTCATAGGTTTATACTAGGCTAAGACAGGAAATTATTAGCATGGATGATTTTAACCTCAACTGGGATAGCTGCTCCTCTAACAATACCTCAAATTATATAAACCTCTATGGTTTCACTCAACCAATTCTTAATCCAGCTGGGATAGACAAACATATCAATGAACATTCCATACTAGACTGGGCCCTTACAAATGCTAATCTAAACTTTTATCATGGAGGCTGTCTCCCGGATAGCTTGAATGATCATCTACCCACATTTTTATTAAAAGAACACACCAATCCTCTAATGACACTATATATAAACTAGCCCGAAACAAAGCTAACTTTTCTCCTGAAACTTTTACCACTGTTCTCCAACAAGTTAACTGGTCCCCTCTCAAACACCTATCTTGACTCTGCTGCCCAGTACTTCAATGACAAATTTCTAGTCTAACCCCTCCAAGGAGGAGACACACAAAATGTAGGCAGATACCCTGGCTCTCTTCTAACACAAAAAAACTCCTCAGAGAGAGACAAAGCTTGGCATAATAATCATCAACTCCCAAAAAAAATCCTCTCTCCAAAACTTCCGTGAACTTCACAACCTGACAAAGAAACAAAAATCAAACAAGACAAAAACCTTTACTACAATCCAAAATAAACATCTAAATAATCCAAACAAATTCTGGGGAACTATAAACCAACCGCTCAAACCAGGTCAAGTAAATACTCCAAGTCCAACAAAATACAGACTCCTCTGTCAACATAGCCACCCAATTTAATAACCATTTTATCAACTCTATACTATTACTTGTAAAATATAACAATCCTCAGATATCTTTAGCCAACACATTAGAAATGAACTTGACTCCTTCCACATTTATCCCGTAAAAACTCATCATATTAGAAATCTACTCTTCAAACTTAAACCCTTTTCTCCTGCAACCAACCAACTACCAAACAAATACCTGAAACTTGCCTCAGATGTTATTTTATCCTATACTAATCCTTTTTAACAGGTCCATCACAGAACAACATGTACCTACTCTATAGAAAGTGTCCCATGTTGTGCCTCTACACAAAGGTGGCACCTCCACAGAATTTTCAAATTATAGACCCATTGCCATCCTCCCCCCTCTAGCAAACAGTAGGAAAATGCATTCATAGTATAGTACTAGGCTATCTGCCCTGGGGCATTTGTAAGCATAGCCATAGTGATGTGGCTTTTGCCACCCCAAGAAATGGTACAAAAATGTACAGAATAAATTTAGAAAACTGTGCCCCTGTCTAGCAGTGATACAGATGTGATCCCTGGGGTAAACTTACGATCTCCCATCCACTCAAGATTTCTCTTGAAGAGAGTCAGTGAGGGGCTCTGCCTAATACGAACTGGGATCTTGTTCCAAAGCATGGGAAGCCTCTGGGTTATGAATCTATCCCTCCAGCATGTCCTATTCATACTTGTGCCGAGGTTTAAGTCTTTAGCTCTCGTGGTCCTGATGGATTTGGATTTTTTTTGAGGTGGAGCATGTCCATCAGATCCTGACTGGACATGGCCTTGTATGTCAGGCAGAGATCACCTCTGAGCAGGCGGTATGCTACTGAATAGAGCTGAAGCTTCTTTAGTCTGGCAGAATAAGACATATGTTGGAGACCCTTGATCCTCTTGGTGAGGTACTTTTGTGGTCTCTCCAGCTGTTGCATATGCCGGGTGAGGTACATACCAAATGGGGCTTTGTACTCAATCAAGGGTCTGATGAGGGAGATGGAATGTGCTGCAGTGGGACTCGAACCGGGAATGCCTGCTCATAAGGCAAATGCTCTGCCCACTACACTATTGCTATGCATGCAGAACTTCTTAATCACCTCCTGAGAAATAACCTCATATCACCACCAAACACGACTTCCGACCTAAGCATAGTACAACTGCCCTCATCTCCTTTATCAACACTGTCAAGCAACATAGAAATAATAGCCTATTCACCTCCTCCATATTCCTTGATCAAAAAAATTTGATATAGTTACTCATCAAAAACTCATTAACAAAATTAGGCACCCTCAATCTCTTGCCACTCTTACCTGGTTCTGTAGTTACCTTAGTAACAGTCAGCAGGCAGTAAAATGGCAAAACGAACTTTCATCTCCTTTACTATGTCCATCGGTGTACTCCAAGGGTCAATTCTTGGTCTTCTCCTTTTTATGACATTCACAAACCGCCTCTCCACTGTCACCCAACATGCAACACAAAGGTACAATATGCTGACGAATCCACCCTCATTTGCTCTGCTTCATCCCAGTCTTCTTGCCATAAATCCTTCCTTGACATAGAAAAGCACCTTTGCAACTAATTCTCAACCCCTCCAAGACAAAACGCATGCTTTTTCTCCAACAATAAAAGAATGGACACAGCCCCTTTTGTCATTTATTCTTCCAATAATACCATTATCAAATCTGTGGACCATACAAAGTTATTAGGCATCACTACCGATAAAGACCTCAAGCTTGACAAACATATAGCCCTAGCAATCAAGAAAACTCATTTCAAGTTACGTTCAGTTAGAAAGGGTTTAATTCTGTAGTGGGAACCTATTAGACAGGTAATCTGTAGAACTCCTCTTATCCACTCGCCTATACTCCTCACCCATTTTTACAAACTTAAGAAAAGGTGACTAAAACACACTAGAATAATGTTACTACAAAACAGTCAGATTTGCCATTAATTAACCTGCTAGAACTCAACCACTGCAAAGTCCTACTCCAACTTGACTGGATGGAACTTCCCAACTTTCTAGCTTTTAATCAACTAGTCCTAACCCACTATCCTTATGCTGAAAACTGTCCTTCCCTTAGCAACTTAGTAGTCTCTTACTCTAGTAGCAGATCTTTAAGGTCATCCAAAAAACTACTTATGAAAGTGAATAAGTCAAACAACTGCTATGGCAATTCCTTGTACTCTTACATAATATTCCAATTTTGGAATGACATACCACAAACTATACTTAACACCAGCAACACATCCACTTTCAAAACATCTACTGAGAAAACATCTTACTAACTCCTGGGTTTGCTCTTTCATTAACCCTACTTAATATACCATTCTCCCACTTCCATAAATACCTCCACACTTGTCTCTAGCTCCCTTTTTTCCTACATTCTCACTCACTTCTTGCCCCCTATTCTCGAATTTTCCTCTTTTTGGCATTCAGCTTGAGGCCATGTTTCTGGCACCACTCATTTGTTTGGGTGAGAACCTCTTGGAGGATGTCCACATCACTTAGGGAATTGATGACTGTGCCCAACTTGCAGCCATCTGGAAACTTGGTCAGCCATAGCCCACTGGTTTTGGCCTGCACCTCAGAGAAGTATGTCCTGAATAACAGAGGCACCAGAGACTGAACCCTGGGGTACACCACTCGTTACAGGTCTACTGCTTGAGATGGCTTCCCCTATTTTGATTAGGTGGTCAGCCAGTTTGCTACCCATCTGGTAACATATAGATTGATGCCTAGATGACAGAGTTGATCTATTATGCCCGAGTGAGGTATAGTGTCAAAGGCTTTGGCCAGGTCAAGGTAGGCTGTGTGCAACATCTTCCCCTCGTCCATGGCTTAGATGACTGCCTCAAAGAAGTCAACCAGATTTAACAGACATGACCTCCCCTTGACAAAGCCAATCTGTGTGGGGTCAAGTGTTTGGAGGTTGCCAATGTCCCTGTTAATGAGGTCCACGTTAATCCTTTCCATGGCCTTGCATATCAGGCTAGATAGGCTGATGGGTCTATAATTTCCCGGATCAGTGGATGCTCCACCTTTGTGTAAAGGGATGACAGTGGCTGTCCTCCACTCTGCTGGGACAGAGTGCCTAATGGTACTGCAAGTTCATGCATGAACCTATGCCTGAGTTCATGTAGGATGCAGCTTTTGTCTCATCTCAGACTATTACAGTATGTCCATGTTTTATTTCTTAAGTTTGTTGTCAACCTGTATTCCATATATGTAATTTTAAGCCATTTGAATAATTACTAGTGTGAAACAGTATGTTGCATTGCTAGAATATTTTACACTGTGGAGCTCCCCCCCCCCCAGGCCTCCCCTGAAAATAGGCTTTTTTGGCCCAGTCGAACATTCCCGTGAAACAAACGAAAATAAAATAACCAAATCAAAGATCTCAAAACAGTGGGGGACAAGGCATAATCCCACTACCTATGTAATAATCCTGCAAAACAAATGTCAGCATATTGAAATGAAAAAACAATCCTCCTAATTAAAATGGGGGATATAACAAATGTAGTAGCAAACACACAGAACCCATAATATATACCAATATATAATTTTCCACAAAACTGTTCATATGTACATACTAGGCTAACCACCAGGGCCTTTATAAGCCTAGCCATGCAACTCAACCCCATCAGTGACTTTGGCACCAGTCATTTGTCTGTGTTAAGTCTCTCTTGTAAGATGTTTCCGTCTTAGGGGTAATGTATGATGGCTCCCAATTTGCAGTCATCTGTGAATTGTGTCACCAAAGGCCCTCGACATTCTCCTTCACTTCAGAGAAGTAGATGCCAAATAGAAGTGGTCCCAGCAAGGTGTCCTGAGGTACCCCCTGGTGATTGGTCTTTTAGTAGTGGTGGTCTCACCAATCCCAACATCCTGGGTTCTGCCTCTGAGCAAGCTAGCTATCCAGCGAGTTATGTAAGAGTTTATGCCCAGCTTTGGAAGTTCATCAGTGGTGACCTGAATTTCCACGACTTTTTACTTTTTATACCTTTATTGGTGCACTCTGTCCAATAAAGCCAAATCCTGCAAGCTGTAGACATGTTAAGACTAAGCCAAATGCCCTCAAACATTAAGGTACCTACAAAATATACCAAATAACATCCAAACCAAAAAGGTAAAGTCACACAGACAAACTATTCACTAGAAACTCCCAAGACCCAGCTAAACTAGATTTTTCACTGTGTAATACTGTTAATGGTGGCCCACAATATCTGTGTAGTACAGCCAAACAATCCACATATGCTGAATAAAGAAACTCTGAGAAAGGGTGAAGCACGACATGTCTACAGCCAATAAGTCAAGGAAACAGTCATGCTAAAATATACGACCTAATGCCAGAATAATGGAGTTTTCACAGCTGGCTTTCTCAATTTCTGGCACTGTTCACTAGCATATACTGCTGCAACTTACTATAACGGTAAGCGGTCATGTTACATATGAAGGAGTTTCATCACATAATATGTAACCAAGAACTGGCCTATATTACAGCTAGAAAAGGTTCACTCCTTGGTCCAGTTCAACTACCCAGTTAACAAATGTTAAGCAAATAGAAAGTAATCTAATACAATAAATATCCTCAAAAATACAGCAGGTGTGTAGCTGAAGAGCAAAGCACACTCCCGTTTCAGATAAGGACAAAGACAACACCAATGTCAGTTTAACTGTCATGTAAATTAGCTTTCACAGCAATATTTAACACATCTAACAGACTGAAAGGCATTATGCAAATTAAGGTGCACTTCTGTTTCGGATGTAAATATGACAGCACAGATTTCACAATATTTAAACTTCTTAAAATGAAACAATGACTACTGTCAGCACCTTTAGATAGCTTTGTTTCTAATCCTCTTTCTTTTGGGAGAAACATTAAACGTTAAAGGCGTACGTTTGTGAAAAGGCTCACTTTTTCCACTATGGTCAAACTGAGTGAAAAGTTTGGCAACAGAATCCAACTTCAAAACACTTTTGTGCGATTACACACATTCTTTTTCCATAACTACAATAACCGTAAGGAGCTTCTTACCTTCGCGACACACCCGATTTAAAGGTACGATACGATTCCCTAGAAACTGTAAGCCCAATATTTAAGGAGAAACACCTCCTTCCTGCAGCTGTTAGAGGAAGCTGCACTTTTATTATACAAACAGCATCCTCCCAAGTACAACGCAAGCCCACACTACAATTCACTCCCTTTTGACGTCACGCACATTTCTCGCCTCTGAAGCCACGGTAAATAGTAATTACAAAATAAATAAAACTCTCTGATTTTATTAGTCCCCGCCTACGACGGAGCATCACATCATTTACATTGTGCAGAGCTATTATGTTTCCGATTACCCTAACAGCTAGCGGCATACAAAGTGAGTTCCCATTCAAACTGTTTCGCGTAAGTGTGAAATAAAAAATATTAATCACTGAAATTGTTAACCATCACTTGTAGTTTATAAAGGTTGTAAATTCGGTACAACAAGCAGCCTTGATTTCACAAGTTCTACACGTTGAAAACTCCATCCGAAGGGTGTAATGCAACGCCTGGTAAGCGAAGGAAAACCTGCAATAGGAACAGATTTTCTCACCAGGTATAACAATCTTATGCAACGCATTCCTAATCATACACCACCAGCTTCTGTGCAAGAAATGCAGATCATACTGTCTCGAAGTACATGTTTAAACCTTTCTAACAGGATAACTTGCTCCTTTCCCCAACCCATGATCTGAATTTCGACATCCACACTATGGTCTCATAGGACTCAAGTCTGACTACGTCTCAGAAAGTATACATTATAGTTCTCGAGTGCCTAATAATGTCATGAGCAATACTTAGGGTTGTGGAATTATTTTTAAGACATAAATAGGGGCAATAAAAAAAGCAACATTTTTCCCATTAGCAAAGCTAAAGCTTTGCGTTATAAGTATTTGGCTGGATTTTGGTGGCGGATTACGTCACAACGTTACGGAGGCACGCAACTATAAGTAAAAAGTCGCGAAAAAAGCGTCTTTCTTTTTAGAGTGTTTGTCAACGAGGTGAGTGTAAATTAGAAATGTTCCTGTTTGTGTGTGTTTTTTTTAAATAAACAGGAACATGTATTTTTGTATGAAATAATGTTGCTATATTGGTAACTTTTGTTTTGAATTTCTTATGCAGCTTTGGAATTACTCAACAAGATTATATGTGTTGTTTCCTTGGAATGCATGTGAATCTCTTAGTGGATTGAGGCCTTGATATTCTTTCTAGCAGTCTGTGCGTTTACACTTGAGTACCCCAAACATTGTGATGGCGGCCTATTTCTACTTAAACTTTATGGATGGGAGGAGATCTATTTTTCACGATTATTTATATTTTTTAAGAGTGTGATTGAAATGGCATACCTCTAAACTACAGATCAGTACGTTAATATTTCCAGTTATTGACAGTCGATGCTACGTGATAGGTTTAGATGTGCTCGTATAGCGAAGCTGAGTAAGTTTAGAAAGCTACAGGCAAAATTCGAGGGTTAACATTTGTAGAAGTTGTGTAACTAGTTCTTAAAGATAAACCCCCCCCCTAACATTTCACGTGTTGGATGTTGAAACGTTTTAGCTGTTTGTGTTGAGTATCCCAGATTGGTGGAAGCACTTTACATCATATTTTATTCCCAAGTTTGATATGGCGAGTTTTATGGAAATTGTTTTGTTGAGATCTCTTGAGTTTTATGTTTAAGGTTATCGTAGACTCGTATTTATTAAAATGTGAAATTAATTGAATTATGACTGCATACTCATTTGCACATCTGACAGCATGGCACACCTCCAGAAATTACTCTGGAAGTATTTAACAGTTACTGAAGCGTTGCTTTGTAACTCACAATTTATGCTCTAATCTTAAAAAAAAAAAATCCCCAAATCCTTCCATGGGGAAAAAAACTGATCTCTTGATACTACCACTGGAGGCAGTTTTGCGTATAGCAAGTTAGGGGTAATGGTGGATGGTCTTAAATTCGACTTGACATACATAAAGGCTAAGGGTGCTTTATAGTTCCACAAACTTAACTAAAGCTCTCCTTACAGTTCTTTGGTACTCCCATCCTTACCTTTAGGCAGGACAAAAATTGAAACATGAACAATGCTGTAACAAAGTTGTTAAATTTGCAGCAAATACCCTTTACAGAACCGGCTATATAACGTTAAAAGGTTTGTTTGTTAGATTTACGTTCTCAGTTAATGTATGTAGAGTTTCTTACTTTGTATAAAATTATCGAGAATCTGTCTGCTTGTCCAGCACTAAATAGTCTGGACTTCTGTTTCCATTTGGTCATTGCAGTCCAATGACAAAAAAATCCTTGTAGTCCACATGCCTATCAAGTTATGTACTGTTTGTACTTGTACCACGTAGCTGAACTCTGGAACTCCTTGTCTTTGTCCATCAGGCAGTACCCTCCTATCCATCAAAATCATTCTGAAAGACTTCCTAGCTAAAAGCTCATGCTGTTCTTACTTGACAGGATAAACTCCAAATGTGAACAAACACCATATTCATACCGTACATCTCCATACACTTTGTCTTCACTCCCTTACTTAATTTCTTTTGTTTGGTTTTCTCAAAGTGTCATAAGCCTGCTTTTATCTCACTTTGTATTGCATTTTTTGTTCATTGAGGAATTTAATTATAAACTTAAACTGGCTAAAATTTCTCTTAAGTCAGTTGTACAATTAGTTGTACAATTTGTATCTATTAGCCCATGTTTGTAGATTTGGCATAATTAAAACGAGTTTTTTTTTTGTATTATAAGATTGTGTAATTCTTAAATTGTTTTGTAATACTTTGGAGCTTTTCTCCCTAAGCCTCCGCTGTAAATGGGCTCCTAGCCATAGGTTCATAGGTAGGTACTAGGCTATCTGCCCGAAAGCATTTATAAGCCTAGCCATAATGTGTTGGTGTTCGCCGCCCTCTTAGATTAGTTCCCTGTGCCTCTGTCCAGCAGAGCCACTGAAGTGATCCCCGGGGTAAACTTGGTTTCCCATCCCATGAGTGCATCAAGGTTTCCAGTTCCAGTCAACTTTCCTGGTAACTAGCAGTAAACACTAAATTTCTTGGGTAACTGTGCTGTGTGGTAACATCTGAAGGTCACAATGGTACAGAAATCAGTAGAATACCAGTTAACATTTCACAGTAGTGTGCTGTTGAGGCATAAGGAGCTACTGGGATGTGCATTATTAAACCCTCTTCAAGGGGTCTGTGCTTTGCCTTACAGTAACTTAAGCACCCCCCCCCCAACTTAGTAAACAGCAGTGGCAACTGTGAGTATGGGTAATTTTATAACTATTGTGGGGAAGGTAAAGGAGACTGCACTTTACTATTGTGGCTGTGTTAAATACTATTTGGGTTTTTTTTTTTTTTTGGAAAAGCTGGAGGGTAGCCTTCTTGTGTTGACATGCAGTTGCATATATTTAGCTTGAGCATGCCGGCCCTCCAGGTAGTGAGTTCTGAAACAGTCAGGTCAACATATAGGAACATTGGGCCTGATGGATTGCATCTTCCCTCACAGGCTTTGATCAGTGCAATTTTCACAGCTAAGTTTTGGTATTTGATCCGAGGTTATGCATAATAGATGCTGTATACTTGGTGAAAATCTTAAGCTTCCTTTCTGTTGTCAGTTAAGGATGATTGTATTGTTCGTGGAGTCCACCCACAAAGATCTGTGAAATACGTTGTGCTTTAGTCTGCTCCATAGTATCCTTACATCGTATGGTGCTGTTAAGAGAAGTGTGTGGGGACTGCATTGCACTTGTACAGTGGTTGTTGTAGCATCCTTGTATTAAGTGGTACTGTGCTGTTGAGGTGTCAGCATGGATTGCATTGCGTTTGTACAGTGGTCTCTAGTATTCTTGTTTTAAGTAGCATGATGCCTTTGAGAGGTGTGCATGTGGATTGCATTGCACTTGTTCAGTGGTGTGGTGCATGTCATTGGATGGATGTACTGGTATCTGATAAGATTATGAAAACTGATGGGTTAGGAATTAGCTGCAGAATTCTGGATGTGCTTGATCTTTGGTTGTCTTGACGATCTTTCTATGCGTACCTGTTAGCAGTTGTTAGCACAAACACTACTGAGTAATCTCCACACTGCTTGGAACATGTATTTCAATAGTTTTCCCAAATCATGTTCCTTTACGTCTCGGTCTGGCTGTTCTCATTAAGCTGATGGTGTACACTGTTTCCTGTAGAAATAGATGCCATTTTTGGCTGAGCACACACTTAATGTAAGAGTCCTATTTCATTGTTCACTCAAAGGGTGCATTCTTTCATTAGACTTTTTTTTACCAGTGTGACTATGGGCGTTTTAATAGGTAATGCTTTTTGGCATATTTTTGTTTTGTTCTGTTTTGACCTTCACTTTCTCATGTTTTATCTTGTTTTTATGAAAGATGCAAAGAAAAGAAATATTTAGCACCAGTTGCTTTATAAACCAAATGTAGACACTGGCTGCCTTCATTCTGGCAGAGTGGGCTAGATTTTTGTCTGGCTGTTGCGTATTTGACTGCTGTAACAGTCTTTGTAGTGTCATTTGCTTTACTTTGCTGTGTCTGTCTGTTATCTGTGTACCTGTTCCGTGCTTCAGTGTTGCTGGCCCTGACTTGGTTGCATGCCTTCACAGTTGTCTAGTTGATCTTACTCCACATGTTGCTGTTTTGCTGTAATGGTTTGTATGACTTTAGATAGCATGCTGGCAAAATGTTAATTTCTTGCCCAAATTTGTATGCTGTCTGTATTCATCTGTTTGAAGTACTTGGTGGATGGCCTAATGATTAATGTTTGCCTTACAAACACAAGGTGCAGGGTTTGAGTGTATCACAAAATACCATCATACTGGGAGACTTCAACTACCCAAACATAGATTGGGTACATTATTCTAGCCCTAATACCCTAGCCCAAAGGTTCCTGGAATTCATAAATTCAAATGCACTGGAACAATTAGTCACCTCTCCCACTAGGGGAGATAATATACTAGACCTGATCATCACAAACATGGGGACAAAATGCTCCACACCGGAAGTATACCCCTCACTAGTGAGATCTGACCACAAACTAATCACCCTGGATATACATATCCCACCTCCACCCCAGCACAAAAGACCACAGTGAAAAACTTCTCAAAAGCAGACTTCACTCTTCTTAAGACTGAGATGGTATCCTTTAAGCCCACTGTGCCAGTGGATACCACATCCCACAATGCCGAATCCTTCACAAATGCTTTCTATGGACATCTCCAAGAATGCATGGGTCATGCAATCCCAAACAAATCCAAGTCCCCCTCCACCAAAGGTAAGCGTCCTGTCTGGTGGACCTCAGCCATAAACAAATTGTATAACAAAAGAAGGAAGCTACTGCACGTCAGAGCAAAATCCCACGAAGGGAAGACATCTCTGATCAACATTAGCAGAAAACTACGTTCTCTCGTAAAAATATCCAAGGCCAACTTTGAGAGGAAAATCGCTAAGGACACTAAAGATAACCACAAAGCCTTCTTCAGTTATGTTAGAAACCTGGGCGGAAACCCTCAGATATGCTCAGTTGGTTCACAACAATAAAAAATGCACTGAACCCACAGATATTGCCAACATTATGGCTGACAGGTTCAGTGCAATTTTCTCCCCTCCTTCACCCCCAAAAGAAGAAATATTTATCCCAGCTGAATGTAATCTCCCTGTCATCTCAGATGTCCAAGTGAGAACCGCCCTTAAAGCAAAAAACACAGCATCAATGGGACCTGACGGTATCCCGGGTTGCGTGTTACGTGAACTCCAAGAGGAGCTAAACCCACACATTAAAATGCTATTTAACCTTAGCCTTACTTTGGGATATGTACCTGAACACTGGCGTACAGCAACAGTGGTCCCACTCCACAAGGGGGGGTGCCTCTACAGACACTGGAAACTACCGCCCCATAAGCTTAACCAGCCTGGTCTGCAAAGCTATGGAAAGAATCATTATGGAACTCATAAACAGAGACATAGGGGACCTACAGAGACTTGACCCCACCCAGTTCGGCTTTGTAAAGGGCAGATCCTGCCTTTTAAACCTGGTTGACTTTTCGAAACGGTCACTAGAGCCATTGACGAGGGAAAAGCAGTTCATACAGCATACCTGGACTTGGCTAAAGCCTTCGACACAATACCCCACTCAGGCATCATAGATAAGCTCAGCAGCTTAAATGTAAACCCTTATGTCACTAGATGGGTTGCAAACTGGCTAAAGGACAGAACCCATAAAGTTAAAATCGCTGGAGCAATGTCAGACTCAAAGCCAGTCACAAGTGGTGTCTCCCAGGGATCTGTCCTGGGACCCCTCTTGTTCGGCATTTATTTCTCAGATGTTAAAGCAAACACGGGAGGGCTGTGGCTGACAAAGTTCGCAGATGACTGCAAACTAGGCACCATAGTCGATACACCAGACGCACACATCCTACAAAAATGCCTCACAGAAACGGACAACTGGTGCCGGAGTCACGGCCTTAAACTAAATGCCAAAAAATGTATAGTCATCCCCTTTGGGAAAAACAAAGTACCCACAAATTATCACATAGACAGCAACCCACTGAGTGCTGAAAAAGTAATCTGAGACCTAGGGACCCAAGTCGACAGCGACCTCTCATTTGATACCCACGTTGCCAAAGTGGTTAGAAAAACATTCTACCTTGCACACCTAATCATGAAGGGATTCACATCCAGATCCAAGGATGTCATTGTACCCCTATATTCCTCCCTCATCAGACCCATGATTGAGTACAATGCCCCATTTGGTATGTACCTCACCCGGCATTTGCAACAGCTGGAGAGACCACAAAAGTACCTCACCAAGAGGATCAAGGGTCTCCAACATATGTCTTATTCTGCCAGACTAAAGAAACTTCAGCTCTATTCAGTATCATACCGCCTGCTCAGAGGTGATCTCTGCCTGACGTACAAGGCCATGTCCAATCAGGATCTGATGGACATGCTCCACCTCAAAAGTCCATCAGGACCACGAGAGCTAAAGACTTAAACCTCGACACAAGTATGAATAGGACATGCTGGAGGGATAGATTCATAACCCAGAGGCTTCCCATGCTTTGGAACAAGATCCCAGTTCGTATTAGGCAGAGCCCCTCACTGACTCTCCAAGAGAAATCTTGAGTGGGTGGGATATCGTAAGTTTACCCCAGGGGTCACATCTGTGTCACTGCTAGACAGGGGCACAGTAAACTAATTCTATTATATAAGGGGACCTTCATTGTGTCACTACTAGACACAGTATTCTAAATTTATTCTGTACATTTTTGTACCATTTCATGGGGTGGCAAATGCCACATCACTATGGCTAGGCTTAGACTTACAAATGCCCCAGGGCAGATAGCCTAGTACTATGCTATGAAACAGATAATTGGCTAAGATAAAAATGTCTCGCAAGGACAGTTAGCTTAGTATGATCTATATTTATATATATATATATATATATATATATATATATATATATATATATATATAGCATACCTTTCCCAGACACTAAAAACATTTCCATTTTATTTATAGCTTCTGAATGTTATTGATGCTGCCGTATCTTCCTGTAATGTTTTTTTAATAGCAGTACAGTTATAAATAGCTTACATCTTTTTTATAAGAAGGGTTTGAACATAAAACTGGTGCTTTTAAAATTTATAGAAGTCATTTTGTGTAACAATTCTTGTATGTAAGAGTGGTACAGGATATGTATGAGGGTAGTATGACCGCTATGAGGTCTGCGGTGGGAGTGACAGATGCGTTTAAGGTGGAGGTGGGGTTACATCAAGGATTAGATCGGACAGGTTGACAAAATCAGACAGGAGTCCCTGTGGACTATGATGTTTGCAGATGACGTGATCTGTAGTGAGAGTAGGGAACAGGTGGAGGAGACCCTGGAGAGACTGAGATATGCTCTGGAGAAGAGGAATGAAGGTCAGCAGGACTAAGACAGAATGTATGTGTGTGAATGAGAGGGAGGATAGAGAAATGGTGAGGATGCCAAGGAGTAGGTGGGTGATTTGTGACAGACTAGTACCAGTAAGAGTGAAAGGGAAGGTCTACAAGAGGGTAGTGAGACCAGCTATGTTATATGGTTTGGAGACTGGCATTGAAAAAAAGGCAGGGGTTAGAGCTGGATGTGGCAGAGTTAAAGATGTTAAGATTTGCACTGGGTGTGACGAGGGTAGATAGAATCAGGAAGTAATATGGTTCCAGATTTCTCGTTTTGCTACCTTAGAAACTTCAACACATCTGCCCATCTTTGTTTTTGCTGTTTGTAATGTATGTATTGTTTTCCTAGGAAATGTGTGTGAATTTTGGGTTCTCAAGTAGACTGCTTATTTTTGATGGTAACCATTTTTTATATGCAGCTTAATTGAGTAAGGAACAGTTGTCAGTTTGCCCATGCTCTGTAGCAACATTTGCCAAAAGCTAGGCAGACAAAATGGTTAAAAAGACATGTAGAATCTGGTACATTCAGTACACTGGATGGAGGGTACTTTTAAAGACATATCTTTGCATGTGTGCCAAGTATTTTTATGACTTTTTTGTGGTTCCAGTTAAAAGTTGAGTATTTTGGAGGCTCTAATCCAAGGTATAACATGAAATTAAGTGTGCATATGATTAGCAGGGGTGTATGGTAATTTTCCTTTTCTTGTTAGGCACCCCCTGTGGTGTCACAGTTCTGATAGTCTCAGGAACAAACCCTAAAATGGGCTCCCTTTCATTTCTGGGGTTTTTGTAGGTCAGTAATTTGGTGGATAATCTTGTATTGGGGGAGGCTTTTTGAGGTAGTTAATGTAGCATAATGGACTCTACAATCTTCTTGGTCTCCCTTCTTTACAAATTATGCCACCCTGGTAGATGCCGGTTAGTTGGTAGTGGTGGTTGCAGCCTTCCACAACAAGTACAGATTTAACAGAATCTTTTGACTATGTACACAAGGTGTATTGTTCTCCCTTTAATTTTATGTAATTTGTAATATTGCTGTTCAGACATTTGGATCCAATAAAATGGTCCTCGAAAGTTGTTAATCGTTTTGGGAATTTGACAGAATTCCATAATCACCACACTGGAGTGCCTGCTGAGAATTCAGTAGTTACAGAGGAGGACACCTTAGCATGTATTCTGCATGACTTGTAATTCCACTGGTAATGTTTTTCAACTTTTTTTTAGACCTAACACACCATGCCTGTTGCCAGGAGCTGGGTGTGCCGGAAGACATATGTCACACCTCGGCGACCTTTTGAAAAGTCTCGCTTGGACCAGGAGTTAAAGCTTATTGGTAAGATCTTTTATGATTCTGTAATGTATATGGAGTAGAAATTACTGGCTTTGCAGTCATTGGCGTGAATTCAAACTAAACTGTACTAGCCTTTTGTTAGTTTTACTGTGCTTGTGTACTTAGGTAATCAGTTGAATTTGTTGGTCAGATGGAATAAAGTGCAACTGAAAATAACAGTGTGAAACTGAACACCTCTGATGCAGATATATATACAAGAGGTAATTTTTCTATTATGGAAAGACAGGTCATGTGAAGATGAGGAATCCCAATGTTAGACTTTTTGCAAAATGACTGACATTCTGTTCCCGAAGATTTCATTGCATTTCTGATTTACAAGGCAGCACGCTCAACACATGCAGCATTAAATATTTCAAGTTGTTGCTGAGAGATAGTGGATACTTCCCTCACCACCACTAGCTAGCAGTCACTGTGACCATCTAGCGGTCTTCTGGCTTCATGTGCAATGCCCCCACCCCAGATAGTCTGCTAAATGCCAAGCCGTGGTAGTGTTTGATCCCAGAAGCACTGAAATAATGCCAGCAGCTATAATGTGCATTTGTTTATAAAATGACAACATGCTCTCTTTTTGGGAGGTTAGTTCTAATGTCAAACAGATGCCCACAATCTGCTGGTCTAAAGGGAGCAAATGTGTAGATTTATTGAATTGAAAGGCAGACTGGTGGCTATTTTATAGTATTGCTTGTGCAACAAAGTGCCATATCTGTGAAGCTGTACTAAATGTTGTAGCACATCTTTTCAGAATAAGTCAAAAACGTTTCAAAATTCATATAGTTGGTGATTCCATGTTTAAATGTATATGCACAGCCATACGTGTACTGTACGAAGTAGGACGGGAGGAATCCGTGTCACATTTAGAATGTCACTTTTAGACCAGTGTAAATTTATAGTATATTAAAGGCTAGAGGAATTGACACCTGCAACAAATGTCCCATGTTAATGCATTATCAGGGAAAGGGGGGGAAACCTTTTTGGGTAGGGTTTAGAAATATTTATAAAATACAAAGCGTGCAAGTAGAAGGTGAAGGTAAAGACTGGAAATGAAATGTGGTAGTGTGTAGATGGAATAACGCATGGATTATAACCCACATCACATTGAAGGCAACCAGTCAGTTGCTAATAATGCACCACTAGCCAGGCTAGCAACGATTTCAGATAGCCTTCAGAGTTGGTGGAAGTATGTACACAAACATGCCCAACTACAAGCCCCCCCCCCCCGTATCAGTAGCTGGAGTTTGTTCCTAAACTATTGGTGTGATGAGTCTGTATGGCTATACAGGGCTGTCTTCTTTCTCGATCTTTCTACATTCTGGTCATTGTCATTTGCAGATATTTGAGATTGTATACAAAATGTTCATAGGAAAACCATCCAAGGAGGTTACTTATTGTCCAGCTAAGTGGATCATGGAAAGAATAGAAACTCTTAACTTCTGTAAACTGTATTGTGGTATTGGTATACTGTCTAAAAGCTGCAAAGCTATCCAGCTTTTAATTGCAGCCAGAAGAACATATTAAAAATTGTCTGGTGTATGGAGTGCTAGTAATTTTGAGATTTTTTTTGTAAATCTGTTCACGGTGTATAAGGTTCATGGGCACAATTCTCCATTTTCAGGGGTAATTTGGTCACGCTGTACGAAAGTGGAGGTGGAATGACTTGATCCCTGTACTCTTGATTACAAGAAGCAGCTCATTAACAGCTCAGTGCTTTAGGCTGCTCTTGTCCTAAAATGCTATATGAATACTAGATGTATGGTTACAGTGGTGTTTGTGGACTGTTGTAGGAATGGTGCAAAGAGGTAGTGTTGATTTGAGCTTTTGATTTTTATATCAAATCTGATTATATACACGCACATGATTTTTTTTTTCTATTGTATACATTTTTATAATTTTGTGTCTGTTGCTCAGGTTTGTGCTGTGTGATTAGAAGGGTCTGGGTTGTATTCCCGATGCAGGTGTGTGGATTAATTTTCCAAAACTGACACGAGTGTAGCATAAGGGGAATTGTAATGCAGTGAATGTGTCTTCTTAACATGTATTTATTTGAATTTTCTTCCCCTCTTAGGTGAGTATGGGCTGCGTAATAAGCGTGAGGTATGGCGAGTTAAGTTCACACTGGCCAAGATCCGCAAAGCTGCCAGAGAGCTGCTGACGTTGGACGAGAAAGACCCCCGTCGTCTCTTTGAAGGTAAGGAGCCAGGCTGCACTTGATACTTAAATGTGGTGAAGTATTGATGTGACATAATGTAAACATAAGGGGGGGGTGAACTTGAGGAAGGGGCACTTTTTTTTTTTGTTTGTTTTTACATAAGTTTGCATCTATACTTTTATGAAGGTGGTCTCCATTTTTAACATTGAGAGTTTTTAGCAGGTACAAGTACATTTTTCTTTCAAGTTAGCAAATAACTTGGTCTGCAGTCAGTGAGTGGGTGCGTCGTCTTGATAGGTCTGATTAATTCAGAATAAAATCCAAATTATGGTGAACAATATTCCAAATCCTTGTAGTGGAGGCAACCCCCCGACACTCGGCAGACTGTCAATTCTTTGCTTACTGTTTTTGGGGGTTTCACTTGGTGCTGTGGCAAGAGCTATTGGGGGTGTCAGGTAACTGACTGTGGTCTGTGCTGCCCACACCAGCATTCTGTCAGTAAGCATAGACTCCCATTTGCTGGGCAGGTTTGCGAGCAAACTGCATTGTATTGTTGTCTCTCTCGTGAATGTGCCATGCTGTTTTATTTGCTATGAAGTCTTCGTTCATCAGTGGTTTAGCAAATCTAATGCCTGCTTCCAGGGCACCCCTCTTCATCACTATCACTCTTCTGAAGGATGTGGGGGGGCTGGCTTTAAGTCCATATGCTTTGTAAATGGTAATAGCTATGTGTCTAATGCTGAACCCTCTAAAATGATTCTAGGTGTTTTCACAGTTAACTTTATTCTCAGTAGCGTATAAAGCTGGTGCGGATTTTTACCATATGACAGACTGCTGCATTTTTTTGACATCAAAGGCAGTCATTCTGCACCTTTCAAATAACTACGCACTAAAAAATTTTCTCTTCCCGGATTGTATCTTTTGATCCCACCTTATTGGCCTAGTAAGACTAACCCAATCAACAGCCTCTCTTCGAGGGTGTCCCAGGGGTAGTAGTCATGCTGATTAGGGAAAATTTCCCAGTGCACCAGGGAATTCCCGTACTCTTTTTTTGGTAAGTGTCACGGGATCTTTTACTTCATTTGAGATGGGGTGGGGTTTTTGTTTTTTTAACAGGTCAGAGTGGCAGTTCCCATACCTTGTTGAAGCTGGTTGATCTCTTAAGATTGGTTCTGTGAGCTGTGCATCATTTTGCCCATACTGTTTTTTAAGCTTCTTGTCAAAGAAAAGGCACACAGCAGACAACACTCAATGGGTGGGGTGGGGGTGGGGGGCTAAAGCTATGTAGGCTGAAATTTAAAAAATTTTTTGAAGGACATTCAACCTGAGCTTTGTAGCCTGAAGACTGGGAAATCTGATTGACAGAGAGCAGCTGACTTTGTGCAAGCCTGAACATAGCTCTGGCTGACTTGGGGAAGAAAGGTGGGAGAAGAGAAACGGGAATCCAAGCTCAAGGTTCCACTTGCAAAAGGGAAGTATTTCAGCTATTTCTTAATATTCTGTAGTTCCTTCTATATATACAGAGTTGTGTAATCTACACAGGAGATTCAGTGCAGATCGGTTCTGACTATTTTCAGTGGATGGAAGTGTTTGACATGAGAGAAGGCAGATTAACAGCTATGTCAGCACAGTGCATTGTGGGCAGAAAGTAGCTTTCTTGGAAATCTGAACACTTCAATATATCCGCCCTCATGACTGCAGTCAGTTAAGGAAAGGTTGTGCAGAATTTCATAATGATTTTGTCTGGTTTCTGATTGTGATCCTTTGTGTTTGTCTGGGGGGGTGTCATTGGAACTGAGAGTGACTTTCCCACTTTCCCTGTCTATATATTTCATTTTCCATTTGTGTATGGAAGACTGCTTGCAAAAGTTATTCTATGGCAGAGCTTTTGAGTTCACTGGTGACTGGATGATGAGAATGAGTCCTGTTTGAATAGGCATGTAGACGATTGGCGACCCACATGGCTTAATTTTGCTGTGTTCATGTCAGGAGTCCATCATAGAGGTGTTAACTTTAACCAGGTTAAACCAAGCTTCATGGATTGGCAAACCTTCATTCAGAGCAGTTATCACATTCTCAGTACAAACGCTCTAATTTTTATTTCAGTGGGCTATGGAGAAAGATGCTTCCCATGTCTTAAGGGCAGTCAGATTTTCTGTTTTGATTCTGGTCTTTATATTTTCAGACTGGGTTTCTGAGTGTGTACCATCTTTGTGGTGGTGGGGTGCTTACAGGAAGTTCATTGGTCTTAGTCAAATTCCATTTCAGTTGCAGTTGTACTCGCAACAGCTCTCACCAAGTTATTCCGTAGTTTCACCTGTGCTTTTTATCCTCTGAGAAAACTAGCCTTTTGGGAATGCTATGACCTCACTTGCTACTGCCTTGCAGGAAAGCATATGAGCAGGGTAAAGTTAAGATGTTGGTTTTCTGTTCGTGTCTTTTGTGAGGATTTCTGAATGCTAGCTAAGTCTTATATATATATATATATATATATGCATACCTCTATATATATATATATATATATATATATATATATATATATATATATATATATGCATACCTCTCAGCTGTACATATTTTCTCAATCCAGATTATGCCTTGTATTTTAGTCCGTTTTTCATAAAATTGTGTTTTTTTTTCTGTCAAATTAGTGGCAAATCCATTAGATTGAAGTAAGAAAATGACACTTATTTGAGTTTCAGACTTTGTACCCTTCAGAAAATTCATGCTAATGCAAAACCTGTTCTATCAACTTATTAAGTATGTAAGCGCAATATTTAAAAATTGTCCCTATTTTTGGTCTGTAGAAAGTATCGCAATCTTTTCATGTTTTGTTTGATCTGTGCACCTCATCACCAAGGGCTTTTCATCCAGAAAAAAGGAGGTAATTGTCCCACTGTACTCATCCCTCATTTGACCCATTGGAGTATAATGCCCCGTTTGGTATGTACCTCACAAGACATCTGCAACAGCTGGAAAGGCCACAGAAATACCTCACTAGAAGAATCACAGGCCTAAACAGATGCCATATGCTGATCTAAAAAAAAAAAAAAACTCCAGCTATACTCTGTGGCATATCGTCTACTCTGAGGCTATCTCTGCTTAACATACAAGGCCATGTCAAACCCTGAGCTGTTGGACATGCTCCACTTAAAGAAATCCCAATCCCTCAGAGCCACACGCTCCAGGGGGATCTAAACCTTATCACAATGAAGAAAACATGCTGGAGGGATAGGTTCCTGACCCAGAGATTCCCCATACTCTGGAATAGACTGCCCATGCATGTCAAGCAAGTGCCTCATTGGCCCTCTTCAGAAGGAACCTTGATTGGATGGGAGATGGGAAATTCACCCCGGGGATAATGTCAGTCACCCTGCTAGATGGGTCTAGAGAAGTAAATATTATGGTAAGAAATATCCTGGGAATTGTTATGGCTAGGCTTGCATAGGCCCTAGGGCCAATAGCCTAGTACCAACCTATGAATACTAGCCAAGTGTAATTGCTTTCTGACCTGCCATAAAAGAGTGCTGCAAGTCCAGAACTAACTGTCAATGTGGGCTGCATGGTACGTCAACCTGTGATAGTTATCCATACTAATTCTGAGATTGCTTTACTAGGGAGTAAGGCAGATACGTCAATAGACTGCTAAGATTTAGTATGAATTTGATGGTTCCACATTGAGTAACAGCTTATTTCTAGCACCGCCTGGATGCCAGGAAAAAAGAAATGGGTCTTGAAGGAAAATCTGACAAAAACACTGGGACGATACAGCTGTTAAGCAAAAAGCAGTGCATGCTGCTGTCATGACTTTCGGTAGCCTAGAGGAAAGTGCAAGACAACTGCACACAGACCTAACTAAAATAAAACACTGATGGAATTTATCAACTCTAAAAGACTGGAAAAAAATGGAAGAAGCTTTAAACAGAAATTGAGATAAAGGCGATAAAAACTGCAAAATTCAGAGGTTGAAATGAAGAAAAGGCTGGCTGAATGTGAACCGCACAAGAGAGGTTTTAAAGAGATTTTCTGCTGTACCTGAGAAATGAAGGACCAACTGTATTAAATGGTCTTGTATTCCACAACAGGAATTAGTTGAAAGGGCACATCATGTGTATGCTCCAAACCTGGCTGAGAAAACAGCCTAGACCTAGATGCAATCTTACCAGCAGGAGTTGTTGATTCTGACAGAACTGTGACAGGACAACGTACTAAAAGTGGGAGTCAGCAATGTGTAGAATTCCTCACTGCATACCATGCAGAAAAGTATGTTTAATTCCATTCAGTTAATGTTGAGAAACAGGCATGAGGTTCAAACTGGTGTACTCTGCTGTCTTCAAAATATTTTTCTCTGGAGAAACCATTTGTTGATGAAGTACATGTTAAGGAATAAGTACACATTTGTCCAACAATGTTGTGAAACAGGAGATCTGGTAATAAGGAACACTGCTACTGTGCCACCAGTGTTTCAACAGAAAATGCTTGAGAGAGGAGAGAGCACAAGACTTGACGAAGATTCAGAAGGACATTGGAAATGAAACACGGGGCTTGGGAGATGGAGCTTCCAAATGGAGCTGGATGGGGAAAGGACCAATCATGATACCTGTAGATTGCCAGACACCCACCCAATATTACTGCTGCACAGGTCAAAGCCAAGAATACAGCTTCTATGGGCCATGACAATATCCCTGGCTGTGTTGCACATGAACTACAGAGTGAACTGGCACCTCACTTGTGTGCCCTGTTCAATCACAGCCTCCCCTCAGGCTTTGTGCCTACCGAATAGCGCACTGCTACAGTTGTCACTCTCCACAAAGGAGTGACTACACACCCCAGGAATTATCGCCCAATTAGCCTGACGAGTCTGATATGTAAAGCTATGGAACGCATCATCATGGACGTAATAAACAAGGGTATAGATTCTCTCCAAACTCTGGATCTTACACAATTTGGTTTTGTGAAGGATAGATCATGCGTGCTGAACTTGGTCGATGACTTTGAAGTCACCAGAGCTGTGGATGAAGGCAAGGTGGTTCATGCAGCCTACCTTGATCTGGCCAAGGCCTTTGATACCATTCCCCACTCAGGAATCCTAGAAAAACTCACTAAGCTAGGCATCAAGCCCTGTATCACTAGGTGGGTTGCAAACTGGCTCACAGAACCCATAGTGTGAATGTAGTTGACTGCCTTAAGCTCAGTGCCAAAAAATGTCGTCATCCCCTTTGGGAAAAACCCAGTTCCTTTGAATTTCCACATTGATAGTAATCCACTGAACATAGAAGGTGTTTTAAGAGATCTGGGAGCACATTTTGATAGCAGCCTCTCTCTTGACCACCACATTGCCACTGTGGTCAGAAAGTCCTATGTGATGCATCTCATTACTAAGGCTTTTGCATCCAGGAAAAAAGGTCATTGTCTCCCTTTACTCTTCCCTCATTAGGCCAGTCATTGAGTACAATGCCCTATTTGGCATGTACCTCCCTAGACACCTGCAACAACAGGAGAGGCCGCAAAAGTACCTTGCAAAGAGGATCGTAGGCCTTAAACACTTGTGCTATATGGAAAGACACAAAAAAAACTGTTCTGTCTCGTCGCCTACTTAGAGGCAATCTCAGCTTGACTTACAAAGCCATGTCTGACCCAGCTCTGTTAGAAATGCTACATCTAAAGAAATTCCAATCCCTCCACCACACGTTCCAGAGATCTCCACCTCATTACCACAATCAACAGAACATGCTGGAGGGACAGGTTCATGACCCAGAGACTGCCCATGCTATGGAATAGATTTCATGTACGTGTCAAGCAGAGCACCTCACTGGCCCTCTTCAAGAGAAGTCTTGAGTGGACAGGAAATAGAAAATTCTCCCCGGGGATCACTCCAGTGGCTGTACTCGACAGAGGCACCAGGAACTAAGGTAGAGTTGCACGATGCCAGGGTAATCCTATGGGCTAGGCTTGTAAAGGCTCCAGGGCCATTTGCCTAGTACACACCTGTGAACCTATGAGATGAACAAGAATTGAACTAATTGTTCGGCATCTACTTCTCAGAAGTACAGACCAACATGGGAGGACTTTGGCTGACAAAGTTTGCAGACTGCAAACTGGGCGCCATAGTGGAAAGTGCATCGGACACGGATATCCTTCAGAAGGGACTCACGGAAACACATAGCTGGTGCCAGAGCCATGGCCTGAAGTTAAACGCCAAAAAATGTATAGTCATACCCTTTGGGAAAAACAAGGTAACCCCAAGCTACCATATAGGTGGCAATCCACTAAGCACAGAAGAGGTTATCGGGGACCTGGTGACCCAGGTTGACAGTGGCCTTTCTTTTGACACTCACGTTGCTAAAGTGGTTAGAAAGACCTTCTACATTGCCCACCTGATCATGAAGGGATTCACATCCAGATCTAGTGAGGTCATTGTTCCCCTGTACTCTTCACTTATCAGACCAATGATAGAGTACAATGCCCCATTCGGGATGTATCTCACCCGACATCTGCAGCAATTAGAGAGACCCCAAAAGTTCCTCACCAAAAGGATAAAGGGACTCCAAAATCTGTCATATGCTGCCAGATTGAAGAAACTCCAGCTCTATTCAGTCGCATACCGTCTGCTCAGAGGTGACGTGCCTGACATACAAGGCCATGTCCAACCCAGAATTAATGGACATGCTCCACCTCAAATCCAAATCCACCAAAACCACTAGAGCAAGTGACTTACACCTTAGCACGGATATAAATAGGACGTGCTGGAGGGATAGATTTATCACTCAGACTCCCTATGCTGTGGAATAGAGTCCCGGTCCATGTGAGGCAGAGCACCTCGCTGGCTCTGTTCAAGAGAAATCTTGACCTGTGGATGGGAGATCGTAGGTTTACCCCGGGAATCATCTGTGTCACTGCTGGACAGAGGCACAACAAACTAATGGGTACAGTATTTTTTCATATAAGGGGTGGCGTAAGCCACAAAAATTCGGGCTAGGCTTATAAATGCCTTGGGGCAGATAGCCTAGTATAAACCTATGAACCTATGAATCTGTAAATACTGGACTTAAACTTGTAGGGGACTCTAAAGCATGCCCTACTTCATGTCAAGTTTAGGGAAATATTGAGGGGAGGGAAGATGAGGGAGAAAGCGAAGTAAAACAAAATACTGTTTTGATGGTGTATGGTTTTCTTTGCATGTTAAAATTGTTTTGCGGTAACATATGCATAATGGCGATACAACTGTAACTAGTGGCTGCTTTTTTTTTCTCCCTTCTGTTTTAAATGTAGGCAATACGATATAAAAAAAGTGGTTAACGGAGCATGACAGTAGACAAATTAGTGTGCTTCCTCATTCTTGCGTAGAAGAATGGGTTAAGACCATTGGCTTAATCTAGTAACAAGTTTTAGAGAAAGCAAGTAAATGTAAAAGAATATTTAATATTGTAAGGCTTTTTTTCTAGCTAACAAAGATATGCTTGGCAGTTTGGTTTTCATGAATTTAGCAGACAATCTAATAGAGAAATGGTCTGGAGAAAATTATTTCTGTAAAAGCATCCAAGTGTTCAGCCTGAGAGAGCTGTGAAGATGGCAAACCCAGACAGCACTTGGTAGAACCACTGGCCGTACCATGCGTCTTAGGTTGTCTCTCAACAGCTCTGTGAGATGTTACATAGGCTCAAATGGTGATGACTAGAAACTGTATAAAACATTAACCTGTAAAACAGTACATGCATGCAACAAGCTGGAACTAGACATTTAAAAAAGTACATTAAAAGGTGGGGAATAATTTTTCATGAATATGCTTTCTGTAAACTGAACATGTGAATCTGATAAAGGTTTTCAAGATGGTTATTCAGAATACATTGGGTAAAGAAAGAGGAGTACTTGCTAAGAGCAGCTCCACTAATGATGGAAGAGGATAAAAGACCCATTTTTATTTATTTTCTGTATTTAACATTTGTTTACCGGGAAAGTCAGACTTGGAATGAGCGAATTTTCAGTGGAGGCCTGAGGAGAAACACTCCAGGCATGTCTTTGTGTGGGAGGAAACCGGGCAACTGGAGAAAACCCACACAAATGTAGGGAGGACATGCAGACACTGTACAAGAAGGCACCCCAGCCAAGAATTGAACCAGAGAACTTCTTTCTGTGAGGTAGCAACGCAAACCGCTGCACCCCTGCACTGTCCATATGTTAGATTTGTAGTATTGAGGGGTGACTGGCAAGGGAGAAGGATTACACTGGCATGTGTTTAAGCTCCATTATAGCAGTTTCTGGTAGAATCTAAAGTTCTGGGAGAAATCTGTTCTCTGCGGGAAATATTACTTGTAAGTGCAGACTGCAGATTGATTTGCAGCAGTGTGAAGATGTGTGTGGGGGCCCAGAAGGCAAAATATAACAAAGGAGGGTACATTTTTAAAGAAATTGATGAAAATGTTTGGCATAGAAGATGTGAATTCAGTACTAGTTCTGACTGGATATGTTATTCTCCCCAAGATAAAAAAGGGTGGGGGGATAGGCTAGATAGAATTTACATTTCAAAGGAACATGTGCATTTAATTGATGGTCATGATACGCAGCCAGTAACTGAAATAAAACCTAACACTAGCACTTTCCCACCTATCTGTTGAAAAGAGGCATTTAAGGAATCTGTAGTGGAAATTACTCCTCAGCTATTAGAGAAGATATGATTTTTTTTCTGAAAATATAGCTAGGGAGTAGGATGAAGTTTTTACGGGGACTGGCAGATGGTTAAAGTATTGCAAAATAGGGGGGATCTCGGAACAAGAAGAGAAGTAGGTGCAGAGTGCTAAACAGAAAATAGGGGATTACCTCAAATATGCAGGAGTTTAGAAAGATTGCGGTTAAGCAGCTGTTTAACACTAGAGGTGGCTCGATGACTCTGGCAACAAAGTAGAAATAGCTGTTGAGTTTAAGGAGCCTATAACAAGATCAATTCTGTAGAGGTATTAGAAATATTTTGGAAATTCTGTGGAAGCCTGTGTAAAGCATAGAAATACAAAAATCAAGAAAAGTTACAAATGGAAAGGTTTATGGAAAAACTAAATATGCCAAGGTTAGAGGTAGATGAGGCTGAATTACGAACAGTTAGAATAGGAGGAGATGAGAGAAAAATGGTGTATAACCAAGCCACAGGAAAGTCTCCAGGAATAGATGTTATTCATGTAGAAGCTAGGAAGGGAGAAATTGAAAGCTCTGGTGGTTTTGTTTAACAGTATTTTAAGAGGTGAAGTACCAGCATCTTGGGATAAAGCAGTGGTAACTGGAATGCCTAGACAGTAAAAATCTGTTGTCCAGCTTCATACAGGCCCATTTAAATACTAAATAATGATTAAAGTGTTTGCCATTCTTTTAGCCAGACAGAGGTGATGCCAAAATTTATCAATATGGATGGGTGTGGTTTTGTGGAGGGGAGTCAAACGCTTGACAACATTAACAGAACACTGATGATCCAGAGGGAAACAGAAAGTAAGAAAATACCACTGTTGGGTCTTGATGCAGTGTGTGCCATTTGACAGTAAACTGGGACTTTGAGCATAACAATGGAAACATTTGCATTACTTGATAAAATTGAGGTTGGTTGAGGATATATGGGGATCAGAGGTGAAAATTAGTGGGTGGGGGTCTGATTTCTGCTTGAGTAGAGGAACCAGTGCACTATATTTAGAACCTTTGGCGCAAAAAAAAAAATCGGGACTTGGAAGGGATATAATTGGTATGGTAGTCTAGAAAAGCTGGCTGTATTTGCAGATGATATTTTATACCCTACAAAGCCAGAAAGGGACATTAGTGTTGTGGAACATTTTGAGAAAGCTTCATATGTTTTCAGAATACAAAATTAATGAAGCTAAACATTTTGAGACAGCTTCATATGTTTTCAGAATACAAAATTAATGAAGCTAAACATTTTGAGACGGCTTCATATGTTTTCAGAATACAAAATTAATGAAGCTAAAACAAAGGCAATAACAGTAAATTGTGTAGCCACAAACACATTGGTTCAGCAATATCTGTATTCATGGGGGCATAATAAAATGAATCCTTTAGGAGTATGGATGAAGTGATTCCAGTGTGTCAGCTAAGGATATGTGGGAAGAGACTAAAAAGATAATATAAAAACTAAAAATGAAAGCTCTTGGATGGATATCGATATAAGCAATTAACATTTTTAGTTCCTTTAATCTTGTACACAAGTCATGCATACTTTTATCAACCAAAGGAGTAGTTGTGGACAGTAATTTATCGGGGGGGGTGGCAACAGTCAAGTGGAATGCTATTCTTCCAGTAGAACAAGACTGACTTGGGAGTACCCAGTTTGAGGGGGTATTTCAGAGCTACAGTTGAGCCTCCTGTACATGTACAAGCAGAAGTCTGTCATACAAAACAGTTATATTCATGAAGTAGCAGAGAGTAATCTAGGAGCTAAGCCAACACTGGAATGGAAAAAAATGATTGTCCTGATAGGGATGACTGCAGTTGGATACTGATGATGGGCATGAGGGGGGTAGAATTTATTGGAGAACTGGCAAAGGAACCAAGGTATTGGGAGCAAATAACTGAGGGAAAGGTAATGGAATGGGAAGACTATTAGAATCTAGAACAGAAGCTGCAGTAAGGAGTGGTATAATTAGTGGAACATAAAATATTGCATGATAACTATAAAAATTAGAAGTGGTTGGCAAAGATTGGGAAGAGATTGGATAAGCAGTTCACAAAAAAGCAATGGTGGATATGTGGATAGTCTGGAAGATTTGGGATCTTTGAAAGTCTTTACATAGATATTTTTCTACCCCAAGTAGACTCCAAAGAAACTTTCTGCTGGTAGACTGCAATTGTTGGAGGCATGATGGGGAGGAAAGGTAACTGGGAACATTTTCTGAATGTAATGAGTTGGCAGATTTAAAATTTCCTGCAGACTGTTCTGTCAGATACTGGGAGAGCAAATTGTAACTTTCTGCTATGATACAGAATCTGAATTGCCTAGACATAGTAAGGCCTTGCTGAGTCTTAATTTTGGTGGCTGCCAAAAAAGTAATTACTAGAAAATGGAAGTCTGTGTAAACCAATGCTAATAGAATTGGCAAAGATAAAAAGTAGTAGAGTGCACTTGAATTGGGATCTTTAGAAAAGTGTAAGAGCAAATTGTGTAGGGAAAAAAATGGGCATTGTGGGCTCAATACATGCAGAGGAGGAGCGAGGTTTAAAAGAAGGCAGGATTTATGTAATGTTTGACTATATATATATAAGTGCATCATGTTTGTAACTAAGGTTGTCTGTATGATTTGTTATTTATATAAATATGAAATTGCATGTCATGCTTGGTAATTTAATAGTTCATAGTTTTTTGCTAGTACTGATTAGAGATGCCTTCCCTTTTAGGGATTTTGCTCTATCATGTAGTAGCTTCCTCCTTCTGTTGTATAGCTTATTAATGGCTGGGGTCCACCAGACAGGTCACCTGCCTTTGGGGGAATGGGTCTTGGTTTTATTTGGGATTGCATGATCCATGCATTCCTGGTTTTATTTGGGATTGCATGAGCCTTGCATTCCTGGTTTTATTTGGGATTGCATGATCCATACATTCCTGTAAGTGTCCGTAGAATGCGTTTATAAAGGATTCAGCAGAGTGGGCTGTGGTTTCCACTGGCCCGGGGGCTTTGAAGGATTCCACTTCGGTCTTAAGTGTGAAGTCAGCTTTTGAGAAGTTCTTCACTGTGGTCTTCTGTGCTGGGGGTGGGGGCAGGATGTGGATTTCCAGGGAGATTAATTTATGGTCCGATCTTACCAATGAGGGGTATACTTCTGGTATGGAACATTGTGTCCCCATGTTTGTGATGATCAGGTCTAATATGTTTTCCCCTCTTGTGGGAGAGGTGACTAGTTGTTCCATAGCATTTGAGTAAAAAACTCCAGCTATACTCTGTCGCATATCGTCTACTCAGAGGCAATCTCTGCTTAACATACAAGGCCATGTCAAACCCAGAGCTGTTGGACATGCTACACTTAAAGAAATCCCAATCCCTCAGAGCTACACGCTCCAGGGATCTAAACCTTGTCATCACAATAAACAAAACATGCTGGAGGGATAGGTTCCTGACCCAGAGACTCCCCAGACTCTGGAATAGATTGCCCACACATGAGGAACCTTGACGATTGGATGGGAGAAAGGAAATTCACCCCAGGGATCACGTCAGTCTCCCTGCTAGACAGGGGTCCAGGAAAGTAAATAATGTGGGAAGAAATATCCAGGGAATTGTTATGGCTAGGCTTGTGTGGCCCTAGGGCTGATAGCCTAGTACCAACCTATGAACCTATGAATTCTAGGAACCTTTGGGCTAGGGTGTTGGTGCTTGAGTAATGCTCCCAGTCTATGTTTGGGTAGTTGAAGTCCCCCAGTATGATGGTGTTTGGAAGAGACCTTCATATTCTCCAGTGTCTTTAGGAAGGCCGAGTGGGGTTCCTGAGTTTGAGAGGGTGGTCTGTAGCATGCTACAAACTGGAGGGCAGTTTTGCCTACTGTTGCACATGGATGGTCTCCGATGCTTCGTGCATTGCCACTAACCTGGAGGTGTGGGTATCCTTGATGAATATGGGTACTCCCCCTCCTTTTGTGGTTCGGTCCAAGTTCTGGGGCCGAAAAGCATGATATGAGGTATAACCTGGTAGTGCTGGGATGCTCTCAGGAGCCTTGATCCAGGTTTCTGTCACTGCACAGACATCAGTGTTCTCCATACTGAGGAGGGCTTAGAGAGCATGCATCTTGAGGTTTAGACTTCTGGCGTTGAGCAGCATTACCCTTAGTTTCTTTCTACTTGTGTTTTTTATGTCCGCAACCATAAACCTTAAAAATAATAGTCAAATTCTGCCTCGCTAAACAGGGAGGAAGCCGTCCCTGCACAGCATTTGTCAAGACAACAAAATAAAAAAATTTGCACGAGCAGATGCCTACGAGAATCTGGCCTAGTTTAATGTAATGCAAGCGGGATGAACAGGTAAGTTGTTATACCTGGTTAAGACCAAGGCAACTCAAGCTCTACTCAGTAGCATACCGCCTACTCAGAGGCGATCTATGCCTGAAGTACAAGGCCATGTCCAACCCGGAATTAATGGACATGCTCCACCTCAGAAAATCCAAATCCACCAGAGCTACGCGAGCAAGCGATTTGAACTTCAGCACAGAAATATAGGACATGCTGGAGGGACAGATTCATAACCCAGAGGCTCCCTTCACTCTGGAATAAAATCCCAGTCCATGTTAGGCAGAGCCCTTCACTGACTCTCTTCAAGAGAAATCTTGAGTGGATGGGAGATCGTAGGTTTACCCCAGGGGTCACTTCTGTGTCACTGCTAGAAAGAGGTGTACAGTAAACTAAACCTTAAAATGGGCACAGTATACTCATTCCAAGGGGTGGCGAAAGCCAAACACTCTGGCTAGGCTTATGAATGCCCTAGGGCAGATAGCCTAGTATGAACCTATGAACTGATTCTGTTGGCTGACTCTGTATGCTCTGGTACACTTCCTCAAAATGGGTTTTCTGTGGGGTGGACTTCCACCAGCCAACATGTGACTTGATTTAAAACATTGTAAAGGTGATCTGTCCCTCTCACTGTAATAGTTTCTGTTCACTTTGCAGGTTCGTCCATTAGGAATGCCAGACCAGAGGCCCTAAAATTGTACCTGACAACTATTTGCTTCTGTTCACCATTGCCTTGCATATGGCTGCAGTGTTTCTAGCTCTAACAAAGTTAACCATGGCCTGTAAAGGGTACCCTACCAAGATGGAGGGAGAGACATAATTCATGCCCCTGCATGCTAGTGCACCAAATTTTGAAACTGCCGGGAAGCAAAGTATGTGGCTGGTGAGTTAGGCAACCTCAGTGTGCTACAAGTAGTTTGCATTTTAACAAGCCTGACAGCTTGGTACTCCAGCCTGATAACACAGATTAAGGCACAAGATTACCAACTGGTAGAACTGGGAGGGTTGTTGGCATAACTGGGCAGCAGTATCTGTGTGGAAAAAAGGCCTGTCAATCTACTTCCGTGGTATGCCATGAAAACCATATGTGGGTCTTGTGATGGTTGCCATGAGTCAACTTTTGCTTGCTTTAACAGCTTGGTGTTCGGGTCTGGGAGGAACTTTGTGACCCAAGTTTGAGATCAGAATATTCATTCTTGGGCCTCTGCCTTCCTAATAAATACAAAGGGCAACAGCTTATTTTTATTCTGGATAGGAATTAGTTCAGAGGTGATTTGGCTTTCCCTTTGTTTCCTAGTGTATCTTTAGATGCCTTGGAAGAGCAGGCTGTTTTGAGCCAGAAAGGAATTTCGATCTTGCTGAAGAACATTCTCCTTGGGTGTATTTTCAGCTTTCTTTGGCAACGATGTTGGTGTGCTTGCCAGGCCAATGTTGGTGCATCTGCAGGCAGTGGCTTAAGTTGGAGGTTTTGGAGAATGTGAGTAGTCTGCTTAAAGCTGCAGAAGCTGTTATCAATAAGATGCTCTACCAAAGGCATTTTTTTTTTATTAAAAAGGGGGGTAATTATACTTGTAATGTGTTTCTGGTGCCTTTTGTAGTGTGGCTGTATGTAGTTGCTAACTCTGGCTTTGTTCTCAGGTAACGCCCTGTTGCGTCGTTTGGTGCGTATTGGTGTGCTGGATGAAGGGAAGATGAAGCTTGATTACATTCTAGGTTTGAAGATTGAAGACTTTTTGGAGCGTCGTCTACAGACCCAAGTGTTTAAGCTGGGACTTGCTAAATCTATTCACCATGCTCGTGTGCTGATCCGACAGAGGCATATACGGTATGTAAATTGAGTTTGACTTTGTGGTGGTTGGGTTCCTGCTATTGCATCAATTCAAAGTAGCTTCCTTGATGCTAATGAGTGTTGCATGTGCAGAACAGTTAATACTAGCGAGAATGATCAGTGAGAAAAAGCATTAAAGGAAAACATTGTGGGTAGTTCCATGCAGTATGTTTTTTTACCATTTATTTGCCAGAAAGTCAGCCTGTAGTTTCATTTCTTTGCCTTTGAATCAAAGGAAGGGGGAAGGGACAACCCACTGTTTTGGCAGAGGAATTTGTTCTCATAGATGTATGTATGTCTGTTTTTCCTGTTTAGTAGTGGGATGGGGGCATAGGTTCATACAAAGTTGCTAAGCATGCAGTCCATGAGACCATTAGTCTATCTCCTATTCCCAATTGCCACAAAGCACTGTCTGGTTAAGTGACTTGCTCAATGTCCCATTATAGAAAAGTTAAGATGGAAGATTCTAACAGTGTTCTTTAAGCACTAGAAGCAGAACTTTAGTCTTCTGCACTTACTGAAACTTCTAATATGTCTGGCAGTTAGAGGAACAAGAATGGGTTGCTGTTATACTTTGTTGAGCACTAGATCTTTAATCCATTTTGTTAACCAGGTGAGACCACTGGGGCACAGCACAGTTTTCAGGGGTGACCCAGAAGCACTCTCTTAAATGACTTTATCAGTCACACAGTAGGCAGGTAGAAGTGAGGGAAATCGAACAGTTTACCTTTCACTATAGGTAAGTTTTTAAGTCTTTTAGACCACTGGTTGTGGCAGTTGGTGTTTAAGGTTGTAATCTGTTAGAGCTGCCTCGTGTAGTGCAAGGTTTGGTTCCTTTAACCTTCATTTACCTTTGTCATTGAGCAAGTCACTTATTGCTGCCATGCACCCATGAGAAAGGTCAGTTGCATTCACTGTTTACTGTGCTAGTTAGTGGAAATGTTATCTTTATGAACTCTAGTCACCCTACTAATGACTTTCCTGAGCTGACAACTTTGTGATAGAATTTGAGTGCTCCATCAGTTTGTTTTTCTGCTTGACCACCTTAGATTTTTGGAGGTTTTGGTGCATTTACTGACTCCATTTTCGCAGTGATGCTCCCACAACCTCCACAATTGCATTACAGGTGGGATAGTTAGAGAAACGGAGCTAGTCAAACATCTGTTGGTATGGTGTGTACAGTCATTTAACTTGATTGATAGGCATGGGTTCTGGATAAGGATTTTGATATTGTGGGTTATGTATTGGAATTCCTTTTAATTTTTTTCCCCGCAGAGTAAAGGACTTGCTGTTTTGTTTTGTGTAGCTTTTATGCAAAGTCTTGTCTATGAATGGATGCCTGAACCAAAAGTTCAGCAAGGTCAATTCGGCAAAGCCGTATACCTTGCACAGAGGCTGACAATTTCAGCATGTCCTTAGTGGGTCAGCTACTGTTATTGTGAAAATGGCTTAGTCTGGGACCAGATTTTGGACCAGGTAATCTTTTTTTTTTTTTTTTTTTTTTTTTTCCAGACTGATTCATATTGCATGCTTTTCCCCGCAGGAAGGCTACATGTCTAAAGTCGTATGTTTAGTTCACAATTCTGTGCTTAGAATGGTTTCAGTACTTGTATGTGCAGAGCGTTTTAGAACATTTAGGGCTGCACACTTCTGAATTACATTGGAGTTTGTACAATTTGTATGCTAATGGTTTGGTGCAGAATAGTGGGGGAAAACTTGGCATTAAGGCTGTTTTATGACAACAGCTGGAAGACTAAGGAAGTGACTGGCAGTTATTTGGAGATGTGTAAAATTCTCAAGTTTTAAAAAAATGTAGAGAGAGCCAGAGTTTGCACTTGGTTCGTGTTAAGCTACAGCCTAATTGTGTAAATCCCAGGTTGAAACAGGCAGACAAAACTGTTCATTGGTGAAGATTAAATAGTAGGCAAGAAGTGAAAATGCCCCCATTCCCATGTATGAGGTAGTGACTACAGGGTTTTGTTCTGTATGGCTGAGTTTCCCTACCATTAATAGTTCACTTCAGGTGTATGAAGTGGTTAAATGACTTGTTTGAAAATGAGTTGAATTCTGTCATTCAGGCAAGTTTGAGTTAACTGCATGTATTTTACAGTTATGTCTATACCACAGTTTTAATATTTAAGGGGTTGTGAATTTTTTTGCTGTTGAAATGTGTGGAAGGGACAGCAGGCCACCAGTTGATTTTTGTATGGTAATTTTTCAGCAGTACAGGTACAGATACTCAGGGTTTCCATTAATCTGTTTTCAAGAGTGGAGTACTTGAATCAATGTCTATATGTTGCAATTGTGATGAGAGGTCTTAACGAGAAACTGTACACAATACTTGCGAATCGCTACGCTTGTCTAGTAATCCAATTAAAACGTGCTACAGTATATAGTGGATATAAAAAGCGTACACACCCCTGTTAAAATGCCAGGTTTTTGTGATAAAATGGGACCACAATAAATCCTTTCAGAACTTTTTTCCCACCTTTAATGTGACCTATAACCTGTAAAATTCAATTGAAAAACATCTGTCAGGGAAAAAATAAAATGTACAATAAACTGGTTGCATAAGTGTGCACACCCTTAAACTAATATTTTGTTGAAGCACCTTAATTACAGCATTCAGTCTTGGGTAGGAGTCCATCAGCATGACACATCTTGACTTGGCAATATTTGCCCACTCTTCCTTGCAGAAGCGCTCCAAATCTGTCAGATTGTGAGGGGATCTCTTCAGGTCACCCCACAGATTTTGTTGAATTTAGGTCTGGGCCATTCCAAAACTGTAATTTTTTTTCTGGTGAAGCCATTCTTTTGTTGGATAAATGCTTGGGGTCATTGTCATATTGAAAGGTGAAATTCCTCTTTCATCTTCAGCTTTCTAGCAGACGCCTGAAGGTTTTGGGCCAAAAGTGACTGGTATTTGGAACTGTTCATAATTCCCTCCACCTTGACTAAAGCCCCAGTTCCAGCTGAAAAGCAAACCAAAAGCATGATACTGTTGCCACCATGCTTCCCAATCACCAAAAGAACACCATCCCACACAGTGAAGTGTTTTTGGGCCAAACATACCTTTTGGAATTGTGGCCAAAAAGTTCAACCTTGGTCTCATCAGACGTAACACATTTTCCCACATGCTTTTGGGAGGCTTGATGTATTGTCTTGCAATCCTACCCCATAGCCCAGACATATGGAGAACATGGGAGATTGTTGTCACATGTACACAACCAGTACTTGCCAGAAATTCCTGCAGCTCCTTCAGTGTTTGTGTAGGTCTCTTGGCAACATCTGACCAGTTTTCATCAGTTTTGGAGGGACGTCCAGTTCTTTGCAACGTCACTTTTGTCCCATATTTTCTCCACTTTTTGATATCTGTCTTCACTATGTTCCATGGTATATCCAATGCTGTGAATTTTTTGTACCCTTCTGACTGATACCTTTCAACAACGAGATCCCTCTGCTTTGTAAGCTCACTGCAAACCATGGCTTTTGCTGTAGCAGGCAATTGAGTAAATGTCAGGAAAATCTACTAGGACAACTGAACTTTATTTGTAGTTAATCAGTCTCTTAATTGATGGCAGGAGTGTACACATGAAGACTGCTGTAATTAAATCAAAAGGTGCTTCAACGAAGTATTAGTTTAAGGGTGTGCGCGCACACTATTAGTTTAAGGGTGTGCACACTTACGCAACCAGCGTATTGTATGTTTCTTTATATTTTTTTCCCTAACAGATTTGTTTTTCAATTGAATTGTACAGGTTATCGATCACATTAAAGGTGGGAAAAGTTTTGAAATGGTTTATTGTGGTCTTTTTTTATATATCACAAAACCTGCCATTTGTACAGGGGTGTGTACACTTTTTATATCCACTGTATAATATGAGTGTTGGAAAGTAGTGGGGCTGGGTGCTGAGGTGCTTTCCTTGCACATTTTGCAAGTGTATTTACAATTTTCAATTAAAAAAAATGTCTAGAAGCCCTGTGCATAATTTAAGCTAACAGTTTGAGGCACTTTTAGGTTGTGAAAATTTGAGGTACTTATTTTAATTTTGCACATTTTAGCTTAATATTTTGCATGTCACTATGATTAAGTTTGATGCTGGGTTGCAGGTCTCAAACATTGCATCAGGTTAGTGACCCAAGTATTTGACTTTATTTTTATTTGTGAGTCTTTGGTATAGTGGGGTTGTACTGGATAGACTGTAACAGCATCTATAGGTCCAGGATTAAGGGTTTAAACAGTTGTTCTGTAAAGTATATATATGCAGTCAGAGAAACTACTGTGCTAGTCACCCAAACATTTTTGGGGAAGAATTGCAGTTTTGATTATGCCCAACACTGATAGTGCTTTTGACTTTTCTGCTTTGCTCTGCACTGTTGACATGTAATTCAGACGTGTTGTCCTACCCAAGGATTTGACCATAGTGACCTGTTGAAGTTAGGTGGTTTGTCAGAATACTGAGAACTGCATTTCTTGGCGCAGTTTCCTAGTCTCATGCACAATTTAATGTTGGGGGTGGGGTGGTTCAAATGTTTGACCATTACATCATGACCTGTAGGAAGCTGTGGTCTTAAGTCGTTGAATACTTGAAGCTTTCTACCTCTTGCCCAGTAAATCTTGTCCACATTCCATAGCCATTGACTTGGAAAGGTGGAGACCAGATACGAGAACTGCAGTTAACAATATGTTTAATGTAATTGGCTAGACTAAAGCTGTAAAGTATCGGCTCTGCTTTGGTTGAGCCATGTGCTTTCTTAGTAGTTTATCGCCTATGTGCTTTGACCAGAACAATTACACTACTGCTTTGGACCATTTGGAGGGTACATATATTTGGGGTTGGGGTGTGAAGAAAGTGCTTGACTTTATTGCAATTTTGCCATTTATAGAGACTTGTGACTGTTAACGCACATTGCATTTTCAGGATAGTTAAAAGATTGTATGCAGAAGATCAAAAACTAAAGCTGCAGTATTTTTTTTTGTTTACTCAGCATTGAATTTGTTTCTGCACTTAGTAATGCATTTTGTCATATTTAATGTCAATTGAATTAGTTAATGGGAGCATCCGCTATTCATTTATATCGGTCTCAACTGTTGATTAATCCTGACATTTGTGTCTCTAGGACCTGCCAGATAAAGCAGGACAAGTTTGTGTTAGTTCAGACATGTACATTCAAGCCCAATTACAGGGTATGACTGCCTGTGCCCACATGGATGGGCAGCAGGAGTAAAGGAGAGGCCATGCTGGGCTTATAGTGGCCAGCAAGTGGTTTAGTAAGGGAGTCCAAAGATCTTGCATGATTGGCCAACATGCAACTCTGGTAGACTTCCTAGGGTAAGGAAAGGGCATTGGGATAGTTTAGTGATTGCAGGGACATCCTATTTAAAGTCAGCCTACAGCATAGACCACTGCATGTCCCAGTCAGCAGCATAGACCATTGCATGTCCCAGTCAGCAGCAAGCAGTGGTCAGAAAGGCTCTCTGATGAGTAGACTAGGCTAAAGACCTGAAAGTTGAGTGAGTGTGCCAGTACAATAGTTTAAGGAAATCTGAACACCAGCATCTCAAGAATAGGTTATAGGTGGAATTGACAAGTGGCAGTGCCTCAAGTTAGAACAGAGGGGCAGCTGAGCCCAGGTGTGGAAATAATATAAGGAAAACTGGTGGGCGAATGCAGTAGGCCATCAATTGTACAGGAAAATTTTGAAGAAAAAACTGACCAGCCTGAGTACTAGTTGTCTAATAGACTAAAACCGTATTTGCACTAGCATAGAACAAGGCATTGGAAGCTGTCTACCAGCTTCTGAAAAATGAGACTGTAGATGGCACAAGCTTGTGATGTTGAAAGGCAGAAACAAGTAATTTGGTCATCTGACATTCATCATAAAGGATGACGGCAAAACCTCACCAGTTCAGAGCATCAAAAGGCAGATGGAAGGGGTACTTCAAGCTGCTTGTGAATGTTGAGAATTACACAGAATGTGTACTGCCCTGAACTGTCTATGATTAAAGAGCCCACACTAGAAAGATGTTGGGTGGCCTGGGAAGAAATGACACCAGGAGCAAAAAGATGCAGATTTGTATCATTTGAGTCTGTATGCTGTTTAAAAGCAGACAAATTGTAATTCAGTCAGATTTTTTTCTCTATCTTTAAGGGTCTTAACTCTAAAATATACTTTTGTTACATTGCATTCCTAGCATTAGTGACTTTCTTTATCTCCCTCTAAATAATGCTGTGAATTGGAGGTGTGTGAATACTGAATTTAAATGGATGGAATTCTGACTTGCATTGGTAGTAAGCAGAAATATGTAGTCTCCAGTGTGTATTTTTGCTGTTAAACCCCCAAAGACATTTTAATGAAATCTGTACATTTCAGGTGAATGCAGCTGAGGAAATGGTGGGTGCAAGCAACTCTTAACATGTATAGATTTAAATGCTTGCTCAGAGTTGGTACTTTAATGCTGGAGTACAGGTAGCGTTTGACTCCCCTCAGCATAATTGCCAGAACAGTACAGTATTGTATGGAGTTACTGACCAGCAGTTTTATAGAACATTGGCTCATAGGTGAATACTATACTAGCCGCCATTGTAGGTCATTTTAAGCTTAGCCAGTTTCCTTCAGAGGTGAGACTAAAACCCTGTACCTTGTGTCTGTAAGGCCAACACCTTATCCAGAGGGTTGGCATGATGGTTGAGTGGACACTCAAAGCTAGTTACATTGCACTGGAGGGAGGGGAGTAACAGGTGTTGCACATACATATACTGCAGCCTCATTAGCTTTGCAGTGAAACTAGTCTTAGCCATCTTTTGTATGTAGCACCATTTTTACAGCATTGAATTTAAAGTTTGAGGGGCTTGTAAAGGGATCCAGTGTGTTAAACAAAACCATCGTAATTTTAGGTTCATAACTAGGCTATCTGCCCTAGGGCATTTATAAGCCTAGCCAGTGTGTGTTTGGCTTTCGCCACCCATTTTAAATTAATTTTGCTATGCCCATTTTCGAGGTTATAGGTTCATACTAGGCTATCTGCCCTAGGTACTAGGCTATCTGCCCTAGGAAAAAATGTCAACCGCAAGTATCAAACCCAGGAACCCCATACACCATAGTGAAAGCGCAAGCCATTTGAGATATAATAAAATACCCTGGTCAGTCTCTAACCCGGGACCTTGGACTCACCAGTTTGCATGAAGTACCACTACACCACAGCAGATATTTGCTATTAATCAGCAGTAGACTTTTGAGTAATACAGGCTTCTGTTGCATTGACCATATGTAGTGCTACATTTTATATTTCTAACCTTTTTACATAGAAATATTTGAAGATGGGATCCACTAGATTGGACTGCATACTCTCAGTTCCCAGTTAACTGAAGTGATTTGGCTGAACTGTGCATCGATGAAATATGGTTTGGGGGCAGATCTGAAGCCTGCCACAATCCTTTTACATGTACCATCAGAGTTCCACCTTGGAGAAGATTTTATTTAGAGGGCATTATTTGCACAAAAGTTTCTCCATGCTGAGCATGGTTGGTTTCAAAAATAAACATTGAGCTATCAAGTTTTCTTAGAACTGAGTTTTGCATGTCCTGTTTGAAAGTCTTCCAGCCTTGTCCAGAATGTGATAAAGGCTTGTTTCTATTTTCATTTATTACATTGGCCAGCGAAGATGTTTCAAATGTGTTTGGTACCTTATAGTTTTCTTCCTGTCTAGTACTTCTGTAAAAGCATAGTTCGATACTTTTCACTATTTTACTTGGGTTTCTTTATTTCTGTAATGCGGTTTCCTTGTCAATGCTTCTTTTAGTATTCAAGAGGCTTTGGCCGCAAGTATCTGGGTGGGGGGTAGGCATTACATTGCAAATGTCATTCATGAGCCCAGAATAGGCATTAAAATATAAGAGGGTAGTGCTTGCTTTGAATGTTGCTTCATGATTTCATATGTTTGGGAGTTTTTACTGTGAAAATCTATGCAAGGTCAGTGTCAGTGAATCTAAATGTTTCATATTGCTGGGAGGGTAGTGAAAGGCTTTTTTTCTGCCCACCTTTATCTGTAAAGCTGCTGGTACAAAAGTTCAACAGTGCATGCATCTTGATTGTTGCTGCTAGATGGGCTCTTTTTTAGAACTGTTCTCAATTTCTTTTTTCTGTCAACAGTGTCCGGAAACAGGTGGTGAACATACCTTCCTTCATTGTACGTTTGGACTCTCAGAAGCATATTGACTTCTCCTTGCGTTCTCCTTATGGTGGTGGACGTCCTGGCCGTGTCAAGCGAAAGAATGCCAAGAAGGGCCAGGGAGGTGGCGGAGGTGGTGATGATGAAGAGGAAGATTAAACTGTACTTATTGCACAATGAGGCATTGTTTTGAAATGCAGCATTGCGCATGTTTAAAAAATAAATTTCTGGAAAAACATGTTAAGCTGTACCTTGAATTGTGCTTTGATTGTGGGTCGGAATAAGACATCCTTGTTTTCCATAGAAGTTAAATATTGAGTTAATGATTAGTTAAGGAGCACTAATGGCCGTGCTTTAATTTTGACTCTTAAATGCTATTTTTTCCGCTTAAGCTTCTGATTTTCCTTGCTTTAAAACCCCCTCAAAATGCAATGTTAACTTGGGGTTCTTCCTCCAATAAAGAAGGGGAGAAGATTATTTGAAGTTATCAAAAATAACTGTTCTCACTGCTACAGATTGTCCATTTAAGAGAGAATTATTTTCTATTTTTACCTGGTATTTTGCATACTAGAATTTTTCTGACTTGACAGGTGTGCTGTTGGCATGTGCAGCTAGTCTTTTGTCGTGTGTGTATACACGTGTATGTATATGTGTGGGTATGTGTGTATATATATATATATATATATATATATATATATATATATATATATATATATATATATATATGTATATATGAATATGTATATGTGTGTGTGTATGTATATGTGTGTGTGTATGTATATATATATATATATATATATATATATATATATATATATATATATATATATATATGGGTTCATATGAATCCATATATATATATATATATATATATGGGTTCATATGAATCCATATATATATATATATATATATATGGGTTCATATGAATCCATCGAAATGTCATTACAGCGACATTGAGTTCAGCGACACGAAATTAGCGAATATTCAGTTTAGCGAAAGTTTAAATTATCGACAGTCATTTCCACGACAATGTAACTGCATATTTGTAATAACAAAGAATAGGTCCAATAAGTATATACATGGATAACATATCAACAAAACATATGACCAACTTAATAGGTACTATACAACATAAATACTCGCGTTACTTGAATTCTCCGTGCTTAGCACCGAAGAAAATGGCGGACATATACCTGACTGCTCCAGGGGTGATAGGATCAATCTATCCTACAGTAAACTCGCAAAGAATGAAGCCCATGTTAGTAGTAGACAACTACCTGTACTATTTAGAAAGGACAAGAGATAGTATACGCTACTGGGCCTGTAAATACAAATGTACGCAACACTGTAAGGGTAGGGCTGTAACCCTGTACTTGCCTGACGGGGATAAATTGCAGAAGTCTGTTGCTCATTCACATGCAGCTGACTTAGGAGAAACAGAGTGCTATGTAGTTTGTAGCGATTTGAAATGCAGGGCTACTATGGCGAGGGACACTCCTTCACTTGTAGTGGACGATGCATTAGCATATCTTTGGCAACAATTGATTGTTTACCCAGTAGAGCAGCACTTTTGTAACAGGTGAGACGGCTAAAGCGCGGTCCCAGTAAACAGCTACAACTAACGCTAGACAACATCGACTTTAGTAAGTTTAGGTTGAAAACAGGTATATTTATACACAAAGTTACGTCAGATAAAGTAACTGACACCACAGTAGTAGTGTTTACTACTGTAGATAACTTGCGTGACCTTAGTCAATCCACCATATGGCTAATGGATGGCACGTTCTTCAACAAAGGTGTGACTGTACGCCAGCTATACAGTATACATGGCACACTGCAACATGGTGAAGACATGAAATTTGCTCCACTAGTTTATGCATTCATGTCGAAAAAATCGCTAAAAGCCTATAACTACCTCTGGAGTAGTATTTTCTTTCTGCTGTCAGCGAATAGTTTTGAGATTGAAGTAAAGTTTGTGTTATGCGACTTCGAAATAGCCGCAATGAAGAGTGTTAGAATTAGCTTCTCTGATGTACGTTCTAAGGGCTGTTTGTTCCACTTTGGGCAGAATGTATGGAGGAAAATTCAATCCTTAGGTTTAGCTAGTGTATATAACAATTCCCAGCAGTTTCAATTAGCTGTGAAGTCACTAGTTGCTCTAGCCTTTCTACCTGAAGATAAGGTGAAAGGGACATTTGAGGAGTTGAAAAGTAGGTTTCCCAAGGAAGGCAAAGATGTTGTACAATACTTTGCAGACTAGTATATCTATGGGAAAAGGCGTAAATTTCAAACTACGTTTACCTCTGCTATGAGATTCCCGCCGTTGTTCCCTATAACTTTCTGGAACATATTTGAATTGAATGAGTTGTGTTTACCTCGCACTCAGAACAAGGTTGAAGCGTGGCACCGTAGATTAAAATGTTTACTGATAGGGGCACTGATTTACGGTACCTACTGAATACATAGGACCGCATAGACAAAGTGAGAATGCGCCTGTCTACAGGGTGCCCATCATCTCCCAAGAGGAGGAAACTAGTTATACGTCAGCAGCGATTTCAGACTTTTAATTTCTAATATGGGCAGCTACTCTGAAATTGAGTTTGTTGAAGGCATTGCAAGATTACTGAAAATGTAAATCACATCACTGCTATGTTTGCAGTTACAATGGTATGCAAACCGCTTCCGACTTATGTTTGTACATTTTGTATTTTCCTTTAGTTGGTCATTGCACTCATACGATGAGTGTATGCGACGTGTATTTTCTTTAAGTGATATACTATATTCAGGATATGTTGATGTTATAGAATGTACCTTACTAATCACTTGTTTCTAACGTCGCAATGTCGCAGAAGTGAATGTCGGTAATTTGACTTGTCGATGTTATGACTTGTCGGTGATTCCGTTTCGATGTAGTGACTGTCGATGTAATGACATTTCGATGGATTCATATGAACCCATTTATATATATATATATATGTATATATGTATGTGTATATATATATATATATATATATATATATATAATGTGTGTGTATATTTATATATAAACACAGCGGTGCATTTGATTATGAAATAAAGCACTACCAGTAAACGTGTAAAATGAGCTGTATATCCACAACTCTAAATATAGTAACTGATAAGATCGTTGTGGAAAAACAAACTGTGCTAGTATGTTTGGGGGGAGTTTGGGTTCATCCCTTTTGTTACACATCTTTAAAACTGTATTTTCTCATTTTTATTCTGCTTCAGTAGTGGATGGACGTTGAATTGCGTTTTGTCAAATTTTGTTTTGAAAATTTATTGTGGTTTGACACTTAGATCTTGCCACACTTGTGTGTGTGCATGCCTATATGTGGGGTAGATATACGCATGTGCTTGAGTGGCTGTCAGTATACATGTGTTGAGAACTATAGCGGCTAGTACACAAATGTTAGTGCTGCTGTCATTGGCACTTGGTCCAAGTTCATCAGCATTGCTTCCCATTGACACGAGATCAGTGAATTAAAGCATATTGTAAAAAGAAACTTAACCTTTTTATAATTGGGGATGGTGCATGGCCACTTTTTTTTTCCTGACCCGTTTGGTTTTTTTAGCCGTAGTTTCCCCTTCCTAGGCTCAGACCCCAGGTTTTGCTCCCCCTTGACCACTGGTGTGGTGCCTTTGCATCTTGGTGTATACTTGTGCTAATCTTGTTGGTTCTGTTCAGGGGCTTCTGATCTTTTACTCGTCACCAGTCTCTGTGTATCTTGGGTTGCACCTGTGCCAGCAGGACTTTGTGGCCAAAGTTCCCACAATCTTTGACTGTATCAAAAGCTGTTCTCCTTTTGCCTAAAGGAATTGAGAGAGCTAAGCTCTCACTTTCCTGTGCTTTGGGTGAATAAGAGCTGTAACATTCCCAGGCATTGTACAAGATTGCTATTCAGGCAGTGAAGCCTTCAGCTAAAGTGGCTTTCCTGCAGGTGATGAATGCAGAGGTCTGTGGTTCACCCTTGCCTTTGGCTAGTCTGGTTGATTCCTTTTTGGTTTTGACGTTCTGTACTTAGGGAAATCAGATTGAGTCAGAAGTGCCAAGGTCACTGATGCTAAAGGAAGCCCCTTTCCTTGCTGTTGAGCTTGTATTGTGGGAACATGGTAGCAACAGTTACGTTAGCGCAGCAGTAGTTAGCCAGTTCATAGTTTCCATCAGGGCTGTAGCTAGCACAGTAACCGGTCCTCTTTTCAGACTGAATATTTCATTGTTCACCATTGTGACAACATTGTATGCAGTGCCAAGCCCTTTGGAACTTTGCTACCACTGATGAGTATTCCTGTGTGCTGTCGATTTAGCTGGCAGTCAGTGCTCTATGGCTTAACAGATGAGTTCCCTTCTCTGAAAAAACTTTCACATTTTTATAACTGAAAACTATTTCTCTGTAAAACTTGCGTTAGAGTAATGTTTTTGATTGCAATGTGACTTATAAAGTTGTTTAAAACTGGGAACTGAGGTATGTTTTTAAAACAATCTTGACAGTGTTCTTTCAAGGGGAAGTTTTTTCTTTTTCTCTGATATAAAGACTTGTTGCTAAGTTTCCATGGCTTATCTGGCACATTGCTCAGGTTTACTGTAGAGCAACCTGCCCTTTCCCATTTTCTTTCAGCCACATAAAGAAAATGGTTTAACAGCTGTGCTAGGGTGCTTCATCCACGGGTGGTGGCCATGCTGTGGTCAGAGCTGGTTCCTTGGACCACTTATTTTTTTCCTTGATTGTGGCTGGTCTGGACCCCCTACAGCCACCATTGACTTGGGGGTTAGACATCCTCTGCAGCTTTGATTGCCCTTGGCAGGCAAGGAAGAGTCCCTCTTGTCAGTCCTTGAGAGAGAGGGTAAGGTAGAGAATGTCAGTCTAGCCAGAAAGATGTTCATCCATAAGGAGGTTTTTGTTGGTAATTCTAGATCTTCAGAATATCCCAAAAAGCACAGTTAAAACTTAACATCTCTGTGCAACACTTTTATAACTCAAGCTGTCATACTCATGTTGAATTTTATGCTTTACCAAAAGTACTCCTTGCTCCTTTGTGATGAGCATAAGCAGTATTGGCAATCTGCTGGTAAGCAGGCATTTAAAAAGCAACGGTGAGGGATTCCAAAGAAAGCATACCACCCCCCACCCCCCCAAAAGGGAGGTTTAAAGTCTGATTAAGGGACTTTCTTTCCCTCTCCCACTCTGGCAGTTTAAATCTTCCAGAAAGTCTTCTCCATTTTTCTGTCAGATTTGTTTGGCAGATGGGTTGAGAGTAAGCCAAGGGTACAGATAAGTGGGTGTCTTTTTGGGGGTTCGTCCCCGCTTTTCATACCTCTATTCCCTCCTGCCATCCCGCATATTCACTCAGGGAGTGACAGAACCAATTCCTCAGTGTGGAGAATGGCACAAGAAACAGCTATGAAGAAAGTTAGATTACTGTCTGTATCCCCAAGTCCATGGCTACTTGGTTGTCTTGGATGTGTGCTGTCAATATGGTAGTTATTGGGGATGGATGACTTCCCTAAAGGTACATTTCTTGGCATTTATTTTTAGTCCACAACTCTGAAGAAAGTTGGTGGTCAGCAGGAGGCCTTTGACATTGGCATTTAGAGAAGTAAATGCCAAAACCTAGCAGTCCCAGGACCAATCCCAGAGGGACTCTGGCCTTGTAGAGGTTGAAACTCCCCGATTCTAATTTCCTTGGTCCTGTCTGTGAGACATTTGGCTGTATACCAGATGACAAGGGTTTATACCCAATTCGTCAGTCCCCTAAGTGGGGTTATTGTCAAATGCCTTTGCCAGTTAAGGGTGTGAACTATCAGCTTCCATTGCTTTGGTGATCTTGGAAGTCCACCAGGTTGAGTAGACATGACCTGCCTTTCCTATGTCATTATTGATCATTTCCATGGTTTTGCATCAGACTAGTGAGACTTGTGGGTTTGTAGATGGCCCGCCTTTGTACAGAAGTATGACTGTTTACGTTCTTCTAAACCTGTATCTTGTTTGGAGACAGCATTTAAATAGCCATTCCAGAGGGCCTGATAAGGTTCATAGATTAATACTAAGCTAACTGCCCTTGCGAGCCATTTTAAGCCTACCCAATTATCCCTTGAGACTCAAGTCCTGCACCTTGTGTTTAAGGCAAACACCTTAACCATTAGGCCACCCTCCCAACCCTCCTAATAAGTTGAGTTTCATGGTTTCATGCTATTTAGAAGGCTTCCTAGGATGTTGTCTGGGCCAACTGATGCACTTGTCTTGGCCTTAGACAATTGATGTGATAGTGTGTGTGGGGGGGGTATATTTGGCACTTGCTGAGGTGAAGTTGAGGGAGGGTGGATAAAGTTAAAACTGAATTTGTGTGCCAGTAGGTTTATTATATCTTCTGGTTTGGTACAGGTATCAACATGCATCTAAAGTTTTTATGAACAGTTTGTATAGGCAGCAGTGTTCTCTGGGTTTATGGGGGCTTGAAATTTTGCCAGCCCTAATACTTAAGAAGTTAGTCTTGGAATAGTTTTTAAATATTCTAGGGTTAGCTGGGGTTCTGGATTTTATCTTTACTTAAAAGGAGACATTTTGTGCTCTGACTTATCCAGAGGGGGTGTTGCACTATGGGGTGTGCAGCACTCTCCCTTGCTAGTAAGGACCAGATCAAATATGTTTGCTCCCTTGGCATATTGACTGTCTAGTCCGGGGAGTTTGTTTGCAAAATCCAGGGATCTCTGTGCCTTTACATTTGGTGGGATTCCCATTTAATTGTGGAGTAATTAAAGTCTGTAAATACTGGGTTGGATGGCAGGTGTTTCCAGTAAGCTTTAAATACAGGTTATAGGTTTTCTGGCTCATAAGAGGGTGACTTGTGGCTTGTAAAGATGTGGTATTTTGCCTGTGGTGATGTGAATATGGAGCACCCCAAGTGCATTGTCCTGTTTGACCAACCTTTAAGTAATTTTAGATGCAAGTTGAGACCTCCACTTTTAGTACCTCTCTGTAGTAGCTGGTCTGAATTTTTCGAAAACCTAGCCTTGCACTGCAAGTGTGCTGTCTGGCTTTAAACCATGTCTGTGACTGTACAGATGTCTGCATTCTCTAGGGTGTGGAGAGCTTGTAGGGAGTGAGTTTTGTGCAATAATTTTTAATTTTCTCTTGATTTGCTGTGGTGGAAGTACTTCTAGTTTGGCATTGTCTAAAAAAGACACTATGGGGGGGACTGTTTTTAGGTAATGAAAAACCTATAGGGGAGACGTGCAGACCACCCCTGTTAAAGCAGCATGGTCTGACTGTCTCCTTCCATGCTGACAGATTGCGCACACTTAGAATTGGTATTACAAACTAAAACAGTCACAACTGTTGTGGCATAATCCTTGGAGGTAAAATGTTCAGCACTAGGCTCATACCGCCCTGGGACATAACATTCTTGGAGTTCCATGATCTCAGGTCATTTACACTCACATGGACTATTGACCATTGTTATTTAAGGTCCGATGACCTGAGTGTGTGTGTGTAATGTGGTTGATCTTGGCCCCTGATAAGCAATGGACTTTCTCCTTGGTCAGCATGGTGAGAGGGACACAAGCATGTCTCATGAGTTTCCAATGACCAGAATGTCTGTCTGCACTGTAGGCTGAGAAGTAGAGGCTCCATGAGATGTGGCTGTATTTTTTTTGTTGTGGGTATTTTGAGAGTGAATTCAGGCTGTACTTTCGTGTAGGTCTTTTGGGTTTAGGAAAGTTTAATTTAAGTTGCCTCAGTAGATGTGAATCTGTCTGGGTATGATGGTTGCAGCTTGTGAACTACTGAACCTTTTGGCATTGGGAGTGCTTTTATGTGAAAGCTTTGTATGCAGTGATATTGTACAAGTACATCTGTCGCATACCTTATCAGATTGAGAGTTAACTTGTCAGTAAATGAAGCAATTTCTACATTGCCTCAGGATGCCTGTATACATCAAGCTGACAATTGAAAATGTGGGCATGGCAACAGTCCCCTTTTTTTATTGATAAGCCTTTGCAGTGAGAATGTAAAATAATGGTTGGAGTATCTAGTTTTCAACTCTGGGACCAGTACTTGTCACTGCAAACTACATATTGGTGAAATTTCAAGGTTTCTTTTACGGGGAAAAAAAATGTCAATGCAAGGTGCTTGTATCTATGCATGGCACTGCCAAACACTTGCAATGTTTCTTTCTGCTTTTCCCGGTTAGGGATCGCCACAGCGTAACTCCGGTCCGCTAATGAGTGGCCGTAGATTAAGGTGCCAGCTTGACACCCAACCTTCAACTAAGGCACGCCCATTCACGCATGTTTTTCGAATGCCACTCTACCGCGGCGAGGACATGCAGACCACACAGAAGGCGCTCCAGCCAAGAATCGAACGGGAGAACCTCTTGCTGTGAGGCGACAACGCTACCGCTGCACCACCACGGCTTAAGTTAAACACTGAATTTATGGGCGAGGTATTTGGGAAGATATCCTGAAATTAAGTTGGACAGCATTTAAGTTAGCTTTGTCAAGAATTATGAAGAGGGTGCGACGCCCGTGCCGTGGCCCAGCAATCAAGGAGCCTCAATCCTCACCACTAGCACCAGTGAGGGGCATCTCGTATAGGAGGAAAAGATAAATACAGTAAAGTGCAATTTCCCTTAAGAGCACACAGAGATCAGTCAGTCCGGGGCTTGTCGCTCCTTTGCTCTCCAGGTCCCCAATAAGACTCCCCACTAGCCCAGTGCTGATGAGTTGGATGGTAAAGACAAAAATGCTTGATGCTCTGATTCTCTTGTTTTTAAAATCACATTCCTGGTTCATATTACCTCATTCTTATCTGGGTTCCCTGGCTAACAGGCTACATTGTTTAAGCTCGCACCAGGTCAGAAAGCAAAGCCATTAAGGACATTTATGCATGCAAATTCTGGCCATTGAATCTGGCCTTAAAACAATAGCAAGAATTCCTTCATCTAGAGTGTCTGGAGCTGTGCTTAAATAAAAGGGTCACAACATGCTTTACTTGGTCAGTAGAGTGCACTGTTGCAGTTTTTTTCAGTTCCACATGTAACACTCTTTTTGCCATTTAAGACAAGCCTGTGTTTTACATTAATATTTACAGATGACTGAATTATCTCCAAAATTCTGTCTGGCTAGGCTGGCAGCCTTCACCTATCTTCACAGAGGGTATTCACTTGCTTGGCCTAGTACTGGCTACTACTAGTGTTGGTCTCAAAACAGCTTCTTGCTGCTGAAATACAATGCAGCTTTGCTTTTTCTCTCACCAGAAGCAAAACAGTAATACCAATTGCAAGATGAGAAGCAGGTCACAGGCGCTCTAGTGATCAGTCTTGTCCCAGATGGCAGAGGGGGCTTGTTGCCTACTCCTGATTGGTGTGGTTGCTATTCAGGAATTTCTGATGCAGACTCTCGCTGCCCAATTGACCGTCAGGAATCTATGCATTCTACTCATCACCACTAGCAAAATACATGCACATATTCCAAGCTGTCACCCATGAGACTGTTATCGAGTTTGCTGGTGGGATGCTGCTTCTCACCAGGGACAAAAACAGAAGCACTAATCCAAAGATGACTTCTGAGAGGCAGAATGTGAGCTCTCCAGTAATTGGTGGTCTTGGACTAGATGTTGGCAGATTTAAGTAAAATGGGTTAATATTCTAAGATGTGCAGTGTGCACTTAAGATATGAAGACTTAGACAAACAAGGCATGAATTTCTATACACTGGTCCAGGTTGTGCTTGAATAGGGTCTGGGAAGAACTCTTCAAATGAATGGGGAAGCCTGTTATCCGTCTCCCAACATGTCGTGTGCCACAAACTAGGCTCAAGTCACTGGATTGGGCATTTCTGATTTGTGTATATGCAGGAGGTCCTCTCCAGCATGGGATCTAGGGATGCCTTGTGTGCTAAATATAGATTGCTTCCTTAGTAGTCTGTAGTAGACAGTATTGATGCTAAAGCTGCGAGTTTGTCTCCTTAGGACATGTATGCTTCTGTTTGTTGCATCTGCCTGGTCAGGTATATTCTGACTGAGGACATTGTATTCAATGGTAGTCCTGATGAGGACTGTAAAGTTGGGCATTTACTTTGTGACCTAGATGCCGTAACCATGCTCACAGGTTGATCAACCAGAAAGGATTTCCTCCCTACCTTAGAAGTGGTGTTAGTGAGGTGAATTCCTGTAAGTCATGGCCTTAAGTTAAATGCAGAAAAATGTTTTATGCCATTCGGCAAAAACATTGCCCTTACTGATTACCACATCAGTGGCAACTCCCTAAGTACAGAACCTGTGGAGACACCTGGGTACACAGGTTGACAGTCTCACATTTGGCCATTATGTAGCAGCAGTGGTCAGAAAAGTTTTTTACTTTGTTAATCTCGTAAGTAAAGGGATTACATCTTGAAAAAGGGTTATTTACTCTCGGTACTCCTCCCTCTAGTCCAGTAATTCAGTACAACACCCTGTTTGGTGTACTTTTCCAAACACCTGCACCAGCTGGAAAGGCCACAGGCAAATACCTCACAAAGAGAATCCGTGGCATCCAACACCTGTCCTGTGTGGACAGGCTCAAATTACTGTCACACTACTCTGTCGTGCAGATTACTCAGAGGTGATCTGTGTGTTGCCTACAAGACCATCTCAGACCCTGCACTACCAGAGATGCTCCATATTCATAATGACTCCTTGCACATTACCTGCCCAAAAGGCCCAAATTTAATATGCTACATTAACAAAACCTGCTGGAGAGAGAGGTTTGTGTCTGCCTTGTCTCTGGACTAGACTTCCCATACACGTCTGAGTAAGTCGGTGTCCAAGTGAAACCCTGAGTGGATGGGAAACCACAAATTTGTCCCAGGGGTTCAACCTGTGCTTTTCATTAGCAGGGATGCCAGGTGCTGACTGAGCTTTCTTTTTGGGGATAAACTCTTGGCTAGGCTTGTAAAGGCCTCAGGGCCATTAGCCTAGTAATCTCCTATGATTTTATGAGAAGCTGACTTAAAGGGTGCCATTATGTATTTTCTTGGCATTGAGTTTTAAACCATGGCCCTGGCACCTGTTTATTAGCTTCTTCCAGAGGATATTAGTGTCGTGGAGGTGCTCTGACTGCTTCCAGTTTGTAGTAATCTACAAATTTGATCAATCAAATGCCTTTGACACTGGCTGGAGTAGATGCCAAAAGGCAGACCAAGCACACAGTGCTGAGGCTTATTTGGGAAGGACTCCCCTATCCTAACTTCTTAAATCCTGTCAGAGCCGGTTGGTTATCCAGCATGTTGGAGTTTCCATGACTTTGCATTCCTGAGTGGGGTATTGAATCAAATGCCTTGGCCAGTTGAAGGTAGGCAGTATGCACAGATGTTCTTCATTCCACATTGCTGCAGTCCTAACTATTGGGTAGTCCGCTGTCCAGTCGGCCCGAATACCAAAGTATGGCTGACGTCGGTCAGGGCGCATTAGACTGACGTCAGAACGTCAGGGTACTAATGCGCATGACCGACGTCATATCCTCAGTCTTTTTTGCCGCATGGTCCGATGCAGAAGCAATTTTGCGAGTGCAGGTTGGCGTTCTGAAAGTTTCTGAAGTCAGAGTTTCAGACCGAATCAAAGTTGGCTAAGTACCCCGTTGGGGAATATTTTGTTTTTTTCTTGCCTCAGTATTTAACCGGATGTCAGAAAAAGTGAATAACTGTATTTCTTGTGGGAAACAGATACCTCATAGGGATTACCATACTTTGTGTATACCTTGTTTAGGGCCTGAGCACGACGTTGTTGGATGCCGCTCTTGTGCTAGATTTAACAAACGCACTATTAAGAGAAGGTTAGACTGTGCCAGGTTAGTTTTTGGGAAGCGTTGTAATTATAAAATGCCGTCGGATGCTCCGACGCCCGCTTCGGCCAAAAAGCGCAAGGACAAAGCAGCAAAGCCTAGAGTTGAAGAACCGACAGTCCCGGACGTCGGTTCTCTAGAAGACTCAGTGGAGCCGGAGGTTCTGCCAGGAGTTTCTTTGGAGTCTCAGGGAGAGACTTTACTGTTACAAGATGTGTCCTCTCAGGAAGTAGGCCAGGCTGAGGGGCTTCTCAGGTGGCTGTTCTTCCCTCTCTTCCTAAGGTGGTTAGAGCCTCCCCTTCTGTTTCCAAGGCTTCTTTGAGAGGCAGGCCAAGTTTAGCTTCAGTGGGGGTTTCTCCTAGTGCTTCAGGGTCTTTGCCTAAGAAACATATGCTTAAAATGGCAGAGGATTTAATTACTATGATTAGAGGTTCTATGCCCCCTCCTGATAAGAGGCCTAGGGTGGAACCTGAGTTTGAGAGTTTTGAGCAATGTTCGGAGGCTTCGGCTGAAGACTTGCAGGAGTATCCTCCTTATTCTGATTCTGATGTGGATGATTCTACTCCTTCGGCTTCTCCTGAGGATTTTTCATTTTCAGAGACTCTGCATTCCATGAGGGAGCATTTTAAATGGGAAGGTCAAGATTTCTCTGATTCCAGGAAGAGGCTTAGGGAATTCTTGTTTTTACCCCAGCATAGGCCTTTAGCTATACCTCCTGTTCTGAATGTGGTGGAAGATGTTTTTGCAGAGGCTTCCCTGAATCCTGATTCTTTGCCTCCTGCCCCAGTTAAACCGGATAGGTACTATAGGGTGCCTGAAGCTCATAAGTATCTTTTTAAGAGTCCTAGGGCAGACCCGGAAACTGTCTCTCAGGGGCCTAAAGGTGTGAAGGCCTCTGTTGTTAAAAATCCTGTTCCTCCTGGTAAAGAGGCAAGGGCTTTGGATAGATGGGGAAAGAAAGTGTATACTACTTCCACTTTAGCCATGAGGGCGTTGAATTGTCAGTTTCACATGTTAAAATATCAGAATTATCTCCTTTCACAATTGAAATCTAAGGTGGATGCTCTGGCAGAAGGTATTGAGTGTAAAGAGTTGCAGGATTTAGTTCATGTGTCTGAACAGGTGGGTAAACATTCCCTGCAGTGTGGTTTTGATGCTGTGCAGGCCTCCTCGAGGGTGGCTGCCACTGGTTCTGTTCTTCGTAGGCACGCCTGGTTGAGGGATCAGAATTTAGCTGAGCATGTTAAAACAAAGATTTTGGATGCTCCTTTACAGTCTGATGTGTTGTTTGGTGCGCCTGTGGAAGCAGTTTTAAAGAAAATGGAGGACAAGGCTAAGTCTATGCAAACTGTTAAGGATTTTTTGCAGGTTCAGCCTCCGAAGTTTAGTAGAAATTGGCCTACTAAGGGATGGACATATCCTGCTTATGATTCCCAGTCTAGGGGTAGGTCTAGGCGTGGTAGGGGCAGAGCACAAGGTTCTTTTAGGCCTAGAACAGGAGTTCACCTGCTCAGTCTTCTGGTGAGGGCAGGGGTCAGTCCTTTCGTAAACAGACCCAATGACCTACCTTTTCAGCTGCCAGTACATTCTCGCCTGGCAGCACCTTTGGGAGGAAGGCTGGCTCTTTTCAAAGAAAATTGGGATTTAATTACCCAAGACAGATGGGTTTTGGATATCATTCACCACGGTTACAGGTTTTATTTCCATACCTTGCCTCCTTTCAAAGGCATGCCAGACATTCCTCCTCTACAAAGAAAAGAGGCTCACAAGCAAATTTCTCTGTTGCTTCAAATAGGGGCCATTCAGCCAGTTCCTGTGCCAGAAAGGGGCCTAGGATTTTATTCTCGCCTGTTCCTAGTACCGAAGAAGGGGAACACGTGGAGACCAATTTTGGATTTATCTATCCTCAACACTCATCTGGACATTCCCAAGTTCAAAATGTTGACGTTGCAACAGCTTTTACCTCTGCTGGGCAAAGATCACTGGATGGTAACTTTAGATCTCAAGGAAGCTTACCTTCATGTGCCTATCAGACTAAGTTGCAGGAAGTATCTGCGTTTTCGAGCTGGAAATTCTCATTATCAGTTCTCTGCATTGCCCTTTGGCTTATCTACTGCGCCCAGAGTATTCACAAAGGTTCTGGCTCCAGTGATAGCTTACTTCAGGTTAAAAGGAATTCAAATCTATCCTTACTTGGACGATTGCCTGATTATGGCTCAAGAAAAGGAAGACCTTTTACAGCATTTGGAGTTTGTGATAGCAGTGCTAAGATGCCTAGGGTATTCTGTGAACGAAATAAAGTCCAGTCTAGTACCCTCTCAAGACATGTGCTTTCTGGGTGTGAGACTGAATACAGCAGCCCAGATGGCCTTTCTAACCCCGGACAAACAAAAGAATCTTTCCAGTTACTTCCATCACCTATCTCTTCAGTCCGGGCTGACTGCAAGGACAGTCCTTCAAGCCTTAGGGTTCATGGCATCTTGTATTCTGGTGCTTCCCAATGCCAAACTGCATATGAGGAAGTTGCAATGGTATCTCAAAAATGTATGGACACAGCACTGCCAGGATTTGGACACTGTCATTCAAATAATACCTTGCATTCAAAAGGAATTTTGTGGTGGGCTCAGGAATGTCACCTAAACAAGGGACTCTCTGTGACCCGGCCAGAGGCGAGTCAGATTTTAACGACAGATGCCTCAGACATTGCTTGGGAGCTCATCTAAATGGAAAATGGATACAAGACAAGTGGCCTGCCAGACTACAGCATCTACATATCAACATGAAAGAGATGTTAGCAGTCCAGTTTGCATTAATGGCTTTCAAGGAGTTACTTCTTCCAGGGCAGGTGTTGATTCTAACAGACAACACTACTGTCTTGTGGTACATCAACAAACAAGGGGGAACACATTCTTACCCGTTGTGCAGGCAAGCAATGATTTTATGGGAGACTGTGCTCAGCTTGCAACTAACTCTTCAGGCAAGGTTTCTGCCGGGAGCACAGAACTCCTTAGCAGATGTGTTAAGCAGACAAATCATGGATCCCCACGAGTGGAAACTGGATCTTCATGTATTTCAAAAATTGACAGTGTCATGGGGAACTCCAGACATAGATCTGTTCGCTTCTCCACTAAACCACCAGCTGCCAAAGTTTTGCACAAAGGAGTTTCATGACACAGCTTGGAAAGTGGATGCTCTGTCTTTCAGTTGGAAAAATCTTCATGTGTATGCCTTTCCACCTCTGCCTCTTCTCCCAAAGGTGCTCCTAAAGGTCAGACAAGACAAGCCAAGGATGATTTTAATAGCTCCAGATTGGCCTCGGCAACACTGGTACCCATTACTGAGGAGTCTGGTAAGGAAGCCTCCATGGCCTTTACCTTTGATTCCACACCTGTTGTCTCAGAGGGACGGTCACCTGCTCAATGTCAAGCTTCACTCTCTTCATCTAACAGCCTGGCATATTCTGTTTTGAAACACAGCAGGTCTCAACTTCCTCAACAAGTTTTAAATGTGATTATGGAAGCCAGAAGGCCTAGTACAAGGAAAGTGTACGCAGAAAAATGGAAGAGGTGTTTACTTTGGAGTGCAGCAAACAATTTGGAGATTTCTGAGCCTAATTTGAGTGTGGCTCTTCAATATCTTACTGAGTTATTGGACAAAGGTTTGTCTTTCTCTTCCATTAAGATTCATGCTGCAGCAATTTCAGCTCACTATGATTGTGACCCACCATTGTTTTCGCATCCTTTGTTCAAGCAATTTCTTAGAGGGGCAAAGAATATAAGACCCCACGTAGAGCTCCTACTCCTGCTTGGGACCTCAATTTTGTGTTGGAGAAACTTACTCTACAACCTTTTGAGCCTCGGCTACTGCTGAATTGAAATACTTGTCATGGAAGACTGCTTTTTTGTTGGCCATTACTTCTGCAAGAAGGGTTTCTGAATTGCAGGCCCTTATGGCGGTAGAGCCTTTATTGATTTTTCATAAGGATAGGGTATCATTACGTACTAATCCTTCCTTTATGCCTAAGGTGGTTTCTAGTGTGGCTTTAAACCAAACTATTCATTTGCCTACTTTTTATGCAGACCCCCAAAATAAAGGGGAAAAGATTTTGCACACTTTAGATGTACACAGGCAATTGCGTTATTATTTAAGCAGGACTAAGGATTTTAGGCAGTCTCAGCAGTTGTTTGTTTCTTTTGCTTTGAGTTCGCAGGGCAAGCCTGTGTCAAAACAAACTATTTCTAGGTGGATTGGGTTTTGCATTGCATTTTGTTATTCCCATCATGGCAAGGAGATTCCAGCTGGGATTAGGCCTCATTCCACTAGGGCTACTGCCACTTCTACAGCATTTCTAAGGGGGTGGCAACTAAGGATATTTTGGAGGCAGCTACTTGGAGTTCAGTGCATACTTTCTCTAAGCATTATCACCTTCCTCTCTACTCTAAGTCTAGGGCTGGTTTTGCCACAGCTATTTTGCAAGGCATGTTGTCAGCTCCTGCTTCTTTATGATTTGCCAGCCTCCCTTACCTCTGCTTTGGGATTCTACCCAATAGTTAGGACTGCAGCAATGTGGAATGAAGAACATAGTACAGTTTTGTACCTACCATAAATGTAGATGTTCGAGGATCCACATTGCTGCAGTCCAATTTACCCTCCCTCCTTCCCCTCTGTGTTTAGGGGTGGTTGTGTAGGTGAGGTTATATGCTGGTAATTTTGTATATATTGTACATATTTTTGGTGCAGGTATATTTGGCCTTGGTTTTTTTAGGGTCTTCTGACATCTGGGGCAAGAAAAGACTGAGGATATGACGTCGGTCATGCGCATTAGTACCCTGACGTTCTGACGTCAGTCTAATGCGCCCTGACCGACGTCAGCCATATACTTTGGTATTCGGGCCGACTGGACAGCGGACTACCCAATAGTTAGGACTGCAGCAATGTGGATCCTCGAACATCTACATTTATGGTAGGTACAAAACTGTACTTTTTGCCATAGCCCCATTACTTTGACCTGTAAGTCCACCAGATGGGAGTAGTCATGATCTGTACTTGAAACTGAACAGGTTGAATCCAGTGTCTGTCATTTCCATGATTCTTTCCTTAGTTTTGAGTGAGAGACTAATCAAACTTGTGGGTATGTAGTTTTCTGAGGTATTCAGAAGGACCACATTTTTGCAGAGGGATGAATATTTGCATGGCATGAAGCCTTACTGAAGCTTTGCTTAAATAGCAACTCCAGTGGTCATGATATGTAGTCTTTTATACTATGAGGCATCCTGGGTTATTGGGGTCCATCCATGCAATGGTGTTGACCTTTGAGAGTGCATTTAGGACCTGCCCCATATTGTTAGTTGGGGTTATGCTTGGCTTCAAGTGTCTGCTCTATTTGCAATTAGTTCTGCACACTGTGTATAGCTTTTGAGATTAGACGTAAAGGTTTTTGGTTATTCTCTGCCTGGGAGGCTATTTTTACCTCAGAATTGGATTTCTTAGAATTGATTTTTGTCCTAGGCTTGGAGGGCTATTTTTATTTCCAGATTGGCTTTGTTAGACTTTATTTGCCTGTTCTGTTTTGGATTGAAATTTTAACCTGCAGGGCCATTTACCTGACTTACTTTGATTTTCGTCTTTGTTGGAAAATCTGCTGCTGTATTGATTCCACCATGTGCCTTTTTTGTTCTGTGCTTATTCTACAGCTGTCTGTCTTCATCTGTTAATACGAGTATTCGGGTCATCTGTGTGCAGTTGCATGTAGGCATCTGTTCTTCGGTTTGGGGGACTTGAAATTTTGACAGGTTGTCACTTAGTAGGAAGTTTGCCTTAGTAGTAGTTCCTGAATGCTACAGGTTAGCTTCGGTCATGGGTTTCCTTTTTTATTTCAAAGGAGATATCTGTAAAGTATGACCTTACCAGCATAGTATTTTCTCATGTTTTACACCCCATAGTCTGCATGTGGGTCTACCTTGTCTAGGCTTTTTGTTTAAAAAGTCCAAGAATCTTTGGGCCGGCAAGTATGGGTTAATGTGGTTCACAGTATATAATGTGGTAATTAGCTGACCATGAATGTTGGGGTGAATGGCAAGTGTCCAGTAAAGTTGAGTTTCCTAGTTCATAGAGGTAGACCTGTAGCTTGCAAGGATATAGTGTGGGACTTTGAGCCTCTGTGTCCAAATTACTATAAGCAGTTGAGTCATCCTGTTTGACCAGCCTTGAGATGAGCTTGACGTAGATTGAGACACCTCCACTTTTAGTTTCTGCCTGTGTGGTAGCTGGCCTAAATGTGTGGAAGGCATTGTAGCTCAGCACTTAAGGGTGTTTTCTGGTACTTAAAAACAATTCCCTAAGTTTATGGATGTCAACATTCTCCATTGTGAGAAGTGCTTGGAAGGAGTAGATTTTCTTGTTTAGACTATTTGCATTGTGCATTAACACCTTTAGATTGCTTTGTTGGAACGTTTGTCTTTTTGGTATTGCCTAAAAAAGGCAGTGTGGGGGAGGACAGTGTTTTAGCCAATGCTTGAAAGCCTAGTGGGAGCAGTTGCAGACCATCCTTAGCAAAACAATGTCTGTCAAAGATATTCTATGTTGACAAATATATAACACTCCTTGGAATGGCACCAGAAGCTAAGATAATTGTAGTCTGTCTTCTGTTCATGCTGTGGCGTCATCCTTGAGGGTGGAATGTATCTCAGTGCTAGGTTCATACCAGCCTGGGAGTCTGACATCTGCAATAATTTTTGTCTTCATGTAGCCCTGGGAGGTACATCTTGGATCTTTTGCACCCACATGGACTGTGACAAAAGTCAAGCTGGTGCTTGTCCAGTAATCAAAGTGCATGCATGATCTGGCAGATCTTGGCTCCTGATGAACATCTGACCATGGATTCCTCCTCATTCAGCCTGGTGAGTGGGAGCACTGTTAATGGGAATAAGTGCAGGGTCTTTGGAACAAGAAAGACTGACCAAAACAAAGATGTTACCTCTTATAAATGCTCTTAACCTCTACAAATGTTTACAGATAGCACCACAATGATATGGTACATAAAAAGCAGTGGGGAAACTAAACTTAACTTCTCTTCAGACTAGCCATAGTAGCTTGGTAATATAGCTTTTTAGCACCTATTCATTCTGTAGGCATCTTGCATGCAGTCAGAGAATAGTATAGTAGAAAAGCTGAGCAGGACTAGGACAGGCAATCATGAATGGGAATCGAATCTGAGGTTCTTCCAAGATTTGGCCCATCTGTGGGGAACATATCAGATAAATCCTTTGCTCCTGCTCTAAACAAGAAGTTAAAATTATCTACGACTCTGTGCAAGAAGGCATGGAAGACAGGTGCTTTTTCCTTGATAGGGAATGTACCGGTATGCTTTTTCACTAATCAGGGTAATTCAGAAGATTCAGAAAAACGATAAGATTATATTGTGACTCCCTTCTGGAACAGGCAATAGTATTCCCTTTTGGAAATGGCCAGGGGCAATTACTGTAAGTTTCCTTGGACTGGATTTAGTCGCACAAGACCAGGGGTGCTTGATGCATCCCAACTCCAAACAACTTCATTTGTCTTGCCTGGATGATTAGAGGTTTTAATACCTTCTAGACAGCTTTTTTTCTGTGGATGTACAGCAGATATTTAATGGAAAGAAAACCTGCTACTAAAAATCATATTAGCAAATGGGAAGTTTTCTAGTTGGTGTTAAGAAAACAACCAGCACCCATTCAGGGCCTCTGTTTTATCTTTTTCTACATTATTGTACAATTTTCTCTCCTTTGGCCTGTTACTCATATCAAAGTTAATTTGTTTGATATTTGTCTGCCCATTACCCCCTCCCTCTTTCAATGCAATGCGTTGTGAACATTTTTTTGTAAAGCACTATACTAGATTACTAGTCTAGGGCAAGCTTTGCTAGCACCATTTTCTAGGAACTCCTTGGACCCGCATCCTTCCTCTTCAGCCTTATCTAAGCTATGGCTATCTTCACATATAGCTTTGGTTACTGCAGAATTTCTTTGTGAAGAATGTAGTACAGTTGTGTAAGTAAACTTAGCATTTCCACATATTGTATATGTTTTTTATGCTCTGGTATGGACATTTGTTTTCCTAGCACTGTCCTCCGGGCTTTAGCCTAACTCCTTTCTTGAAGAGATTCAAGGTTCTGAATCTGGACATTAGGATGAAGGAACAGATATGGGGTGTTCTCAGATTTCTTATTCAGATGGAGGAGAGCTGTTTAACTCTCCCTGTAGGGAGTTCTCTAACATTTTTAAAAATGTGCCAGTGTTTTCACTGGGATAACACTGAGGATTTGATCATTTCATTCTTCCTCACTTCTGGGTCCTAGGATCCAGTGTCTGATACAGTTTGGCTGCTTTTACAAGACTATGAATCAAGCTTCATGCTCTCCCTTCTCCCACAATGACTTGTCTGCTCTAACCTCTCCAATCTTGTTTGCTGCCACTCAGCACATATGTGATCCATAGCTTTCGAGTGTTTGTGGGAAAGGTAAGTGGTTATTTTCTTGATTGTACTTCTGACTTGTCACATTTTTCTTTTGTGACTACTTTTAACCTTTTTTGCTATTCTTACTTTCTTCCCCTGCTGTAGTTTTCATTTTGAGCATTAGGGACCCCTCCCACTTTCTTTAGCTTTATCTTAGTGCTCTGGCACTTTTCCATTGCTTTGCAAAAAAAAAAAGTTTTCAGTATCATTATTATAGTTATTTTTTGTGCTTTTTCTCTGTGTAGTATGTGTTGGCTGGCTTTCCTGACAGGATGTCCGATAAACCAACAGGGTTTAAAAGATGCGCTTCTTGTGACAAAATCCCAAATTCTGATGCCCACAAGATGTGCATCTGTTGTCTGGGTATCTGCAGGCTGATAGTACTGTATGGTGTGTGGCCTTCAACCCACGCGCCCTCTCGTACTGCAGGAACAAGTTGATTTTGAAAGGGATATTGTCTGCTTTTGGAGCTTAAAAGAAAGGCCTCCTCCGCTTCCCAGAGGGTGGCTGGTGGCTTCTCCTGCTGAGAAAAGGCAGACTATCTGATCTGAAACCAGCTTCATTAAAAACTACAGATCCATTGTTCTTGCCAGATTTGACTATGGTGATAAGTCTCCTACCCCAAGAAGGTCCTTCTCGGATACAAGGTCTGAGCCAAACACTCGTATTGGTGTCTAAACATGTATCTTTGGCTTGTACCTCCAGGATTTCGTCAACAAAATCCAGACACTTCAGCTTCCTGTAGATCATCTTGGAGCCTTCAGTCAGACATGGACAGGTTGATGTGGAGTTTTCTTAAGGCACAGATTTGGGACTTTTGCCATCTCTGTCCCATCCAGAATCTATGAGATCTCCAACACTTGCTCTTCAGATCCAGCCTGTTGATTCAAAACTCCAGGATATGGGTTTTCTGAAAGACTGAGATGGTCAGGGTCCCAGACCAGCTTAGCTCCGATGCCATCTGATCAGAGTGGGTCTCTGGTCTTGGGTGATGACGCCAACCCCTGGGACATGCTTTGGGGTCTAACCTTAAATTTGTCAGATCCATTCCTTCCCTTGGGAGCCTCTGCTTTTAACTGCTTGGGTCTGATGCTATCTCAGGTTCCCATAGAGACAATCTGATAAGGGGAAACAAAAACACAATTTTCTGTTCTATCCATGGGAAAGTTTTCTGGAAGAACTCTAGTTTTTTTCTACAGCTGAGAGAGGAACAAAGATAAGGCAAAAACAATTGGTGAAAGAAGCATGGGCTGTACCATATGTCTTGGTATGGATAACCTTCATTATGGGGTAATTCAAGCCTATGAGTGGAGCTGTCAGTCTGGGCGATTGTTCATATTAGGAACATTAAACTTATTTGAAAATGTGTATACTTTTGTTAGTATTAAGTTAATAAAATCTGGGGATGTTTGTTTTTTTGTTTGTGGGTTTTCAGTAAAAAAGTCTTGTAAGATGTAAAATAGGTCCAAATGAATATGACAAGAAAAAAACTGTATAAAAGATCAACCTGCCAAACAGTGTATGAATATAACACAGAAGCTTGAACTATACGTTTAAAAAAAAAAAGCTCTTGCACATAAGATAGGAATAATAATTTGTTACTATAATGACACTTTCCATATTGGCTTTAAATGTGAATGGTCTATATATAAATATAAATAAGCAGTAGTGAACTGTATTAAAAATAGTGTAAATAGCTATGCTACAGGAGACACATTTGGAAAGAACTGAGCTTGTCAATTTGATAAAGGATTTTGGGATGATTATGCAGCAGAATATCTGGGCCAAATAAAAAGTGGAACACCTGTGTATTAATTGGAGAGGAGTGCCAATACTAATAGAAGAGGAAAAAAAGATAATGGTAGATTTGTACTAAGGGGCTACTGGCAAGGGTGGAGGATTATGCTGACATTTATATTCCACCTAAAACTGCTACAGTAAAACTTGAGAAAATTCTGGGAAAAATAAGACGCGATCAGCTTTCAACATGAAATGCTAACTTATAGGTGGGGACTAGAATTTGATTTGCAACAGTGTGTATATTGTGTATATCTGGGGTGGGTGGGGGGTAGCAGGGAAATTATAACAGCAGATGTTTGAAGAACTTTATTAAAATGTTTGGTAAGGAAGATGTGAATTCAGTAATAGGAGTTTGGAGAGAATTTACATATTCCCAAGGTACAAAAACTGGGCTAGACAAGACAGGTTATATTTTATAGGAACATGTGCATTTCATTGAAAGTGTTGATATGCATCCAATACCCAATTCAGATCGCACAGCAATAATGAAATAAAAATGATACCCTGATGCATTTCCACTTATCTGTTAGAGAGGCACTTAAGAAGTTGATAGTGAGAATTATTGGGGAGTTATTAGAGAAGATAGATTTTTTTTTCTGAAAATATAGCTAGGAGTGGGATAAAGTTAAGAGTTTAAAAATAGGGTGGAAATAAAGAGTTGGTAAGTAACAAGAATTATTTAGGAGGTCTGACTAAGGTTGAAGTTTTGCAGAATGGGGTGAATCTCAAGGGGCTACCTCTAACAAATGAGTTTAGAAAGAGTGTTAGGCAACTTTTTTTTTTGGATAACTCGGGTGACAAAGTAGAAAGGATTGTTTGTCAGGCTTAGAAAGTTTGACAAAAATAACCAGAGATCCTCTAGAGGTTCTAGAAATATTTTAGGAATGTTATGAAAATCTGTATAATACAGAGAAGTGTAGAAAATGAGAAAAAATACAAATTGAAATGTTTATGGAAGGATTAATTACAAGGTTAGAGCCTCAATTACTAACAGGATAGAAAGAGATGAGAAGAATGGTGATGTGTAATCAATCTATAGGAAACTCCCCAGGAATAGATGTCTTTCTTTTGGAAGTTAGGAGTGTAGAATGGGAAAGATTTGAAGGTTTTATCATTTTAGAAGGAAGTGAAGCACCAACATCCTGGAAGAAAGCGGTGGCTTTAATACTGAAATACATTAAAGAAAGGCCCATCAAAGAGTTTATAGCGGCTAAAAGAATGACAAAGATTATGCCAAAATTGATGCATATGGATCAGTGGAGTTTTGTGGAGGGTAGGCAAACATTTGACATTAATAGAACAATGATAATCCAGACGGAAGCAGAATGTAAGAAAATACTGGAGGGTTTTGATGCAGAGAAGGCTTTCAATTCAACAGAGTAAGATGGGATTTTATGCGTAGGGTAATGGAAGCATTAGCATTCCCTGATAAAACTATAAAGTTGATTAAGTTTTGTAGGAATCAGGCAGAGATGTTCTCTTTGCCCTTTGTGTACTTTATATTTAGAATCCATTGGCAAAGAAATTAAGGGACTTAAAAATTCAAGGATATAACTGGCATGATAGTCAAGAAGTTGATTTTATTTCCATGTGATATTTTATACCTGATAAAAACCAGAAAGGGAAATTTCAGTGTTTTAGAACATTCTGAGACAGTTTCAAATCTTTTCGGAATACAGAATTAATGGAAATAAAACAAAGGTAATAGCTGTAAACTATGTATCCACACTTGAATTGGTTCAGCAGTACCCATATTTATGTGGACATGCTAAAATGAAGTACTTAGTATGGACTAAAAAGGATTCTGTTATAGCAACTAAGGATATGTGAGAATAGGCTAAGCAAAATATACAAAAACTGAGAAATGTTAAGCTCTGTTGTATGGATACGATAGCAATATACAAGCAGTGAAAATGTTTAGTTTTAATACACAGGTCAGGCATATTTATCAACCAGAGAAGTTGTGGATAGTTAAGAGTTGAAAGATTTTATCTCTGAGGAGAATAGGGCAAGAGTCAAGTGGGATAAGTTGATCCTGATCCTTCCAGTAGAATAAGGTGGTTTGGGATTACCTGATTTGAGGGTGGTATTTCAGAGCTACACATTTAAGGCTCCTATACACAGCACAAGCAGAAAGCTGTAATTCAAAGTGGAAAGGGATAATAAAACGGAAGCTCAGAAAATAAGGAGAGACTGGATTTTGGATGCAGATCCTTAAGGAGAATAGCAACAACCATACAAAATACTGTAATTGTATAGTAGCAGAAAGTATTCTAAGAACCAAGACAACACAGGCATGGAGAAAGGTGAGTATGCTGATAGAGATGACTGCAATTAGGGGTATAGTCAATAGGCAAGAGTAGGTTTTAATTTTCTGGAGAAAACTGGCAAAGGAACCAAGGTATTTGGAGCAAATAATTAGAGAAAGAAGGGTAATAGAATTGGAGCCAAGAACTCATTTGGACTGCAGGCTATAGATTGCCATCCCTATCAAGGAAAAGTGTAGGCAGAGAGAAATATGGGGGATCCTAAGTGAAAGACCAGCACGGATAGAGTGTTTAATAAAATCTAGAACTGAAACTGCAGTTAAAAAGGGATAATTAGTAGGGCATATAAAATTTTGCATAACTATAGGACTCTTTCAGGAGGTTAGAAAGGATTGGGAAGAGATTGGATAAGTAATTCACAAAGAAACTGGGGATATATGTATGGTTTCCAAATGTGCAACTAAGTCTAGAAGATTTAGATCTTTGCTTCTAAGTGTGTGCATAGGTATTTTTATACCCCAAGCAAACTCCAAAGGAGTCTTTTCTACAGTACACAGTAAATGTTGGAGGTTTGATGGGGAAGAAAGAAGTAATTGGGATCCTTTTTTTGGAGTGTAATAAGATGGCAGACTAAAAATTACCTGCAAATTACTGCATCAGAAATACAGGTGAGCAAATTGGTGCAACTAAGAAAATGATTATTTTGAACTGTGATACAGAATTGGAATGAGTTTAATTCTGCTGGCTGCCCCCCCCCCCCGGTGCTGTGATGTCACAGCTCCTTGGTCCTTCCCCTACTTATACAGAAAGTAAAGGCTAGAACAAGGAAACATTACATGAGTCAAGTCTCCTGCTGTGACCTGTAAATAACAGGTAACAGCTCAAATTACCCTTAGCACTTTGACAGGGGAGTTAGGTGTGAAGGGGGATGGGAGAGGAGTCAAAGTAGTACAATTCAGGCTTCACAAAAGACTGCAGTTTAGCCATTCTGAAAAGAAGCAGCAGTAAAAAGCATTTTGAAAATCTGTTCTGAAGTATTTGCACTGTTCTGTGGCATTTACATGGTTTGTGTTTGAAGTAGTCATTGAACAGCATAAAATGTTACTTGCACTGTTTTCACTCAGTTTTATGCATGTAAAATCAATGCAGTGACTGGAGCTTTAGGAAGAGAGGCCTGCATTATGTAATGTTTTACAGGCAAGCACTGCATTGTGGGTTACCTAGAAGCAGACTAAACAATCCATATCACTTCAAGATGTCAGACCCCATGTGGTCAGACTCAGAAATTGTGTGTAAAAATATTTAAAAACCTGTAAATAGTCCCAGAGTGGTGTTAAAATGTAGGAAACACCAAACCATGATGAATGTGAAGATAGGTGAAGCCTGCCAGCCTAGCCAGATAGAAGTTTGTAGATAATTCCGTCATTTGTAAATATTAATGTAAGCCATAGACTTGTTCTCTTAAATTTGAAAAGACTGCATTAGATATTTAACTGTAAAAATGTAACAGTGCACTCTGCTATAAGAAAGCTAAGTCAAGCATTTTATGACTCTCTCATGTCACAGTTCAGAGCCAATATGTCTGGAGGGAGGCATCCTGCCTATTGTTTTGACCAGAGTTAATGGCTACAATTTGCATATATAAATGTCCTTTATTGCTCTGGTTTCTGTCCAGGTGCAAAGAATGTATGTGTAGTTTGTTAGCCTGGGACCAGAGGAGTGTGAAGAATGATGTCATGTGAAGCACCTCTAGGTTATCAATTTAAAGAGAATCAGAAAAATAGGGACAATCGTAGAAAGTTGATAGAATGATAGGTTTTGCATTAGCATGAAGTTTCTGAAGGGTATGAAGTATGAAACTCAAATGTCTCATTATTTTCTAACTTCAATCTTTAATGATTTGCCACTAATTTTCCAGCAAACCACAATTTTATGAAAGTGTGGCAAGAATCTGGACATTCTGTGAAAATCTGTACAGTTGAGAGGTATGCAGCAGATGATTCAGACTTGGAATGGGGGGGGGGGTATTAATTCAAGACTTCAGAGTCCATGGAGGTATGGAATGCAGCATGCGGAGTGCAGAAAATGACATTGTATACTATGTCTTTTTTTGTCTGTCATAACCTCTGGGCTTTCAGATCCAAAGGGGGCACTTAAGAATATTGGCCCCAAAGCACCAACTCCCCTGTCATAATGCTCGTGTTTCCAAGTCCCCTCCAATCTTGTTTGCTGCTCTTCAGTGTCAGATGTGGGTGTTCATCGTGCATACAGCTGCAGTTATTACAGATGGGTTATCCTTCCGTCAGGCGGGTCCTCGGTCAGCCGAATTCCAAAGTCTAGGTCCGGCGTCTGTTGTCGTCGCTTCTTTCCTGACGTCAGTGCGGCAGGGGTATAAAAGAGGCAGCCAACGCCATTTTCTTCAGTCTTTCTTGCCGTGCGGTGCCCGAAGCAGTTCGCAAGTGCCGGTTGGCCAGCTCCTGAGATTTACGAAAGTATTTCAGCCGAAGTCTTCCTGAAAGCTAAGTACTCCGTTGGGGAAACTTTTCTTGCCTCAGACCGATGTCAGACAAAGTTAATAATTGCATTTCATGTGGGAAGCAAATACCGCATAAGGATTTTCCACTCTTTCTGTATACCTTGCTTAGGCCCAGACCACGACGTCTCGGCCTGCCATTTTTGTGCTAGATTCAACAAGCGCACTATTAAGCATCGGGCGGAGTTCGCCCTTCACTTTTTTGGCAAAAAATGTTATGTCGTCAGATACTCCGACTCCAGTTTTGAGCAAAAACCGCAAAGATATGGACAGACATACAAGGTCTGCACAATCTACTGAAACCACGCTAAGGCCAACTACCGGTTCTCCCGTACTCAAGAGGCACCTACGCAGCCCCTGAGTACCGATGGCACTACATTACCGGTGTCTTCAGTACCCGAGGTCGCAGGCTCCTCGGCCCCCATTCCTACTACAGATACCGACGCCACTCCTGGCGGGGTAACTCAGAATTTAGACAGGCCTGCCATTTCTCAAGGGGTCTTCAGGCCTTCTTCCTCTATTAAAGACTTCACTAAATCTAAAGCAGCCATGAAAACCAAAAAGCAGGTTCCTCAGACCCCCTCTCAAGGCACCATGCCTAAAAAGCAGATGCTTAAAATGGCTGAGGATTTGATTACTCTTATCAGGGGTTCTCAACCCCCCTCTGACAAAAGGCCCAGATTAGAGGAAGACTACCCTTCCTCAGATCAAGTTTCTATTACCTCAGAACTATCTGAGGATCAGGATTATGCCTATTCTCCATTCGAAGACTCTGATGCAGAGGAGTCTACTCCCCCCCCCCGAGGACTTCTCTTTTGGGGAAACCCTGCATACATTGAGGGAACACTTTCACTGGGAAGGCCAAGATTACTTAGATTCCAAGAAAAGGCTCAGGGAATTTCTTCTGCTCCCCCAGCATAGGCCCTTGGCTATCCCTCCTGTTTTAGATATATTGGATGATGTGTACACAGAAGCCAGCCTTAATCCAGATTCTTTGCCTCCAGCTCCTGTTAAACCAGACTGGTATTACCGGGTCCCTGATTCTCACCAGTTCCTATATAAAAGCCATACTGCTGACCCAGAAACAATTTCACAGGGTCCCAAGGGAATTAAGGCCTCTACTGCTAAAAACCCATTACCTTCAGAGAGAGATTCCAGAGCTTTAGAAAGGTGGGGGGAAAAGGTGTACACCTCTGCCACTTTTAACCATGAGGGCATTAAACCGTCAGTTCCATATGTTAAAGTATCAACAGTTTTTGATATCTCCGCTGAAAATCAAGATGACACAACCAGAATAACCAGATTTAAGAGTTGCAGGATTTGTTACATGGTGCAGAGCAAGTAGGGTAAACGTACCTTGCAGTGTGGTTTTGATGCTTTAGAGGCCTCATGTAGAGCTGCTGTTACGGGGTCTGTTATACGTAGGCATGCTTGGCTCAAAGAGCAAACCTTACCAGATCATGTCAAAGCTAAGTTATTAGATGCACCTCTTCAAAAAAGATGTATTGTTTGGTGTTAAAGCTGAGGAGGTACTAAAGAAAATGGAGGAAAAAGCGAAATCAATGCAAACAGTGAAAGATTTCCTGCAGGTACAACCTCCACGTTTCAGCAGAAACTGGCCTTCAAAAAATTGGTCCTTTTCCAGCCACGGACAGACCTTAAAGGGGCTGATACAGACGCCCAAGGGGTAGAGGGCAACCTCAAGGATCTTTCAGAGCCAGACAGTGGCAAGCACCAACCCCAAGAGGTGGTGAAGATAATCAGTCTTTTAGAAAATGAACACAATGACTTCCCCCTACACCTGCCAAGCAAAGCTTTAATTGCAGCACCTTTGGGCGGAAAACTGACATTCTCAAAAAATTGGCATATTGTTACAAAAGACAAATGGATTCTGGACATTATAGACAGAGGCTAGAAGTTCCACTTTCACACCCTTCCAAAAATGAGAGGCATGCCAAACCTGCCACAAAATCAAAGGGCAGAGGCACAAAAACAAATTTCAGCTCTCATGGACATGAAAGCAATTCGAGGTACCTGCAAAAGAACAAGGTCAAGGGTTTTATTCCAGACTATTCCTGGTACCAAGGAAAGACAAAGATTGGAGACCTGTCCATCCTAAACACATATCTACAGGTGCCAAAATTCAAGATGCTCACATTACAGCAGCTTCTTCCCATGCTGGGCAAGGAGTCTTGGCTGGTAACATTGGACCTCAAGGAGGCATACTTGCATGCCCCTATCAGACAAGATTGCAGAAGATACCTCAGATTTCTTGCAGGTTCAACCCATTACCAATTCTCTGCATTGCCCTTTGGCTTATCTACTGCGCCCAGAGTGTTTATGAAATGCCTGGCATCAGTAATCACCTTCTGCAGACTACAAGGGATACAAATCTACCCATATCTGGACTACCTGATCCAAGCGGACAGCAAGGACATATCACTGCAGCACCTGGCGTTTGTAATAAAACTGTTGAACTTCCTGGGATACACAGTCAACAAAAAGAAATCAAAACTAATACCCTCTCAACAAATAATTTTCCTGGGTGCCAGCTTGAATACAACCACCCAGATGGGCCTACCTCACGCCAGACAAACAAGGGCAACTGTCTCAATACTTCAGAAAAATGGCAACTTTTTCACCAGGCTAACTGCATCTTGCATCCTACTAATCCCATGTGCAAAGCTGCATATGAGGAAACTTCAGTGGTACCTAAAAAACTTATGTTCTCAACACAGCCACAGCTTGGAAGCAATTATACCACTCATTCCATGCCTTCAAAATGAATTTTTGTGGTGGGCTTAAGCTTGCCAAAGAAACACAGGTCTTCCTTTCTGTGTACATCAAGCAACTCAAATCATCACAACAGACTCCTCAGACTACGCCTGGGGAGCACACATGACAGATCAGTTCATTCAGGGAAAATGGACCCGAAAAGAGAAGCACCTTCACATCAACCAAAAGGAAATGCTAGCCGTGCAAAATGCTATTATGACCTACTGCATCCAGGCCAGCTATTGATAAGGACAGACAACACCACAGTGATGATGTACATAAACAGGGGGGAACTCATTCATACCCCCTGTGCAGGCAAGCCATGACCCTATGGAACACAGCACTGGAATTGCAAATTCAACTACAAGCACAATTCCTGCCAGGGAAGGAAAACACACTGGCAGACAACCTAAGCAGAAATATGACAGATCCACACGAATGGAAGTTGCATCCTCAAGTTTTCACAAAGATAACTCGGGCATGGGGACAGCCAGACATAGATCTGTTTGCTACCCACAGAAATTGCCAGTTGAAAAACTTTTGTTCAAGGGCCTATCATCCACAGGCCCGGAAAGTGGACGCACTTTCCTTCAATTGGGCAACATTGACAGTCTATGCCTTCCCGCCTCTTCCTCTGCTGCCCAAAGTTCTATTAAAAGAGAGGCCAAAAATGATTCTCATTGCTCCAGACTGGCCAAGACAATACTGGTATCCGCTCCTGAAGAGCCCGACACATTCCCCACCATGGATCCTACCTCTAGTCCCTCTTTTGTTGTACCAGCACCACTACAAAATCCTTCACAGCCATCTCAAAACCCTAAATCTAGCTGCATGGAGAATTCCTTGATTTCCCAACAGATTCTCCTCTCCAAGGAGGTGCAGGATGTCATCTTGGAGGCCAGAAGACCTTCTACTAGAAAAGCCTACTCCGCCAAATGGAAACTATTTTGTGCCTGGAATCAAGAAAAGGGACAGAATCCTTGGGTAATAAATATACCTCAAATTTTACAGTACCTAGCTGAGATGTTAAACAATGGACTTTCCTTCTCCTCCATCAAGATCCACGCTTCAGCCATTTCTGCACAATACAACACAGATCCTCCTTTATTCTCTCGTCCTCTCTTAAGGCAGTTCCTCAGAGGGGCAAAGAATATAAAACCCCCAAGGAAACCACCAGTCCCTGCTTGGGACCTCAACTTCGTAATGGAAAAGCTGACCCTTCCTCCCTTCGAGCCAGCTTCTTCAACAGAGCTACAATACTTGTCATGGAAAAACAGCCTTTCTTCTGGCTATCACCTCAGCACGCAGGTTTTCGGAGCTACAGGCCCTCATGGCTGTGCAACCATTCATCATTTTCCATCAGGACAGAGTTTCCTTACGAACCAACCCTACCTTTATGCCAAAGGTAGTATCCAGTGTAGCTTTGAATCAGACTATCCACTTTACCTACCTGTTATCCTAATCCACAAAACAAAGGGGAAAGACTACTACATTCCTTGGACTTTCACAGACAACTTCATTACTATTTGGACAGGACAAAGCCATTCAGGAAATCTGAGCAACTCTGTGTCCTATGCTGCAGGTGCTCAAGGAAAGGCTATTTCCAAACAGACAATTTCAAAATGGCTAGCCCACTGCATACGCTTTTGTTACTCATTTCATGGAAAAACTGTGCCTGCATGCATCAGATCCCAGTCCACCAGAGCCACAGCTACCTCTGCAGCCTTCCTCAAGGGGTCCCTACCAAGGACATTTTGGAAGCAGCCACCTGGAGTTCAGTGCACACTTTCTCCAAGCACTATCGCCTCCCACTATACTCAAAATCTAAAGCGGGCTTTGCCACATCAGTCCTACAGGGCATCCTAGCCCCTCCTAATTCCACTTGGTGCCTACCACCCTTACTTAGCTTTGGGATTCTACCCATCTGTAATGACTGCAGCTGTATGCACGATGAATATAGTACAGTTTTGTACCTACCATAAATGTAGATGTTCGAGTGCTCATACAGCTGCAGTCCAGGTTTCCCTCCCTCCATGCCCTCTTAGGACAGGCCTTATGACAAACACCTTTTCATATAACCTTTTTGGGGTATTCTTTTATGGTGTATTTGCTTGCAACTACTGTTTTTGATTTATCAACATTGCATCTTTGCATAACATGTTTGCCTTCCTTCTGGGGGCACCTGACATCTGGGGCAAGAAAAACTGAAGAAAATGGCGTTGGCTGCCTCTTTTTATACCCCTGCCGCACTGACGTCAGGGAAGAAGTGACGACAACTGACGCCAGACCTAGACTTTGGAATTCGGCCGACCGAGGACCCGCCTGACAGCAGGATAACCCATCTGTAATGACTGCAGCTGTATGAGCACTCTAACATCTGCATTTATGGTAGGTACAAAACTGTACTTTTTCTGGCACTCCATTGAAGGTGTTTCTGATATTTTATGAGTTTTCTGATTGATTTTGCTGTTGTGAAGGGTGCTCTCTCCCTTAAACAGTTTTATTGAGTGTGTTTCTTCTTGTGGTGGTCTGTGTGTTAGGCCTAAGCCTTTCACTTTCTCTTTTTAGAGTGCCTTCCCCCTCAAAAGTTTTTTGGCCTGTGCTATCTCACTTGTGCAGCACTAATGGTTGAATAGTGTTAGATTTGCCAAGATTGCTAGGTCTACGTGCAAGTTTTGTTCGTTTGATTCTGCTGTTTGGGTTAGGTCTAGGTGCAATTTTTGTTCGTTTGATTCTGCTGTTTGGGTTCATTTTTGATGCATTTGTTTGCATTTTTATGGCAATATAGAAATGACTGATATGACTTGGGGCATCTGTGAGTGTATAAATTGCATTCATAAACTGTCCTTTTAAGACTCTCATAATTATATTTATTTCTTGGGTGTAGCCCACTTAGAGCACCACTGTCAGGCCTGTGTCTCTTTTGGGGCCAGGGTGTTGGCTGATGGGCCAAGTTAATATTGAAGTGGCTCTTTCTTGCCTCCTGTTTGTAAGGTTCTCAATTTTAGCTCTCCCTGCCTGTCCAGAAAGTCTCAGGAAAAAGGGAAGAGAAGCAAGAACAAAGATGAGAACAGAGTGTGTGTGTGTGTGTGTGGGGGGGGGGGTAGTAGATAGAGGTCAGAAAGCAATATGCTGAATTTCCAGCCACAAATGAGCTAGTTCTAGGAGACGTGGATAATTAGAGAGCTAAATAAATTTATCTGGTAGGGGAAGATGGCAAGAGTCAAGTGGGATAAGCTGATTCTTCCAGTAGAACGGGCGTATTTTAGAGCTACACAGTTAAGGCTCCTATACATATCTCAAGCAGAAAACTATAACTCAGCGTGGAAAGGGATGATGTTGAAACAGTAGGGAAGTTCAAGGAACAAGGAGAGACTGGGATTTTGGATTCAGGAATTTTAAGGCGAATAATCACACAAAATATTATATCCATAAAGTAGCAAGCAGAACTATTCTAAGAACTAAACCTACACGGACATGGAGAAATGAGATACTGCCGATAGGGATGACTGCAGTTGGGGATATACACAATAGGCAAGAGGGGGCTGGAATTTATTGGAGAAAACTGGCAAAGGAACCAAGGTATCTGGAGCAAATCATTAGAGAAGGAAAGGTAATAGAACGGGAAGAGGCCAAGAATTTATTTGGACTACAGGTTAGAGATTGCCTTTCCTGTCAAGGATTGCTATGAGTATAGGCAAAAAAAAAATAGTGGGGTCCTAAATGAAAGACCAGCACTTTAGAGTTTTTATTAGAATCTAGAGCAGAAGCTACCATTTAAAAAGCAATAATTTAGTATAGCATATAAAATACTGCATGATAATTATAAGAATCAATCCAAGGAGGTTAGAGAGGATTAGGAAGAGAGATTGGCTCAGGAATTCACAAAGAAACAATGGGAGGATATATGTATATTTTCCAACTATGCAACAAAATCTATAAGATTTAGGATTTTTGCTTGGAAATATTTATAGATATTTTTATACCCCAAGTAGAATTTTTCCTCGGGTAGACTGCAAATGTTGGAGGTGTGACAGGAAAGAGGTACTTGGGAACATATTTTCTGGGAGTGTGGTAGGTTGACAGACTTTAAGGATTCCCTGCAGGATGCACTGTTGGAGATGGTAGGTAGGTGGATTGGTGTGGTGTGGGTGATGATTTTTCTGAGTTATGATACAGAATCGGAATTGCCTAGATGTGTTAAGGCCTTTCTTTGTCTAATTATGGTGGCTGCCAAAAAGCAATTACTAGAAAATCAAAATCTAAATTGACTATGTTAGAAGTAGCAAATATAGTAATAGAGGCTATAATTGATCTTTAGAAAAGGGTAGGAGCAAACCACATAGGAAAAAATTGGGATTATGGGAACAATGCATACAGGGGAGGAATGGGGTTTAAAAGAAGGCAGGAGTTAAATGAACTGTAATGTTTGACTGAAAATGAGTAGATTATAAGTGATGCATGTTTGCAAATGGGTGTGGGTCAGTATTGTTTGTGGTGTAAAATGCTTGCAACTAGGATTGTGTTGGTGTGGTTTGTTTTCATTTATATAAATGTATGATTGCTTATGTTGTAAGTGATGGTTTAATAAAGGTGTTTCTTGTTTAAAAGGGGGGGCAGGAATGGAGTATTTTTTATAATGTTGCTTAGGTTAGCTGATATGTAGCAATACATGTGAAGAATAGTGTTTAACGTGTAAATACAATTTTATTACTTCTGTATAAATGTAAATTTGCCTGCCACAAGTGATGATTCAATAAAGGTGTTAAAAATGAGCTGGTTCTGAAGGCTTCAGGACCCTCAACCTCCATGATTCCTCTGTGTAGCCAGCATAGGTACCTCCCAAGTACCTGTTTGTTTTTGTGCCAATATCAGAATCACTTTGGGTCTGGCTTTTTTTGAGATACTGAGCCATTTTTTTTTTTTAATGGTTACTCTCGCCAGAGCTTTCACCGCCACAGGTCAGATCGTCCCCATTGAAGAGTCTAGAACAGGATAAACCCCTCCACATGCATGCTAAACCATCCTCAATGGCTTCCTTGAGTTCGTCCATGTGGAGCCTTAGAGGAAGTATAGTTAGACAAGATAATGTGGACATTCTTGAAGGCCCAGATTAACATGGGGGATTATTCCCTCCCTTTTTGCTGTGAAGGTGGAGATGGCCTAACCTTCTGCCCCATTATTTTGTTGCTCCTTCTCCAGTTCATCCTCTGTCACTGGTGGCTCTTGATCTGGCCCCTGTCTGTGTGTTTTCCGCATCAGCATCATGCCATCCTTGGTGCTTCAGTTCTCAGCAGTTTACCTTCTTTCTCTGCTTCACATCCGACTGGGTCAGTGGCTAGGGCAGGGGCTTCTCCTAGGTTTCCTAATTGAGGAAGATCATTTCCCAGTTGTTCTACCTCTGCTTCTGCTTTCAGAGTTGTAGAGAGAATTCAGCCCCCCTCGGTAACCATACTATCACAGCCTGCATCATATATCCCAATCTCCGGGTCTTCAGGGATCTTCAGTCTCGCATCAACTTGCCCAAGAACTTCTTGCACCTCAAGGTATTGAGCAGTCCCAGATTTGAGGCTTCCTTGCCTCTCTTGGTCTTTCCTCCATGGTGAAGCACATGTAGCATCAGTGCAGAAGGAAGCACTTAAAGGAAAACAACAGGATATTAAAGCAGATTCCCCAACCTGCTGACTGTTCCAGTCCCTGTTCTTTGATAAAGCTTAAAAAATCACCCTTGCAGCTTTAAAAAATAACCCACTCAACTGTTTTCCCTGTTCTGCTTCCTAGCTTTCTATACTGTTTAACTTTGCAAACCAACTTGAAAAACCTGTAGCTGGCTCTGAAATTATGATGTCACATCTGCCATCTGCTCTTGCTCTAGCTATCGGGATGTTTCCACCCCCAAAGTGATGTAATCCCCACCTGATTTGCATGCTGTATAGAAGAGCCAGTGTTCCTCCCACATTGTGATGTCAGACCTGCCTTACCCAGCCCACTCAACCTAATAAAATCCATGTGGTGTGTGGAACTCTTTTCATTGTACGTGTATCCTGTCGACTGCATTTGTTTGAGGGACTACTGAAAAGTTTGGATTGCCTGATTCTTCGTCTGCATTTTTTGCTTCATTGGTAAGATCAGTCTTCCTAGTGAATTCAAAATGTAATTCTACACACAGCCCCTGTTTGAATGCACTTCTGGCCCTATTTTGTGCTGCCTGATATAGTTTTCTTCTGTTTGAGGGTGCCACATGGTTCACTAGTGTATGCTGCTGCCGACTATCTAGATTAGCCTTCTGTTGTATTTGCTTGCTGCATATATGTGTGTGAATTTTCTAGGGTAAGGAGTGCTTCCAGGTAATTTTTTTATATATTTAAACTACTAGCATTGAGAAGCAGCACCTTTAGGTATTTCTGACTGATTTTATTATGTTGGCGGGCTTAACTTGGCATATCCTAAAAAGCACTATGGTGACAAAGTTTTTGTCAATATTCAGAAGCCAAGTGGTAAGTGCAAACCATCTCTTGAAAAGCATAGTGGCTTGTCGGTTATGTCTACCCATGCTGTCAGAGATTGGATACCCTTGTTGTGACACCAGAAACTAAGCCATTTGTTGAAGTAGGTCATTGTTGCTCGTCCTGTCGTATAATCATTGCTGAAGGTAGGATGCGACTCAAGGTTAGATTCATACCCACCTGGGACACGTATTCAGAGAGCTCCATGTCCCTCTTCTTATAGTCCAGTGAGGTATTATGGAATATCACCATCATACTGGTTCTTGTGTTTTAAAGCCACAAGTGTGTGTGTGTGTGTATGTGAATGCAAGCAAGGGGCAAGTGTGTGTGTCCATGTGTGAATGCAAGCAAGTGTGTGTGTGAATGCAAGCAAGGGGCAAATGTGTGTGTGTGAATGCAAGCAAGGGGCAAGCGTGTGTGTGTGTGTGTGTGTGTGTGAATGCAAGCAAGGGGCAAGCGTGTGTGTGTGAATGCAAGCAAGGGGCAAGCGTGTGTGTGTGTGCAAGCAAGGGGCAAGCGTGTTTGTGTGTGTGAATGCAAGCAAGGGGCAAGTGCGTGTGTGTGTGAATACAAGCAAGGGGCAAGTGCGTGTGTGTGTGAATACAAGCAAGGGGCAAGTGTGTGTGTGCGTGTGTGAATGCAAGCAAGGGGCAAGAGTGTGTGTATGAATGCTTACTAAGCTGGGCATTAATCCCTACGTCACTTGATGGGTTGCCAACTGGCTTACTGACAGAACCCACGCTGTAAAAGTAGCGCACTCCAAATCCAGCTTCTGACAAGTCAGAGTACCTCAGGGGTCAGTCCTGGGACCATTCTTGTTTGGCATCTACTTCTCTGAAGTACAGGCCAACACTAAAGGATTCTGGCTAACAAAGTTCACAGATGACTGCAAACTGGGAGCCATTATTGAATCCCCAAATGTTGTGGATGCTCTAGAAAAGGATCTTACAGAAACAGATGCTTGGTGCCAGAGCCATGGGCTCAAGCTCAGTGCCAAGAAATGTATAGTTATCCCCTTTGGGAAAAAACATGTACCCATTCTGGGACATGCTACACTTAAAGAAATCCCAATCCCTCAGAGCTACACACTCCAGGGATCTAAGCCTTGTCATCACAATAAACAAATGCTGGAGGGATAGGTTCCTGATTCAGAGACTGCCCAGACTCTGGAATAGACTGCCCATCCATGTCAAGCAGACCGCCTCTTTGGCCCTCTTCAAACGGAACATTGACGATTGGATGGGAGAAAGAAATTAACCCCAGGGATTATGTCACTCACCCTGCTAGACAGGGGTCCAGGGTAGAAAATAGTGTGGGAAGTAATGGCCAGGGAATTGTTATGGCTAGGCTTGTATAAGCTCTAGGGCCGATAGCCTAGTACCAACCTATGAACAACTGACTGCTATCAGAAGGAAGAAGCCCTTGGGTCATTTTAGCTGTTGCCAAACAGACTTTGCGTCTGTATGATAAGGGGCAAGTGTGTGCACATTTGTGTAATAAAGGGCACTCTGCCAGTATCTGCTGAATTTTACAAAACAACTTTCATCTCTAAAGCTGTCCCAGCTCAATCTGGTAGTTAGATGTAACTTTAAATACACTATACTGGTATGTTCTTCATATACTGAATTGATAAAGTCTGTTTTGTGATTTATGATTTAGTGTTGAATTGTCACTTAATTCCTGTAGGTACTGGTGTGCCTTTGCTGGGTAGTTTTTTTTCCCTATGGTTGTGGAACTGTGTAGTTATAAAGACAGGAAGAATTTGATTGTCCCTAGGTAGTGTGGGCATGGTTGCTTAACCCTCCCCTCAAAACTGTAACGCCTTTAGTTTTGCAGCCATGTTTGGATGGATTTGGATCAGGGTGATTGCAGTTTATAGGTCTCCTTTTTGCTGGGATTTATGTAAGACCCCTAAAGTGGGAAGGATGAAAGTTTAAAAATAAAACATCCTTCATGAAAGGTCTGAGGTGGAAGATTGTGTATGTGGTTATGCTGATAAGAACTGGAAATTCCTGTGTTAACACTAATGTACAGTAGACAGTTTATTGGACTGTGCTGTAGAAGCTGAATCTGTGGACAGGTTTACTGGGCTGTGTAAAGTAGGGCTCACTAGTGTTGGATTAAAGTACTTTAATAATGTTGTAGGTGTAAAACTATTCAATGGGTGCATTTCATGTAAAATTTGAATGGAGTGGCTTGATGTGTAAGATCTGTTATAGGCATGTGTTTCTGTTTCTGATGTCTGCACAGCCAAAGTACATAATTACTCGTGCATTCCTCGGACGAAGGCCTGGGGTCAGTCTTGGTGTTGCCAAACAAACTTGTAGTTATGTGTGTGAAAGGGTGAGTGTGTGAGTTGAGTGAGTGTGGTGAGTGAACGAGTGGGGTGAGTGGTGAGTGAGTGTGGGTGAGGGTGGGTGAGGGTGAGTGGTGAGTGGGTGTGGATGAGTGGTGGTTGGTGAGTGTAGTGAGTGTAGGTGGGTGGTGATGGTGAGTGTGGGTGGGTGAGTGTGGTGGGTGAGTGAGTGTGGGTGGGTTAGTGTGGTGGGTGAGTGAGTGTGGGTGGGTTAGTGTGGTGGGTGAGGTGTGGTGGTTGAGTGAGTTGAGTGTGGGTGGGTTAGTGTGGTGGGTGAGTGAGTGGGTGAGGTGTGGTGGGTGAGGGTGAGTGTGGGTGGTTGAGTGAGTTGAGTGTGGGTGAGGAGTGGTGGTTGAGTGTGGTGGGTGGTGAGTGTGTGTGGTGGATGGGTGAGTGTGAAGTGTGTGGGTGAGTGTGGGTGAATGAGTGAGTGTGGGTGAGTCTCATTTTTGGATGTAATTTCTAAATTTTGTAAACTTTGTTTTTGTATTGTCATATTGCTTTACATTGCCCTACCGATATGTGACAAAGTACAGGCAGAAGCACAGTAACAGCTGCAAAAACTAAGAGCATAAATTTGCAATAACCATGCGTATACATTAATTGCATGTTTTTACATAAGAAGCAGATGTCTGTCACAATTAATTGACAACACTACATCAGATTACAAGAAGTATGCAATACCGTATTTTTTTAAATTGTGTTAAAAAAGCATGTTGGTGCTGTCATGCAAGTCTGTAAAATATTTCATGTTTATAGTGTGTCATTTGTTAGCTATTTAACCAAACGGGAAGGAAAAATAAGTGGGAGGTTGATGCTTTGCAAAACGGTGATTATTCCCAGTGCTATGTAGCTTGGTTCTAAATTTCACAGGAGGAGTGCAACAAAGTGTCCCACTGTAAGGAGGGAAAGGCTGACAAGAAAACAGTACATTACTCTGGTCACCTGCTGAGAGCTGTCAATCACATGCAGATAATGGGTCAAATTACCCTTGGCTCTGACAGCTAGGGAAGGTAGGTGTGAAGTGGGACGGGAGATACCTTGAAGAACTAGATTTCAGCCTTCACAAAAGAAAGCAAGTTAGCATTTCTAAGAAGCAAGAGCAATAAAATGCACTTTTCAGTTCTGTTCTGTAGCATGTGCATTGCTTGTGTTTGAAGTAGTCATTGAAAAAGGATAACATTTTAACCAAAAGTAGGGGACTTTAAGACAGCAGTGAATGCCTGTTAAGTCAATGAAGTGACAGCAGCTTAAGGGAAAACATGGCAGATCTGATGCAATTTTTTGGAGACAAACAATGCATTCTGGGATACTTAGAGGCAGAGTAAACGGTCTGAATTATTTCAAAATGCCAGCCCCCATGTGGTCAGTCAGAAATTGCATATAAAAATATCTAAAAAGCTTGAAATAGTCCCAGAGTGCTGTTAAAAGATAGGAAACACCAAACCATGATGAAATAAATATGTTTGAGTCTGAGGGTGCGGTTGTCCTTTAAGATTCCCCCAGAAGACTGAGGGAAAGGGTCTCCAAAATCCTACCCATTGATGCCTCTTTTGGCAACCTCCTTGAATTGATGACTCAAAGGGGGGGGGGATACAACCACTGAAGTCCCTTCCTCGGAAGAGTTGATGTTACTTGGTCTTTGGTGCAGGTTCACTCTTGACTTATGTGGTACTACCTCCTAATGTGTTTGTCAACCTGGGCATGGAGCGAATCTGATATGGTGGAGCATATACCCAGGCAGACATATAAATTCTTAGTTTCACCCCAAAATTCTTAGTTTCACCCCAGGTTAGGTCTCGGTGGTGCAAGGGCCCTGCAGTTGATGCTATTGTTGCCATAGACACCACGAAAGTGCTTTCACTGGAGAGTGCATTGGTGCATACTCCAAACAGGGCATTGCAGGTGTTGGGACAGATTTGGTGAGTGCACCTGTGCTTCAGCCACTTTTGCCCTTTCTGCGCTGAACTATATGGCACACCTGAATAGTCTTTGAAGGACCTGATCAATGACATCTCTTAAGGCACTAGAGTCCCAACTGACAGCAGATACTTGTAAGTCTGTGGAGGCTCAGTTAGCCATTATGCTGTCTGCTGAATGCCTCCACGATTTTCATTTCCAGTGTAGATGATACAGCCAGAGCAACAGGCACCAGCATTACAGTTTGCCACCATGATTGGATGCCCCTCTATAATTTTGCAGAATGCTTCGAGGCATCCTTCTTTAATGCCCCCTTTATGTCTACATGCTTTGGCCCTAAAGTTAATGACATTGACTAGGAACAAACAGGAGTGCAAGACATCTGCTGTGAGTTTGCTTTTGTAGCCTTTGTGCAACTAGAGAGGCAAGAAACATTTTTATATAAGTCACAGTAGCTTGTTAGGATGCTCCAGGCAACAGTACCCCCATGTAACATGAGGGAACTACAACAGATGCTGCTGTAGAGGCAGTCTCAAAACCTGTGCTTCTGAGGGCCTTTCTCTGGCAATCCCTTCCAGTGCTCCTGAAGGTTTGCATGACTGCTGAACTCTGGAGGCAGTCAGGGTGTTTGACTTTAAAAATCAAGCCTCTGAGACCATCACATAAGATTGCTGGGTGTTGAAGGTCATTACCAGAGGCTACAGTATCCCCTTTCAGCTTACCCCAATTTTATATGAACAATCCCTTCCAGGCATTCCACCCCATTAGCAAAGGGATGCAGCAGAGGAAATTCAAAAGTTGCTCATACAGCAAGATGTTCAAGTCCTACCAGACCAGAGAGGATTTGGTGTCTGTTCAAAGATTTGTATGCCCATGAAAAAGGTCAGGCCTATTTTGGACCTAAGCAAGTTAAATGTGTTCATCAGGCAGACCAGATCCAGGATGGTAGTGGTGCAGTCCATTCTACTCGTACTAAGGAAAGATGACAGGATGTGCTCAGTGGATCTCAGGGATAAAGATAGTAAAACATTCCAGGAGGTTCAAAACCTGTCCTTTGGCTTCAACACAGCCCCCGGTGTGTGTTCACTAAATGCAAGGCAGTGATAGAAGTTCTGGTTAGGCTGCAGGGATTGTGGGTCTTTCAGTACCTGAAAGATGGCACCTTATGGCGACTTCAAAGGCATCGCTGGTGCAAGCAAGACTCCCTGCTCCATTTGTTCTTTTCCTTTCCTTGGGTTTTACAGTGAACTTTGACAAATCCAGTTTAGAACCAGTCCAAGCTCTGAAATTTATAGGCAGTAATCTGAACATGGCCATTGAGATTGTCAAACTTCCTCTTTCAGGGTACTTTGTCTTCAAGCCTGTCAGATCTTTCTGCTTCAGTGGACCACAGCTTCTCTAGTTCTCTACCTTCTCAGCTTGATGGGTTACTGCCATATCACTGCATCTCTTGGCCAGGGTCTACATGAGGGTTTTTCAGTGCACTGTCAGTCTCATGTTCTGAGACTTCATTCAATACGTTTCTTCATAAGTCTTACACAGGTTTACGGTCACATTTCATGGTGGCTGATGTTCAGTCGCGTCTACTCAGGATGTCTGTTTTTCACCACCCCACAGCCACAGTGACTTTGGATGCTTCCCTCCTGAGGTTGGGGAGCATTACAAGGTGGGGAGATGCTTCAAGGCCCATTTGCCCATCAATGTTTTGGAGATGAGTGATCCTGCTTGCGTTGTAGGCTTTTCTTGATTGCCAGCCCAAAGGTGTAATTTCTCTGGATCATCAACAAGCAAAAGGAAAAAGCAATCCTATCCCCCTGTGTTGAGAGGCTATGAGGGCATGGCAGTGGGTGTTGTCCTGTCTATGCTTTTTATATCCATGCACATCTCGGAAAATCTAACATTTTATAAGCCAAACTGAGCAGGAACATCCTGATGCCTTATAGGTGGTCATCAGTCCATCAATTCCGATGCAAATTTTCAGCCTCTGGTGCCAGTCTTGCTGTAATCTATTTGAGACCCCCCCCCCCTTAACTTGAGATGCAGAAGCTTTTTTGCCAGTATCTCTTTGTAGATACTGTAAGTATTGTTTGTATGCCTAAATTCTTCATGTCTAAAAAGTGTGAGAACATGTGACTGTACTTATTTCTGTATTAGTAGCATGTTAACTTTTCTCCACCTTTACCTTGTTTATTATATATATTGTTCGTAGTCTGTAACTTTCTTCTGTAGCTTTTTCTCCCCAGGACTCTACTGAAAATGGACACTAGCTGTCCAGCTGTACCATCCTGGCAAAGAAATGTTTAAATAAATAAATAGATTCTTCCCAAGGGACAGATACTGAGGGTCACACTAGTCCATTCTTGGCTCCCAGGTTTCTTCTATACTTATTCTCCATCACCTTTGATAATAAAGTTTTTATAGAAGCAACTCATTGTAGGGTGAACTGTAATCCATGTAGCCCACTTCTGGCCTAGACAAGTCTGACTCCCCTTTCTGTGGCCTCATCTAATGTACCTTCCTTTGGTCCTGCATCTGGTCTTGATGTAATTTCCCATCTTCATGGCAGCTATACCCAAATTTAAAATCCCTCAGGGTGACCTCTTTGGTTCCTCCACCTAAAATGATCTCCAGAGATGCCAAGCTATCTGATAAAAGTTGTGCATATCTTTTCTTCATTTCAGAAGCCTTCCACCAGAAAAATTTTGTATTAGTAAGTGAAAAAGATTTTTTATTTGGACCCCTTTTTCAGTCCTTTAGATACTATTTTGAATTTTTTTAGCTGGGCTTTTCCAATCTGGGACTGGCGACTCTATTAAAGTTTGCCTGGCAGCTATTTCAAATATCCATGTTGGCTGGGACCATCTTCCTATAGCTTTTCCAAAAATATCCAAAACATTTTTAAAAGGCCTCCTTTAAGGGAACCTTGTTCCACTTTGGGATCGGTCTCTCTTATGACAAGCCTTGACTAGAGCACCTTTTGAACCTGCTGCCACTATGGAATTAAGTGTGTATCATGGAAAACTCTTAATTGCAGTAACTTTCACCAGAAGAGTCACAGAGCTCAAGACTTTGTCCTGTAGTCCTCCCTACCTCATTTTTTTGGAAGGACAGGGTTTCATTGAGAACTAATCAAACCTCTTTGCCTAAGGTGGCCTGTGCGTCAAATGTGAATCCATCTAACATCATTTGTTCCAGATTTTAGTAGTAAGGGTGAATACATGCTTCACTGCCAGGACCTTCGTCATTTGAGGCTTTTAGACAGGACGAAAGCCTTCAGGAAATCAGACTATTTATTTGTATTATGCTGCAAGATTAAGCTTGGTGAACCAGATGGTCTAGCTGTTGCCAAAAAATAATTCACATTGTGATCACAATCACCACCTCAGCTGTTACAGCATAGTGGTGATCAGTATCTGGGTTCTGCTTTTCCTACTGATATGAGACGAGATCTGGTTTGGGACCTTAATTTTGTGCTTGATGACCTAACCAGACCCCCATTTGAACAAGCTGCTTCAGCTAACTTTAATTTCTTGTCATGGAAGAATTTTTTGGTAGCAATTACTTCCATTAGGAGAGTTTCTGAGCTTCATGCCCCATCTTTTCAGTATCCCTTCATTGTTTTTCACCCATTCTGGGTGTCACTTAGGACAACTCTTTTCATGCCAAAGGGTGCCACTCAAGACTAATTTGAGTTAAGGTATCCATCTGCCTGTGTTTTTCAGTCTAACATGGGGGAAATGTATGCTTCATAGCCTGGATGTTCACAGGCAATATATTTGACAAGGAGCTACAGGAAAGATGAACAGCTTTGTCACTTTATTAGTTCCCAAGCTCAGAGTGAAGATTAGCAAGGTAACATTGACAAAATGGATTTTGGATTGTAATTCCCTTTGCTTCATTTCAATTGGCAAAAGGCTTTTTGTTCCATCAAAGTTTTACTCAATGTTCAAGCTATGTCCACAACTGTAAGCGTCCACTTGGAGAGTACAGCAGCAGCTACCTGGTCTTCCCTGCATACCTTGCTAAGCATTATAGTCTCAATTCTATTTCCAGAAAGAGATCATCCTTTGGCGTGACCATTCTCAGATGTTTACTGGGGTAGGCCACCCTGGCTAACTGAGGGCTCTGCCCTACTGTTCAAGTCTAGACAGGTCCTGAGTAATGTAAGTTACAAACTTAAACCAAACCAAAACATTAGATTTCTCTGGTCTCTGTCTAGACATTGGAACAACCTGCCATCTTTTCCCCTTCCATATTTTTATTTATGAGGAATTTGTGAGGGGCCAAACCTGGATGTCTTCCCTGGATGTCGTCTTTCCTTTATTGTGTGTATGTATATATATATATATATATATATATATATATGTGTGTGTGTACGGTGTAATGTTGTGAATCTCAATCTGGAGAAGACTGGAGCAATGGGCTATGGGTAGGGAAGAGCTCGAACTGCGAGGGGTTAATTGCCATATCTGGAAGATGCAAATGACACTAGTCCTATTTCAGTGTCCTACAGAGACAAGAAAAGTCTAACATTCTGGTAAGTACTTAATTTAGCTTTCCTGAAGCACTAGGCCTTTATAAATTTTGCCTTTACAGAGCACCTGAGGTTTTTTATGATGGGATTTCTTTTCATCATTCAGTAGCCCCTAGCTATGTTTTTTTCTGGTCTTGTGTTAGACCTTCTGTCCTCTTCTCTGTTCTGATGAGATGGAATTTACTCACTAGTCTTGCATCTATTTGCTTGCCTACCTACTCCCCCCCCCCCTTTTTTTTACTGTAAGACTCAAATACAAGTTTTCTCAAGGTACTTTTTTTTTTTTTTTTTTTACCATTTAGGCTGCTTGATATAAAGTATGCAAGCATTTTTTTTTTTTTTTACCTTTCTTCAGACTCGTCTTTTAGTGGAATTGATGCAGTTTAAGATTAGATTGCTGTTAAGTTTTATAGGTTGCTCTAAAACCATGTCTTTTTATATAGCCCTTTTTTCTTAATCTAATTGTAGGCAGGACCATCTCACAACATATCATTAATTTTGCACAAGTGACAAAATGGTACTGTCTGTTTACTCAGTTCTGCACAGTAGATCACCTTTGTTTCAGACAGATCACGTGCATGATTAGATGGGGTATTCAAGAAATTTGATGTTCGTGTTTCACTGTTGCAGTCATTACACTTGGGTTGTCCTGCTGGCAGGCTACCCGCAGTCGACCCGAATTCCAAATTCTTGGTCCGGCATCGGTTGCTGTCGCCTCTTCCCTGATGTCAGTGCACCAGGGGTATAAAAGATGCAGCCGACACCATTTTCTTCAGTCTTTGTTGCCGCACGGTGCCCAAAGCAAAAGCAGTTCGCAAGTGCCGGTCGACCGACTCCTGAGATTTTCAAAGACGAATTTCAGATCCGAAGTCTTCATTAAAGCTAAGTACCCTGTTGGGGAAACTTTTTTCTTGCTCCAGACCGATGTCAGAAAAAGTTAACAATTGTATTTTTTGTGGGAAGTAAATACCTCATGAGGATTTTCATTCTTTCTGTATTCCTTGCCTAGGCCCTGATCACAACGTTGCTAGCTGTCGGTTTTGCACTAGATTTAACCAACGCACTATTAAGCATCTGTACGATTTTGCCTTGTATTACTTTGGCCGAAGATTCAATTATATAATGCCGTCGGAACAGCCGATGACCGGAGTTTACAAAAAGCACAAGGAAAAAGAAAAGGGCAGGCATCCGAGGTACAAAACTGACGACAAGGCTTCTGCTAAGCCAGTCGCCGGTTCTCAGTGAGGCGCTTTCGCAGCCCCTGACGCCCACTGTCTCAGAGCCACAGGCCGTTGCCGACTCCCATGTGGAGCCAACTAGGCCTCTGGATACTCAAGGTATTGGACACTCAGAAACTATCCCCTCAGATGAGTCTGGAGCCGCTGAGCAGGCAACGGCTTCTGAGGGTGTTTTCAGACCTACACATTTGTATGTTAAGTCAACCACAGCTTCAAAGGCAAAGACTAAAGCAGTTCTAAAGACAAAGAAACAAGTACAGCATTCTCCTGGACAGACTTCCATGCCTAAAAAACAGATGCTCAAAATGGCCGAAGACCTAATTACCTTGATCAGGGGTTCCCATCCCCCTCCTGATAAGAGGCCTAGACAAGAGACAGAATATGAATCTTCAGATCAGGTTTCCATTTCCTCTGACTCCTCCTCTGAGCAGGAATACTCTCTTCCTCCCTATGAGGATTCTGATGCTGAATCTATCCCTTCAGCCTCTCTTCCTGAGGATTATTCTTTTGGGGAAACCCTGCATACCATGAGGGAGCACTTCCACTGGGAGAGCCAAGATTACTCAGAATCAAAGAAAAGGCTTAGAGATTTTATTTTACTACCTCAAGACAGGCCTCTTGATATTCCCCCTTTGTTAGACATTGTGGATGATGTATTTTCAGAGTCCAGCCTTTCTCCTGACTCTTTACCCCCTGCCCCTGTTAAACCAGACAGATACTACAGGGTTCCGGATTCACATAAATTTCTTTATAAAAACCCTGCTGCTGACTCAGAAACCATTTCTCAGGGTCCCAAAGGGGTCAAGGCTTCCACTGCAAAAAAAATCCTATTCCCTCTGATAGGGATTCAAGGGCACTAGACAGATGGGGGGAAAAAAGGTTTACACTTCTGCTACTTTGGCTGTGAGGGCATTAAACTGTCAATTTCATATGCTTAAATATCAGCAATACTTAATGTCACTACTTAAACACAAAATATTGACTAATTCTGATTGTGCAGAAAATAAGGAAATGCAGGAGTTATTGCATGCAACTGAACAAGTGGGAAAACATACACTGCAATGTGGTTTTGATTCTCTGGAGGCCTCTTGCAGGGCCACAGTTATGGGTTATGTCATTAGGAGGCATTCTTGGTTAAAGGAACAGAATCTGCCTGATCATGTTAAAGCAAAATTATTAGATACTCCATTACAGCATGATACTTTATTTGGTGTTAAAGCAGAGGAGGTGTTGAAGAAAATGGAGGACAAAGTGAAATCTATGGAAACCATAAAGGATTTCTTACAGGTACAGCCACCCAGATTTAGCAGGAACTGGCCTACAAAGAATTGGTCCTTTCCAGTGTCAGACAGGCCACAAAGAGGCAGGTACAGATGCCCCAGAGGCAGACCCCAGCCCCAGGGCTCATACAGGCCTAAACAGTGGGGTGCTTCTACCTCCAAAAGTGGAGAAGACAAATCACAGCCATACAGGAAACAGTCCCAATGACGTTCCTCTGCCAGCACCAAGCACTTATTCTTTGGCAGCCCCCTTGGGGGGGAAACTAGCACTTTTTTCTCAGAATTGGCACAGGATCACCCAGGACAAATGGGTCTTGAATATAGTGTCCCAGGGCTACAGGTTCCACTTTCACACCCTGCCAAGGGCAAAAGGTATGCCAGACCTGCTACACAATCAATGGGCAGAGGCGCAAAAATAAGTTTCATCCCTCATGGACATGAGGGCCATTCAGCAAGTACCACAGCAAGAGCAAGGACAAGGATTTTACTCAAGACTTTTCTTGGCACCCAGAAAGGACAAAGCCTGGAGACCAATACTGGACCTGTCTATTCTAAATACTTTTCTGGACATTCCAAAATTCAAAATGTTGACTCTGCAGCAGCTTCTGCCCATGCTGGGCAAGAAGGCTTGGCTTGTAACTTTGGACCTAAAAGAGGCATACCTGCATATACCAATCAGACAATCTTGCTCAGATTCATAGCTGGCTCAATGCACTACCAATTCTCTGCACTGCCCTTTGGCTTATCTACTGCACCCAGGGTCTTCACAAAATGTCTGGCACCAGTAATTGCATTTTGCAGACAAAGAGGAATTCAGATATATCCTTATTTGTACAACTGCCTTATTCAAGCAGAGAACAAGGACATTTTACTAAAACATATGGCGTTTGTAAAAAGAATTTGCCTAGGGTACACAGTAAATGAAAAGAAATCAAAACCTAGTACCCTCTCAAGAGATAATATTCCTGGGTGCAAGCTTAAATACAATTGCCCAGATGGCTTATCTCACGACAGACAAACAAAGGCAACTGACTTCTTTCTTCAAAAAGTTGGCAACAAAGACCCAGTTACCTGCAAGAAAAATTCTGCAGGCTTTGGGCTTCATGGCATTCTGCATTCTACTAATTCCATATGCCAGACTGCATATGAGGAAACTACAGTGGTATCTAAAAAGTGTTTGGACTCAACATTGCCACAGCCTGGAAACATTTATTACCCTCCTTCCTTGCCTGCAACAGGAGTTTCGATGGTGGGCACAGGCCTGTCACCACAACAAGGGACAGCTATTCAACCAACCCACAGCCAGACAGTCAATAACAGATGCATTAGATTATGCCTGGGGGGCCCACATGGCAGGAAAATGTATTCAGGGCACATGGCCCTCAAGCCAAAGGCATCTTCATATCAATCAAAAAGAGATGCTAGCTGTTCATAATGCCCTGACAGCTTTCAAGGATCTACTTCATCCAGGACAACTACTGATAAGGATGGACAATACTACAGTAATGTGGTACATAAACAAGCAGGGAGGCACACATTCCTACCCCCTCAGTAGACAAGCTATGACTTTGTGGGACACAGCATTGACTTATCAAGTACACCTGCAAGCACAATTCCTGCCAGGAAAGATAAATACTCTGGCAGACAAATTAAGCAGAAACCTCACGGATCCCCACAAGTGGAAACTGGATCCACAAGTCTTCAGCATGATAACAAAGGAATGGGGATGCCCAGACATAGATCTATTTGCCTCCCCCCACAACTGCCAACTACAGAGGTTCTGCACAAGGACTTATCACAAGCAAGCATGGAAAGTGGATGCTCTATCATTCAGTTGGGAAACCGTAACAGTTTATGCCTTTCCTCCTCTGCTTCTCCTCCCCAAGGTACTCCTAAAGGTAAGACAAGAGAAGCCAAAAATGATTCTGATTGGCCCCGCCAGCGCTGGTACCCAATCCTAAAGAGCTTGTCTCAAGGCCCAGCCTGGACATCACCTCTAATTCCTCACTTACTGACCCAACAAAACAATTGGATCCTGCACAGCCAACTCAGGACCCTAAATCTGGCAGCATGGCAGATAATGTAGCCATCCAGAACACACCTCTCTCTAAAGCAGTGATGGATGTTATTTTGGAGGTCAGGAGGCAGAAAAATGGAAGAGACGCTGTGTTTGGAACCAGGCTCAAGGAATTAACACGGTTGTACCAAATATTCCTCAAATTTTACAATACCTAACTGAGATGCTGGACAAAGGCCTATCCTTTTCATCAATTAAAATCTATGCCTCTACCATTTCAGCTCATTACAATATGGAACCACCTCTTTTTTCTCATCCATTGCTAAGGCAGTACCTCAGAGGGGCCAAAAATTTAAGACCCCCAAGGAGAGCACCAATACCTGCATGGGACCTCAACTATGTCTTGGAAAAACTCACACTACAGCCATTTGAGCCAGCCAATACAGCTGAGATAAAGTTGTTATGGAAAACAGCTCTGCTCCTAGCAATAATCTCTGCAAGACGAGTCTCAGAGTTACAGGCACTCATGGCTGTGGAACCTTTTATCATTTTCCATCCAGACAGGGTTTCTCTGAGGACGAACCCGACATTTATGCCTAAGGTAGTGTCCAGTGTGGCCCTTAACCAAACCATTCATTTGCCTACTTTTTATCCAAAACCACAGAATAAGGGTGAGACACTCCTACATTCTTTGGATATACACAGGCAGCTACGCTTCTGCTTGGATCGAACTAAAGCTTTCAGAAAGACTGAGCAGCTCTTAGTGGTATATGCTGCAGGATCACAAGGAAAAGCTATCTCTAAGCAGACTATTTCAAAATGGACAAGTCACTGCATTCATTTCTGCTATACACAACATGGCAAATCAGTGCCTAAGGGCATTAGGCCACATTCAACAAGAGCAGCAGCCACTTCAGCGGCCTTCCTCAGAGGAGTACCAACCAAAGACATTTTAGAGGCTGCAACTTGGAGTTCAGTGCACACTTTTACCAAGCAATAGCACTTACCTCTCTACTCTAAATCCAGAGCAGGCTTTGCCACTGCAGTTCTGCAGGGCCTTATAGCCCCTCCTAATCCCATTTAGATCCAGCCACCCAACCTCAGCTTTGGGATTCTACCCATGTGTAATGACTGCAACAGTGAAACACGATGAACATAGTACAGTTGTGTACCTACCATAAATGTAGATGTTCGAGTGTATTCACTGTTGCAGTCCAGGTTACCCACCCACCATCCCCCTTTTCATTGCTGGGACTTATCTGTACTTCTCTGTCCTATACAACCTATGTGGTGTATTTGCTGTTAGATGAAGGAAATGTTTACTTTAGTGCATGCATATTTATTGGCATAATTTTTAGCCTACCATTGTGGGGGCATCTGGGGCAAGAAAAACTGAAGAAAATGGCGTTGGCTGCATCTTTTATACCCCTGGAGCACTGACGTCAGGGAAGAGGCAAAAACAACCGATGCCGGACCAAGACTTTGGAATTCAGGCCCACTGCGGGTAGCCTGCCAGCAGGATAACCCAAGTGTAATGACTGCAACAGTGAATACACTCGAACATCTACATTTATGGTAGGTACACAACTATACTTTCTCAGTCTGTCCTGAATAGAAGCCAACATTATTTCGTAATCTGCCCACACCATCTTTCAGTCTTTAGAGGCCGGGTTTAGGAAATATCCAAGTATACATTCTACCCCAGAATATACATAATTAAGGCTTAAGAATTATGCCAAGGTTAGAGAAAGATGAGGCTGAGCAATTAGTAGCTAAAACATGAAGATATTAGAGGTTGTGTATAACCAATCAACAGGAAAGTCTCCAGGAGCAGATAGTATTTCTGTGGAGGCTGAGAGGGAAAAATGATAACTGGGAAGGTTAGTTTAACTGCATATGTGTATACATAAAACTGCTGTTTTAAAGAGGAAGGGGGGGGTAACCACATTCAAAGAAGGCTGTGTTGTCTGTATCGCCCAGAGAGGGTAAAGAAACTTCAGACCCAGCTTCATATAGACCCATTTCAATTTTAAACAATAATTGTAAAATGTTTGTCTATAACATGTTGCCATAATGATAGATATGGATGTGTGGTTTTGTTGCAAGGAAAGCAAATATTTGGCAACATTAATATTACACTGACCCAGAGGGAAGCAGAGAGTGCTGCTGTTGTTGGTGAGTCTTAATGCAAAGATGGCATTCGATGGAGTCAATTGGGATTTTATGAGTATGGCAATGGCAGCATTTGCTTTGCTTGTTAGAATAGTAGGGTTTCTTAAGAGGATTTATGAATGCTCAGAGGCAAGAATTAAGGTGAGAAGGTTCCTCTCTGACAACTGACAAGCTCTGTTTGAACAGAGGAGCAGGGCAGGGGTGGCCTTTTTCCCCTTTTATTTGATTTATATTTAGAGCTTTTAGGGAAACAATGGCTCACAAATTCAAGGATATAACTGATATGGTCGTAAAGAAATGGCTTAATTTCCAGATATGTTTTTTACTTGATAAATCCAGAAAAGAATATCTCTGTATTCTGGAGTATTTTTAGATAGTTTTCAACTATTTTTGGATTTAAAATAAGTCAGAATAATTAAAAAAAATGCTATAGCAGTAAACTGTGTACCCACATGAGTTGATTCAGCAATACCCACATGTAATGGGACATGAAGATTTTTTCCAGTCCCTTTAGTTTTATAAAGAAGTCAGGCATATTTTTTATCAACCAGAGAAGTTATTGATTCATAATTCATAAAAAGCTGAAGGAATTTATTTGAGAGGGGAAGTGAGCAAGAGTTAAATGGGATAAGCTGATCCTTCCAATAGAGCAAGGTGGTTCAGGATTACCTGGTTTGAAGGTATATTTTACAGCTGCACAATTGAGACATTTATGTTAGCCAAGTTAGTTGCAGTAAGCTAGTAGCCTGTTTTCAGGGGAGACCTGGGATGGTCTTTATATTACTAGGGAAAGTTTGGTCAAGGCACTGGGGAAGATTTCCTACTCTTTTCAATAGATGGTGTGGGATCTTTTACATCCACCTGAGCTACCACCAACTCAGGCAGATGGGGGACTAAGTTTAATGTCTAATCTAAAGGATGTCACACTCAGGAGTGCAACGTTCCCTTATACTGCATTGCAGTGTCAGCAGTCAATATATTGGTGTGGGAGTAGATCCCAGAGCCTTCTGACCAAAGGTGAGTGAGGTGCCTGTTGCACCACTGACACTGGTAACTGGCAAATATGCATAACATAAACAGATATAAGTCAAAGTGAAAAGGGATGATAATACAGGGGGTGTTTCAAGAAGAGAATAGGATTTTTGATGCAAGTCCTTAAGGAGAATAGCAGATACAGAATATCATATTCATAAAGTAGCAGAAAGTATTTTAATAAGCCAACAGAAGAATGGAGAAGGAGATTTTACCAGTACGGATGGCAGCAGGTTGGAGTCTAGAAACTGGATAAGAGGGGGTGGAGTTTACAGGAGGAAATTAGCAATGGAACCAAGTTTTTGGGAGCAGATAACTCGGAGAGGGAAAGGTAATAGTGTGGGATGAGGCTAAGCAGTAGTTTGGACTACAGGTTAGAGACTACCTTCCCTACCAAGGACTGTTAACAGAATGGAGGCAAAGAGAAATAAAGCATATAAAATACTGCATAATTATAAGAATCTGGTGAGGTTAGAAAAGTTAGAAAGAATGGAAAGGCAATATACAAAAGAATGTGCAGATGTTCTTCGTATCACATTGCTGCAGTCATAACCTGTGGGTAGTCCGCTGTCCTCGATCGGCCCGAATACCAAAGAGCTGGGCTGGCGTCGGTCATTGTCGCCTAGAGCTGACGTCAGTACGTAGTAGTACTTAAGCGCATGACCGACGCCATATCCTCAGTCTTTCTTGCCGCGTGGTCCGAAGCAGAAGCAGCATTTGCAAGTGCCGTTCGGCGTTCTGAAATTTTCATTTATCGAGTTTCAGACCAAAGACCAAGTTGGGCTAAGTACCCCGTTGGGGAAATCTTTGTCTTTTCTTGCCTCAGTTTTCCGGATGTCAGAAAGACAAGTTACTACAACATCTCCAGTATGTAATGGCAGTTTTAAGGTGCCTAGGGTATTCTGTGAACGAAATAAAGTCCAGTCTAGTGCCCTCGCAGGACATGTGCTTTCTGGGTGTGAGACTGAATACAGCTTCTCAGATGGCATTTCTGACCCCGGACAAAGAACTCTTCATCTATACTTCCAGCAGTTATCAGTAATGTCCAGGCTGACTGCAAGGGCAGTCCTTCAAGCCTTGGGGTTCATGGCATCTTGCATTCTAGTACTTCCCAATGCCAAACTGCATATGAGGAAGCTACAATGGTATCTCAAAAGTGTGTGGACTCAACACTGCCACGGTTTGGACACTGTCATTCGGATTATACCTTGCATCCAGAAGGAATTCTTGTGGTGGGCTCAGGAATGTCACCTAAACAAGGGACTCTCTGTGACCCAACCAGAGGAGAGTCAGATCCTAACGACGGATGCCTCGGACTTGGCTTGGGGAGCACACTTCAATGGGAAATGGATACAAGACACGTGGCCTCCCAAACTACTACATTTGCATATCAACATGAAGGAGATGTTAGTACTCCAATTTGCCTTGATGGCCTTCAAGGACCTACTTCAGCCGGGACAGGTGTTGATTCAACCAGACAACACAACAGTCATGTGGTACATCAACAAGCAGGGTGGAACCCATTCCTACCCTCTTTGCAGACAAGCAATGATTTTGTGGGAGACTGCTCTGAGTTTGCACATCAATCTTCAAGCACAGTTTCTGCCAGGAGCACAGAACTCCCTAGCAGATGTATTGAGCAGGCAAATTGTGGATCCCCACGAGTGGAAACTGGACCCTCAGGTATTCAAACAGTTGACCGTGGCTTGGGGAGCTCCAGACATAGATCTGTTCGCTTCTCCACTGAATTTCCAACTGCCAAAATTTTGCACAAAGATGTTCCACCCAAATGCTTGGAAAGTGGATGCTCTATCTTTCAGTTGGAACAACCTTCACGTTTATGCTTTTCCCCTCTGCCTCTTCTTCCCAAGGTACTCTTGAAAGTCAGGCGGGACAAGCCTTGCATGATTCTAATAGCACCAGATTGGCCACGTCAGCATTGGTATCCTCTGCTGAGGAGTTTAATTCAGGAGCCTCCTTGGCCTTTGCCACATGTTCCTCATTTGTTATCCCAGTCAAACAATCATTTTCTCAATGTTCGGGTGCAGTCCCTGCATCTAACAGCCTGGCGTATTCTGTAATGGAGCCGGTGGGGTCTCAGCTTTCTCAACAGGTTTTAGATGTCATTTTGGAAGCCAGGCGGCCTAGTACTAGAAAAGTTTATGCTGATAAATGGAAGAGATTTTTTCTTTGGAGCACAGCAAAGGGCTTTGATGTTTCAGTGCCTAATTTGAGTTTTGCACTACAGTATCTTATTGAATTACTGGACAAGGGTTTGTCATTCTCTTCTGTGAAGGTTCATGCTGCAGCCATTTCTGCTCACTATGATTGTGACCCTCCTTTATTTTCTCACCCTTTGTTCAAACAATTTCTTAGAGGGGCAAAGAATAGACCCCCACGTAGAGCTCCTACTCCTTCCTGGGATCTCAATTTTGTGTTGGAGAAGCTTACTTTACCTCCTTTTGAACCTGCAGCTACGTCTGAATTGAAGTTTTTGTCTTGGAAGACTGCTTTTTTGTTGGCCATTACTTCTGCTAGGAGGGTATCTGAATTGCAGGCACTCATGGCAGTTGAACCCTTTCTGATATTCCATAAGGATAGAGTTTCTCTCGGAACTAACCCTACTTTTATGCCTAAAGTGATTTCTAATGTGGCCTTGAACCAGTCTATTCATTTGCCTACTTTTTATGCTGATCCCCAAAATAAGGGGGAAAAAGTCTTACATTCTTTGGATATCCACAGGCAGCTACGTTATTATTTGAGCAGAACTAAAGAGTTCAGACAGACTCAACAGTTATTTGTTTCTTTTGCTTTGGGTTCACAAGGAAAGCTGTTTCAAAGCAGACTATTTCTAAGTGGATTGGTCAATGTATTGCTTTTTGTTATTCTCATCATGGGAAGAATGTTCCTGCTGGGATCAGACCTCATTCTACTAGGGCTACTGCCACATCTACTGCTTTTTTGAGGGGGGGTAGCTACTAAGGATATTTTGGAGGCAGCTACTTGGAGTTCAGTACACACTTTTACTAAGCATTACCATCTCCCTCTTTATTCCAAGTCCAGGGCTGGGTTTGTCACTGCAGTTTTACAGGGCATGTTAGCAGCTCCTAATGCTATTTAGTTTGCCAGCCTCCCTTTTCCTTTGCTTTGGGATTCTACCCACAGGTTATGATTGCAGCAATGTGATACGAAGAACATAGTACAGTTTTGTACCTACCATAAATGTAGATGTTCGAGGATCTACATTGCTGCAGTCCAATTATCCCTCCCTCCTTCCCCTCTATAGTTTGTGGTTGCTGTGTTTTTTTGGGATAATCTTTATTTCCACACTGGTGGTAGTTGGGCGTTTACTATTTTGGCTCTGGCCTTCTTTCATTCTTAGGCCTTCTGACATCTGGGGCAAGAAAGACTGAGGATATGGCGTCGGTCATGCGCTTAAGTACTACTACGTACTGACGCCAGCCCAGCTCTTTGGTATTCGGGCCGATCGAGGACAGCGGACTACCCACAGGTTATGACTGCAGCAATGTAGATCCTCGAACATCTACATTTATGGTAGGTACAAAACTGTACTATATCTGTACAGCTTTCAAGTATGCAACAAAGTCTAGAAGGTTCAGGATTTTTGTTTGGAAGTGTTTGCATAGGTATTTTGTATCCCTAGCAGACCTCAGAGAATTCCTCCTCTAGGGAATAGCAACTGCTAGAGGTGTGATGGGAAATGGAGTAATTGGGAACATTTTGGGGGGGGGGGGCGGAATGTGGTGAGTTGGTAGATTTTAAAAATTCCCTGCAGAATTCTTTGTCAGAAATATTCGGAGAGCAAATGTTTGTAACTAAAGAAATTCTTCTTTTGAACTGGGATTTAGGATCTGAAATGCCTAGATACACTAAGGCCTTAGTAAGTGTAATGTTATTGATTACAAAAAATATCAGTTAATAGAAAACAGTAGTCAAATCTAAGTCAGCTGTAACTGAAGTACTAAATATTATTAAAGAGAAACAAAAATCCGAAGTGGGATCTTTAGAAAATGGAATCTGCAAACTACATAGAAATAAATGGAATATGTGGGGAAAATCCATGCAGAATAGTGTGCGGGAGGATGAGTGAAATTTAATGGAAGGCAAGAAGTGATCCATTTATGTAATGTTGGAGTGGACGAAAACTTAAAATGTATACCGCATGAAAATAAAAGAAATGGTAGTATGGTTTATTTTCTGTTACTGTATATGTACTTATGTCACTTTTAAAAAATGTCATGTTTAATAAAGATGTTAAAAAAAATTGGGTGTGCACTAACATAATGACCGTGGACTGCATAGTCCCTAATATTTCTCCCTATTTTATATGCTACTGATATATGTGTAGGAAACATTTTGCAGAGTTCAAGGTCATCCGCAAAATAATTCCAGTACTTCCTAACAGATTCAGCTCTGTAACAAGGACTTTTTTGTTGTCATTGCATCTTTTTTAACATTGTCTATTGCAGCTTAATAAATCCTAATTAATACCTAAAGATTATCCAAGTAAAATTTTCCTGTCTAGAATAGAAAAATTGTTATAAGCCTTATACACATTATCTGGAAAATATCCTGAAGCAATATATTTCTCTACACTCATCTTGACCACTGAGAAAAAATCTAGCCTGAACGTACAAATTTTCTTCGTCCTCAATAATTCGGGGGTAAAAATGTTTAACGTATTCAGGTTGGAAACTAACTACTAGCAAGCAAATTAGTGTTAGAAGCCGTGATCTTTTTATACAATTTCATAATTATATGTTTAATTTGTTTTTCTACAAGCGTTACAACAAGAAAATGAATCTTGTTAGGATGAATTACATGATAAAAAGTATTATCAAATGAATTTGACTTTAACAGTTAAAATTATTACCACAGTTAATATCTCCTGTACGGATACTGGGCAGGATTCACGATGGCTTGCACGGAGTCTAAGAGCCGTGTAAGACTCCATGCAGCCATCGCGATCCAGGAACAGCCCAAAATCCCATGTAAGAGACAGCTAAACCGACTCTTGCACTGGCAGGGCATGGATATGCTAATCAACCCACTTGCAGCCGAATTGCAAATGAGGTAGGTTAAGCAATCCACGAAGCTGAAACCAGTCCATGTAAGAGTCGTGTTAGTTGCAGAAATGTACTCAGTTGACAACTGAGTACGTTACTGCAAATAACACAACGGAGCCATGACAGCTCCAAATAAAGTGTGCAAATGTTGCAGTCAGCATGCCAATGGCCAAATATGTGGCCATTGGCATGGTAACCCGATGCAAACATGAAAAAAAAATTTTTTTTTTTTCGGAGATCGGCGATGTTTAAACGGAGCGCAGCCATGTGCAAATGGGCTGCGCTATATAAAACTGAAAAATGAAGGTTTGAAACCCACAAATGTGGGTTTTATGTAATGCATGGATTTGCAATGCAGGGACTAGTAGACCAAAAACAACATGGCCACCATCTAGTGGTTGCTAAGAAGGGAAGCTGAGTGTAAGACATGTAACTAAGCATTAGTAAGCAATCCTATGTAAATGAATGGTAGGATAGTGAATCACACTGTCACATAGCAAATGAGCACAGTCCGTGTAGTGTAAGAGTTAGATAAGGGGGAGTAACAGAGTAGGAGATAGGTGACATCACAGGGGGGGAATGTCAGAAAGAAATCAAGCTCATTGGAGCAAAGTGGTATGTGAAACATATCAATCACACAGCAGAAAAAGAGGAGTGTCAACAGATAAGCATGGGAAAGTCAAGAAATGGAAGGTGTACACTGTGGCCAACACCAAAGTTTCTTGCTGTACATGCATGCACGCTGCGAGTAAGACAGAGTAAGCATGTAGGAGCCTGTTTAAAGATCTGTAAAACTGTTTGCACTGGTGTGCGCGTGTTTTAACACGAAGAAGCAGATTCTCGTCCGTGTAAGCATGTGTGCGCTCGTGGTAGCCAATGTGAGCGTGTTTTTGCTGGTATGCGCGCTGCTCCCCCTGAGGAAACAGAGAGGAAAAGGAAGCAGAAGAAATAGTAGGAAACTAGCAGGGAGTACCTGTAGAGGTAGCAGGTGAAAACAATTAGAGGCAGGCAATTACACAGGCAGAATACAAGCCCAGCCCAGCACTTAAAACACTGCAAACAGCATTGCAGTATGTTTCTCTCAAGAGACAGTGCAAGACAGGAGTAAGCTAGTAGAAGTGAAAACTGAAAAAGCTGCACTCAGACTAAACATGCTAGGGGCTGCCATAGCTGTCATAAGGAGACCTAGGAGACTTGCTGAGGGTGGTGACCATGCAAATGCTTCCAGACAACCCACAGTGAGGAGACGGAGAAGAGTGTACAGGCCCAGGGTCACCTACCAGTGGTTACATGAGCTGGAGATAGTGGAGCGCTATAGAGTGGACAGAGACCTCCTGCAGCAAATTGTTGAGCTGTGCAGGCCACGCCTCATACACAGAACCAACAGAGGGGAACCCATCCCAGTGGAAATGAAGGTATGTGTTGGCCTAAGAATACTAGCAACAGGTACCTTCCAGAGACCAACTGGTGATATGATGGGGATATCACAGGCATCAGCCTCCAGGGTACTGCACCAGTTCCTGGATGCCATGTCAGCGATCATGTATATTTCCCCAATGCCCATGAGGTATTGGCCAGCAATATGCGTTTCTTCCAGCAAATAGCGGAATACCCTGAGGTAGTGGGTGCAATAGACTGCACGCACATATGCATCAAAGCACCAGCCGGTGAGCGGGGTAGGGCCTACATTAACCGCAAGGGCTTCCATCAACTGCCAGGTCATGTGTGATGCCCAGGGCATAATAATGAATGTGTGTGCTGGCTGCCCTGGGAGCTACCATGATTCCCATATCTGGCATTTGACGCAGCTGTACCAGACATTTGCCAATGGGGACATCCCACATGGTCACCTAGTGGGGGATGCAGGTTATGCACTGGAGCCGTGGCTGATGACACCCATCAGAAATGCACACACACCTGAACAGGAACGCCATAATGAGGCACATGCACAAACATGTAATGTAATAGAGCGTGTGTTTGGGATGCTCAAGTCATGGTTCCGGTGCCTGGACACATCTGGTGGAGCCTTGCAGTACTCATCAACTACATGTACCCAAATTGTCATGGTATGTGCTATGCTACATAATATGATCCTGCGAAAACAGCTGCAGCAGGACCAGCATAGGGCCGGGACAAACAGCCCCCCACCATTGCCAAGGCCATCACAGGCAGAGCGTGACTCGGAGGAGGAACAACCTGAGCCTGCCCCAGTAGGCAGAAGGAGGCATGCCCAGTATGCCCTGGCCTTGGCAAAGAGGCAATGCATAGCACATACACTGGCTCAGTAGGAACCCTGGGAATGATACCCCTCTCTGACTCACTCATATAGTAACAGGGATGCTTAACATGACATAACCTGCTCTCAAACATGTACAGGGAGTGTAGTATGTGCATCCGACAGAGGCAGCCCTGCAGCACCACCTGAGGCATGATTGCCATGTGTTAAGCAATGTAACACCATCTAGTGTATGCAAACATGAAGACCCAACCTAACATCTCACCCTCACCAAGCATGATGCCACACTATGAAGACAAGATCAAGTACAATAATTGGCTGAGGTATTGCTGTTAGCAAGGGGGAACACATGGCTGACCGCCTGGGCTGACATGCCGAGCAAGACATGATGCCCCACCTGCTAGGGATGGCACGCACCCAGCACACCTGGCTGTGTAGATACTGGCAAAGGCTGCTGTTATCCCTGCTGTGCCTGGAATAGGTAAGTCTGGAAACACAAACCCAACACCATAGGTGGCACAAGAGATAATAACCTGGACGTAATGCTACCCAGTGCCAGAAGTCTAACCTGCAAGGTGCATGCAGACCAAACCCATCACAGCATGGAGAATGGTAATATGTGTTCTGTAACAGAAACCTGGGCAAGGCCCAGAAGAGCACCCTAATACTACCAGGTTATGCCTCATACCATGCTCTACAGCTCCAAAACATGGAACACACGACAATAGGAGTGTGGCTACCAGTAATTATCAAGAATAACCACACCCCCAGGTTGGTACCACAGCAAGAAGCAGCATGGACTATCCATGGGCAAGTAACACTCTCAAACTGTGTACCTGTTTGAAGCCTGCTACAGACCCCACACACAAACCCAGGTACCCCAGCCAGCCTTCCTGAAGACACTTCAGAGTATGAATGTCCCAACAAATACCAAACAAGGCACACAAAGTATGACATAGGTGGCAATCCATTATGTATGGAAGAAGTAATCATGGACCTAGGGACACAAGTGGACGGTAACCTGTCATGACACACATTGCCAAGGTGGCCAGGAAGACCTGCTATATTGCCAACCTTAATATGAAAGGATGCACATGTAGAGCTACAGAGGTCACTGTGCCCCCATACGTGACAACTATGCCCCAGTTCGGATGTACCTTACCTTACACATGCAGCAGTCAGAAAGACCCCAAATGTACCCCACCGACAGTATAAAGGGTCCAAACATTGGACATCTGCAGCCTGGCTGAAGAAACCACAGCCCAATTCAGAAGCATACTGCACAGTCAGAGGTGATGTATGCCTGATGTACAAGGCCATGCCCAATCCAGAATGAATGGACATGCTCCACTGCAGAAACCCCAAATCCAGCAGACACACCACAGTGAGATATCTGAACCTCCACACATAGATTAATAGGATGTGCTGGAGGGACAGATCCATAACCCAGAGGCTACTGCCACTCTGCAACAGAATCCAAGTCCATGATAGGCTGAGCTCCACACACAAACTCAACAAGAGAAATCCGTTGAAGTGCATGGGAGATAGTAGGTGTACACTGGGGGCCATCCCTGTGTCACATCTAGGAAAGTAAACCCTACATGGGCATAATATGCACATTGCAAGGGGTGTTGAGACCCACACACAGTCTGTCCGTGCTCAAACAAGGCCAGGGCAGATAGCCTAGTATGAACCAATGATGATACAAATTGTGCAGGACACAAAGGATTATCACACAGCTGTCCTACCTGATGGTAGGAACCATGGATAATCCACAGATATGCTCTACAGCACTCTAATATCACAAACAATACACCAAACCCACACACATTGCCAACAGCCTACCGAACAGATTCCTTCCAACCTCCCCACCAGCACCTAACTGCCAAATATCTATCGCAGGAGAGTGCTGGCCCCCTGACATTGCAGATGCTGAGGTAACAGCCAGCATCCACAAGGCACAGCACACAGCATCAATGGTACCAGATGGCGTCCTGGGTTGTGTCCAACAAGTACTGTAAGAAGAATGGTACAGCAAATAGCATTACTGCGCACTATCAGTCCTACCACAGGATATGTACCCAAAGAGCAGTGTACAGCAACAGTGGTCCCACACCACAAAGGGGGTGCCTGAATGGATACTTCAAACTATCACCCCTCAACCCCGACTATCTAGGTTGGCAAAGTAATGGAGAGGATGATCATGGATCCCATGAATAACGAGATTGGGTACCTACTGACATTGGACCCTACCCAGTGTGGCTGTCATAGGGCAGATCCTGCCCCTTACACATGTCTGACTCATGTGAAACGTGCACCAAGCCCGTTGATATGGGGAATGTTGATCACACAGCCTATCTGGACCTTGCTAAACCCTTCCATACAATACCCTAGTTGGCGGTACAGATAAGCTCACCAACCTAACTATAAACCCCTGTGCAAGTAGATGGGTTGCAAACCAGCTCAAGGACAGAACTGACCTGGCAGACATGCTGTAGCCATGGCAGACTGTAAACCAGGTACAACTGGCATCCCACAAGACATGGTCCTGGGACCTCTCTTGTATGCTATATATGTCACATAGGTACAGGCCAACATGGATGGACTCTGTGTGAACAGGTTTGCAGAGGACTACAAACTGGCCACCATATCAGACCCTCCAGCTGACACAAGCAACCTACAAAAGGCACACATAGAAACACACAAGTGGTGCCACAGCCATGTCAACAAGCTAAATGCAGAATAGTGTATAGTCAACCCCTGTGGAAACACAGTACATGGCCAGAAATTACCACATAGGTGTTAACCCAGTAAGTACATCAGGAGCAATAAGAGACCTGGGGACACAAGGTGATAGATATCCTGCATGTGACAACCATGTGTCTGTAGTGGTTACAGAAACATACCATATACCCACCTAATCATGAAGGTAAGCACAGCTTGCTTAGGGTAGGTCAATGTGCCTCTCCAGTCATCCATCAGCAGCCTCACAACTGTGTACAATGGCCCTTCAGGGATGTATCGTAGCAGACACCTGCAGCAACTGGAAAGACCACACAAATACCCCACCAGGAGGATCGCAGAGCTGTAACAGATGCCATGTGTCGCCTGAGTAAAGAAACTGCAGCTCCACACAGTGCCATACTGCCTGGCTGGAGGTGAACTGTGCCTGATGTATAGAGCCATGACCAACCTGGTATCAATGGACATTTGGCACCATGTAAACACTGAATGCTGGTGACCTATGCAGCTGACAGGCCTGAACCCCAGCACAGACATAAACAGGACATGCTGTACCGATTGGTCCATGACCTAGAAGTTCACTCCACCCACGACTAAACTCCCACTACAGGATATCCAGGGAGTCCCTCAGTGACTGTCATCCAGAAGAATCATGATGACTGGATGGGAGTTGATAGGTGTACCCTGGATAAAGTACAGTTTTGTACCTACCATAAATGTAGATGTCCGATAGGTATGCATCTGCAGTCATAACATATGGGTTGACCTGCCTCAGGCAGCCCTTCGGTCGGCCGGATTCCAAAGTCTGGGTCTGGCATCGGCTGATGTCGCACTTCACCCGACGTCATAGCTCCTGGGGTATAAAGGCATCAGCCGACGCCATTTTCCTCAGTGTTTCTTGCCCCAGATGCCAGGTGCCCTCAAGGAAGGCTAAATTTGTATAAAAGTAGCAAATTTCAAACAGTAGAAACTAAAAGTATATATACATATATACATACAAACAAATACACCATAATAGATTCCCCCAGCTATCTAAGAGAGGGGTATGTACCCTAGGAATACCTCAGAGGGGAAGGAGGTTGGGTAATCCTGACTGCAGATGCATACCTATCGGACATCTACATTTATGGTAGGTACAAAACTGTACTATGTCCTTCAAGGATGCATCTGCAGTCATAACATATGGGTAGAATACCATAGCCAAACTGGAGGAGGAGGCACTAAGATAATGATGGTGTAGTTAAGATCCCTTGTAAAACAGCAGTTGCAAAACCTGCTCGGGATCTGGAGTATAAGGGAAGATTGTAATGCTTGGCAAATGTATGCACGGAGCTCCAAGTAGCAGCTTCTAAAATGTCTTTGGTAGCCACTCCTCGTAAGAAAGCTGTAGTGGTGGCTGTAGCTCTTGTGGAGTGAGGCCTGATATTTTCAGGAGTTGTCTTTCCATGAAAGGAGTAGCAGAATCGAATGCAATTTCATATCCATTTTGAGATTGTCTGTTTTGAGATTGCTTTCCCTTGCACTCCTGTTGCATATGCTACCAGAAGCTGGTCAGTTTTTCTGCTGGCCTTAGTTCTGTCCAGATAGCGCAGTTGTCTGTGTACATTCAAGGTGTGTAGTAGTTTTTCCCCCCTGTTCTGTGGGCTGGGGAAGAATGTAGGTAAATGAATAGCTTGGTTCAAGGATACCCTGGATACCACCTTTGGCATAAAAGTAGGAATGGTACAGCAAATAGCATTACTGTGCACCATCAGTCCTACCACAGGATATGTACCGAAAGAGCAGTGGACAGTAGGACACTCTATCTTGGTGAAAGATGAGAAAAAGCTGCACTGCCATTAATGCCTGTAACTCGGATACCCTTCTTGCTGAAGTGATTGCTAGCAGGAAGGCAGTTTTCCAAGATAAGAACTGTAAGTCTGCTGTTGCTGCTGGTTCAAAGGGAGGAAGTGTTAATTTTTCTAGCACAAAATTGAGATCCCATGCAGGTAGAGGTGGTTTCCTTGGAGGTTTTACATTTTTGATCCCTCTCAAAAATTGTCTGAGGAGAGGATGAGAGAAGACAGGAGGATCCATGTTGTATTCTGCTGAAATGGCTGATGCATGAATCTTAATGGAAGAATAGGACAGGCCATTGTGGAACAGTTCTGCTAAGTATTCTAGGATGTGTGCTAGGTTTGCCAGTGTGACATTTGTTCCCTTTGCTGCACTCCAAATGAGGAATCTCTTCCATTTGGCTGAATATGTTTTCCTTGTGGAGGGTCTGCGAGCCTCCAGGATAATGTCCTTAACCCTCTGAGATAAAACAGGTTGGTTTTGTGTTATGCAATTTTCCAAGCAGTTAGCTGCAGCGTTTTTAAGTTTGGATGCAGGGTCCTGTAGTTGTTCTGCGTTAGAAGTAAAGGACAAAGAGGTAGAGGCCATGAGTTTGTCCGAGACATGTTTCTCAGTAGCGGGTACCAATGTTGCCTTGGCCAGTCTGGAGCTATCAGAATTACCTTTGGCTGTTCCTCTCTGATCTTCAATAAAACTTTGTACATCAATGGGAGAGGTGGAAAGGCATATACTGTCAGGTCCTTCCAGCTGAAAGAAAGGGAGTCCACCTTCCAGGCTAGTGGGTGGTATACTCTTGAGCAGAATTTCTTCAGTTGGTGGTTGAGTGGGGAGGCGAGCAGGTCTATTTCTGGCATTCCCCATTTCTTTGTTATGTTTTTGAAGATGTCTGGATGCAGCATCCATTCGTGAGCATCCGTGGTAGTCCTGCTTAAGCTGTCTGCTAGTGAATTCTCTTTTCCTGGTACAAATCTGGCCTGCAGTTCAATGTTGAGATTCAGGCCTAAGTTCCAAAGGTCCATTGCCATCCGGCATAGGGGGTATGAATGTGTGCCTCCCTGTTTGTTGATGTACCACATGACTGTGGTATTGTCCGTCCTTATCAGCAGGTGTCCTTGCTGGAGGAATGAACTGAATGCCTCGATTGCATGCTTCACCGCCAGCATCTCCTTTTGATTTATGTGTAGAGTCAGCTGGTCTTGGGACCATAGGCCTTGGATACACTTGTCTTCCATGTGTGCCCCCCAGCCTAGGTCTGAGGCATCCGTGGTAATGGTCTGCCTTGGATGTGGTTTGTGGAAAGGCAATCCTTTGTCTGGCAGGCTCGAGCCCACCACAGGAATTCTTTGTGCAGGCATGGAATGATTGGAATCAGGGCTTCTAGACTGTGCTTGTGTTGAGACCATACATTCCTCAGGTACCATTGTAGTTTTCTCATATGCCGTCTGGCATGTGGGATCAATATTATGCAGGATGCCATGTAACCCAGGGCCTGCAGGACTTTCCTTGCAGTAAGCCTGGTTTGTTTTGTTAATGCCATGAAATAGACTGGTAGATGCTTTTGTTTTTCCTCTGTGAGAAAAGCCATCTGAGCTATTGTGTCTAGTTCTGCACCCAGAAATGTTATCCTTTGGGATGGCACTAGTCTTGACTTTTGGATGTTGACTGTGTATCCCAAGGCTTGCAGCAGTTGTATGACATAGGCCAAATCCTTTAGTATTTTTGTTTTGTTGTCCGCTTGTATTAGGCAGTCGTCCAGGTATGGGTAGATTTGAATTCCCTGAAGCCTGCAATGAGCAATTACTGATGCCAGGCATTTCGTGAATACTCTGGGTGCAGTAGATAAGCCAAAGGGCAATGCTGAGAATTGATAATGCTCTGATCCTGCAAGAAATCTGAGGTGTCTTCTGCAATCTGGTCGTATAGGGACATGCAGGTATGCCTCCTTGAGATCTAGAGTCACCAGCCAAGACTCCTTGCCCAACATGGGAAGAAGTTGCTGTAGGGTCAGCATTTTGAATTTTAGAACAATGAGATATGTGTTCAGTGCAGACAAGTCGAGAATAGGCCTCCATTGATTTTCTTTTCTTGGTACAAGGAATAGTCTGGAGTAAAATCCTTGGCCTTGTTCCATAGCTGGTACCTTTTCTATTGCTCTCATCCTTAGTAAGCTGATGATTTGTTTTAGAGCCTCTGATTTCTGGCTTGGTGGAAGGTTTGGCATTCCTCTCTTTTGGTAGAGTGTGGAAGTGAAACCTGTAGCCCTTTTCTATTATTTGCAAAGTCCATTTGTCTCCTGTAATAAAATGCCAGTTTTTTGAAAATAAAGCTAGCTTTCCGCCCAAAGGTGCTTCCAGTTGTTCCCTGGTAGGTGGAATCAGAGCCAAGTCATTGTGACTGTCCTGTGGAAGTGGTTGCAGTCGCAGCTGTGGCGGCACTTCTCTGGTTGGCAGGTTGCCACTGGCGACCCCTGTAGGCACTCCTAGATTGACCTCTGCCTCTTGGGCATCTATTTCTGCCTCTCTGTGCTCTAGAGGTGTCTGGAAAGGACCAATTCTTTGAAGGCCAATTTCTGCTGAACCTCGGAGGTTGGACCTGCAGGAAATCCTTGACTGTTTGGACAGATTTTGCTTTTTCTTCCACTTTCTTGAGAACCTCCTGTGCAGGGGAGCCAAATAAACTTTGTTTCTCCATAGGGGCATCTAGGAGTTTTGACTTAACATGGTCTGGCAAGGATTGCTCTTTTAGCCAGGCATGCCTTCGAATCACTGCTCCAGTCATAGCTGATCTAAATGAAGCCTCCAGTGCATCATAGCCACATTTCAAGAAATGATTACTGACCTGCTGAGAGCTGTGTACCAAATCCTGAAGGGACATACGGTCTAAAGGTTCAGGAGAGGCCAGTTTTTTATTCAGCTGATCTAACAAAAATTCCTGGTACTGTATCATGTGGAATTGACAGTTTAAAGCCCTGGCAGAAAGAGTTGCAGATGTATAAACCTTTTTTACCCCATCTCTCTAATGCTCTAGACCCTCTTTCAAAGGGCAGGGGGTTTTTGGCAGAGGCAGCTGCAACACCCTTAGGGCCCTGAGAAATGGTTTCTGGGTCTGCAGCATGGGCCTTATACAAGTGGAAGTGAGAATCCGGGACCCTGTAGTATCTGTCAGGTTTGGCAGGGGCCGGTGGAAGAGAATCAGGGGCAGTACTGGCATCATTGTATGCATCATCAACAACTGATAGTGCAGGTGGTATGGCTAAAGGCCTATGCTGTGGTAAGTGTAAGAAAGTCCTTAGCCTTTTTCTAGAATCTGAAAAATCCTGACCCTGCCATTGGAAGTGTTCCCTCATAGAGTGCAGGGTTTCCCCAAATGAAAACTCTTCTGGAGGAGAGGCAGAAGGGATGGAGTCTTCTGCATCAGAATCCTCATAAGGTGGATATGGGCCTTCCTGATGGTCAGATAAATCTGAACCATATGAGGAATAGTCAGTGGAGAGAGGTTCAGTCCTAGGCCTCTTTTCAGGAGGGGGTTGTGAGGCCCTGTCTGGGTGAGGTTGAGATCCCCTGATCAGAGAAATAAGGTCTTCAGCAAGGCTGAGAATCTGAGAACTTGAAGTAGGCCTGCGAGAGGGAGCCTTTGTAGGTAAAGCCTTGGAAAGTTTTGCTGCTTTAGCCCTGGAAAAGGCCTTGATAGACATAGAAGCAGGGGGTCTAGCTGCCCCACGTGCAGGAGTAGAGATGTCCAACGGAATAGTGTCAGACAAATCTTGTGTGCCTGCTTCTTCTGTAGGAATTTCTGTAGCCGACTCAGCCGTGGCCTGTGTGGCCTCGGTTGTCGGAGGCACGTTTTCGGCCGAAAGGAGAACCGAGGTCTCGGTCTCAGCTGAAACCGAGACACTCGCGGTAGGCCTAACCGTGGTTTCAGCCGAAACCGCGGGCCGCGAGTGTCGGTCCTTTTCCTTGTGTTTTTTAGCTAAATGTGTAGTCGGAGTCTCCGGCATTTTATATGCAAAAGTGGAGCCGAAAAACTCTTCTGCAAACTCCGACCTACGTCTAAGTGTCCGTCGGTTGAAGGAAGCACAGGCTAAACAAGCTGATACGTCGTGGTCTGGGCCTAAGCAAGGAAGGCAGTAAGAGTGGAAATCCTTATGAGGTATTTGTTTCCCACAAGTTAAACAATTATTTACTTTGTCTGACATCGGCTGAGGCAAGAAAGAGTCCCCAACGGGGTACTTAGCTTTTTAGAAGTCTTCGTAGTTGAAATCTCTGGATCTGACCGACCGCACTTGCGAACAGCTTCTGCTTGCACCGCTGCAAGAAAGACTGAGGAAAATGGCGTCGGCTGATGCCTTTATACCCCAGGAGCTATGACGTCGGGTGAAGTGCGACATCAGCAGAGGCCAGACCCAGACTTTGGAATCCAGCCGACCGAAGGGCTGCCTGAGGCAGGACAACCCATATGTTATGACTGCAGATGCATCCTTGAAGGACATCACCTGTATGTCATGGGTAGACAGAGGCACAGCACACTAACCGTGACATATGTCATGGCAAACACCAGTAAATGTGTGTTGAAGGACAAACACTCTCTGACTAGCATTACAAATGGACTAGGGCACATGGCCATTGTTTGTCACTGTCCACACAAGTTGTGGAATACATTAACAATGTTGGACAATCATGTACTATGATGTCCATATCTGAACAAAATGCAACATGGTCATATCTGCACAACTGGCCCTCAACCAGTCTGGTGTGCTCACTATAAATATTACAAGCAGTGATAGGACTGAAACCGATTATACTGTCCACCACAGTGAAAGTTCTGCACCAGTACACGATACGACAATACAACTGTTTGGTCAGCAGGAAAGGATGATGACAACTGTATGCAAACTATCCCATGGTGACCCTGCAGGCACAGCATAATGCCTGTTAGGTTCAGACACAAAGCAGTTGGGCAGTAAGAACACAACCTGATGTCCAACACTCAACTGTACATGTGATATATAGATGGCGTCCACACACAAACAGAAATGTGGTGGTCCACAGATCCCAACATAAGGAAAGGTCACACTGGGCATGCTCGCACACTTAGATAAATGAGACGTGGCAGTCAAGAAGCCATACAAACTGTGAACTAAATGAGACGTGGCAGTCAAGAAGCCATACAAACTGTGAACTGGGCATGCTCACACACTTAGGCCATGTCACAGTTCAGCAGTTGCACACACATATCAGGCATGTCTATGTGTTAACACAGGAACCTCCCACAATACAGACATCTGCCCAGTGCACACAGTGAAGTTACAACAGAGACATAAGTAAAGTACTGGATCCCACTCATATGCAAACATCTCCCACAGTACACACGTTGTTTATAGAGATAGGGAAGGCTATGGCAATAAAGACCCACAAACAGTATATGAGCAACAGATACTTGCATCTGACAGGTAAACATATGGCCGCAGAGTGCAATACTTGACTGTTGTCCCTAGGGAATACAGAAGGCTATCCACAGTGTATTTGGCATCTGCCTCCACAGTACAGTAGGCCACTGTGCCTGTAAAAAGTTAATGCATAGATATGCTCTCCCCTGTACTGATGGATAGTCACAGATGTACATACCGCTTCATCCATAATGATGTCAGCAAACTATACATATGTCAGGAGCAAATATTATACCCAGTAATGTGAATAGCGCGCTCCGCTACTGCGTCTCTAACAAGTGTCATAACATAGGTAGGGGTTTGAATCCTGCAAGTGCTCAGTGTGTGTGTGTGAATGTGTGTGGGGGAGTAGTGTGTGCAATTCTATGTGTATGAGAAATGTCCCTTTTGGCAACTATTACTACACAACACATGCTGCATATTCCACTGTCTAAACACTGATGATGTCAGCACCCTATAAGTACAGCAGGAGAAAGCAATCCCCCCAATAATGCAAATAGCACGTTCTGCTAATGCGTCTCTCACAAGTGTCATAACATAGTTAGATAGGGGTTTGAATCCTGCAAGTGCCCAGTGTGTGTGTGTGAATGTGTGTGGGGGAGTAGTGTGTGCAATTCCATGTGTATGAGAAATGTCCTTTTTGGCAACTATTACTACACAACACATGCTGCATATTCCACTGTCTAAACACTGATGATGTCAGCACCCTATAAGTACAGCAGGAGAAAGTAATCCCCCCAGTAATGCAAATAGCGCGCTCTGCTAATGCGTCTCTCACAAGTGTCATAAAATAGTTAGGTAAGGGGTTGAATCCTGCAAGTGCCCAGTGTGTGTGTGAATGTGTGTGGGGGAGTAGTGTGTGCAATTCCATGTGTATGAGAAATGTCCTTTTTGGCAACTATTACTACACAACACATGCTGCATATTCCACTGTCTAAACACTGATGATGTCAGCACCCTATAAGTACAGCAGGAGAAAGCAATCCCCCCAGTAATGCAAATAGCACACTCTGCTGCTGCGACCCTCACAAGTGATCTAACATAGGTAGGGGGTTGTATCCTACAAATGCCATGTGTATTTTTGTCACACAGTTTGTCCATGTGTGTGGGTTGTTGTTCCCAATATTGCACGACATACATTATATCAGTAAAGTCAATGCACACGTGATGTGTGTGTGCCACCTACACATATGTACCTGTGAACTGCAAGAGATCCCATGTCCGAAGCCTGCCTCATGTGAATACATGGAATATGCATCAGACAACTGTATGACTGTGGTGTTCTGTGCAGGGGCTGCATGTGGCATGTGACTATACAGTGTGGGTTGTAGATGGTGTCATCCCACCAGCGAGGGATACATGATTGTTCTGGAGCATATAGTCCACATGTTGGTGATGAACAGGTGCAGCATGTTGTCACCACTTGTGGGAGTGGTAACAAGTTGTTCCATAGCAATGCAGGAAATGAATGATAAAAACCCTTCAGATAAGGGTCTTGCAGCTAGAATAATGCTCACACTGTATGTTTGGGTAGTCGCAGTACAACCATATAATGGTGTGTGTAGAGACCATCATATTCCCAGTGTTGTCAGGAAGGCCAAGTGGGTTTCCTGGGTATGGGAGTGTGGTGTGTGCCAGGCTATGAACCTGAAGGCAGTCTAACCCACTGTGTGTTGCACATGGAGAGGCTCTGATGCTTTGTGCAGTGCCACCAACGTGGGGGTGGGTGTATCTCAGGTGCCTTTGGATACATCCCCCCTGTTCTGGTTTGGTGCATGTGTCAGGGATGACAAGCATGGTATCAGGAATGACCTGGCACTGATGGTGTGCACCTGGGAGCCTTGTACCAGGAGTCTGTTACTGCACGGATATTGCTGTACCCCATGCTAAGGACAGTTTCCACTGCATGCATCTTGAGGTTTACACTGCTGCTGTTGAGTAGCATTGCTATTAGTGTCCTATCCCGTGTGATACCTGTGTAGGTGGCTATGTAATGTCAGCCTTGCATACAAAGGCACTATGTGTATAGCAACAGCCTCTGCCAATATACAACGGCCCATGGGTGACAGGTGCAAGCTGTCCCAAGCAAAGCAATGTGGCTTGTCCAGCATGTAATCCCACACAGGCATTGGATCCCCTTTGAATGTCACTGAAAGATACATTAATTGCAGAAACGGATGATCCTGTCTACATATTGTGGCAGCATTCTTGGTGAGGGTGAGATGCTACTCAACGCCAGGGTCATACCAGCCTGTGCCACAAGCTCAAAGAGCCCCTCTATGTCCCCTGACATGTAGTCCAGGGAGGTGCATCAGAGGTCATACACACTGGCACAGACAATGACTGAGTCATACTTCTACATGCCTTGGAGTGACTGGTATGATTGTGTTATGTGGTGGATCATAGTGCCCGACGGGCAGCTCAGCGTGACCGTCACCTTGTTCAGCCTGTGAGCAAGGACCTCAGTGTACGTGACGATAGAGGTACCTCATACAACTGTAGCAGGTGTGTTGTCAAGCCGTATGGCCTGTGACTGTTTGGCACACAGGCTTTGTGAGCTATGTGTTGCATGTGCTCCGCTCTGGCTTAACGTTTGCTTGTGTGTCTGCTTTGCAGGTGTCGGCTGCTCAGGCAGGATGCTATTCTGAGAGCCCAATAATGTACCTGTGTGTGTCTGTGTTTGGATTGCTGTCATGACAGGTCTATGGGAGACTGGTACTGTATTCACTGTAGTATCCCACTCCACCTGACAGGGAATGCCAGTGCTGTGTTAACAGAGCTTAGCCCCCAGTTTGGCTATGTGGTTGCATCTCTCACATGTGTTGTACGTGTGTGGGAAAGGGAGAGGGTTGTCTGTGTACATGAGGCCACTGTAACAGTGCCACATGACTCACAGATTCACCAACTGGACCTGAGAGTACATTGGCAGGTGACCTTTGCACATGCTACCATAGCATTGTGACTCCCATACTAAGTAACGACACATAGGGCCAATGGGGAACAAGGTACTCAAGGTGACTGTGAGGGTGTAGTGCTCCTGATTTGTTAGTGCTGGCATATATGAATGCTGTCTTGAGCAAATGTGAGGTAAGTCATATTCAATGTGTTACAGGCAAGCTACATGCAAACAGGACAAACAGTGACGTTCTGTCAAGTGACACATGGACATCAGTACAGTAAGCAATACAGATGTCACTAGGGATCCATAGAGGCACTGTATATCTGCACTGCAGGTGGAAGCAGTGTTTCAGGAACATAACAGGCAAACATGAATACAAACAAAGCTACAGTCAGCAAGCCTGTATGTAGACTGCTACAACAAACAAGGTGTACGACTTCCAGTATGTAACAATGCATATATGCAGGCACTCTAAGCCAGTACCCAGACATTCTCAGGTCAGACGGGCTGGGTCCAGCCGCACCTCCCACAAGTGTATAGACCACGTACCTTCGTAATGTTGAATAACTGGCCTGATACACAAGTGCTCATACCTGTAATGATACACATGTCAAATAACAGACACTGAGCCCACACTCAGCAGTTCCAGACTTAGTATGATGTATGCTAGCTGTCCTGGCACCACAGTATCCTTGACATGTATGGACATTCTCCCTCCTGTCATAGTTAGTTCTGTGTTTTGGTGCTGTTATACATGGTATGAGGTGTGACGTTGTAGTGCTAGTGTGCTCTTGTGAGCCTTGAACCTGTTGTGTAGTACTGCACAGATATCAACATCCTGAAACATCTGCATTGCAGAGTCGTGTGTGGACAGCATACAACTCGCAGTTGACATGGCCATCATTGAGTATCAATATGTACATTGTTGTATCCCTTGTGCTACCTATGTAGGTGGCCATCCCTTCACAGCCTCACCACCAGTATGCAAAGATGTGCAGACAGAACACTGTGGTAATTACTATGGGTGTACAAAACAATACAATGACATTCATACTGTAACTGCATCAGGCATACTGGTATATACCCACAATGCTATCATTACACTGTACTGTTGTCAACATCATACTATTACAATATGTCTATGTAGTCACCCTGTGCATCAGCACCATGTTAACCTGTTCCTGCACTGATTTTACAGATTGCAGGAGGTGGCACAGTTTCATCATATGCACAGGGTGTGTACCTGGTATGCCTGAGTCTGCCACTGATACAACCAATTGACATGTCTGTGTGTGTGTGTTGGTGAGGGACAGCAGTACAAGATGGGGCAATGTTGATGCAGTGTGTGCGGTAGCCCTAGGTGTTATCACTTTGCATGTGTGTATGAATGCACACAGTCCCACCTCATGGCTGCCATATACAGGTGTTTGTGGACAGCCACAGACTGTACCTGCCAGGTCATACAGATCACTGTCTGTGGCCACGGACACGGTACCTGTGCCTGGCAGGGGTGCTACGGACCGTATCAGGTACCAAGCCAGACTGGGTACTGTCATCAGAAGCAGGTGTTTGTTGCTTGGAGACAGGTCCCTGTTGGGACTGTCCAGCGTCACGTGCACGTGGTCTCCTGGGGTGGTCCGATGACAGCACAGACCCAGCATTGCTGGAGCTGCTGCTGGCACTATGTGAGTGGCCGCGGCCCTGTTGTCGTCCTCGATGGCTGCCAGCTGCTGCTGTTGCTGGCATACGGCCACGTCGACGCCTCAACCATCCACCATTGCCCTGGCTCATGGACATATAGTTGTGGAACAGAACTAATGTGTTCCCCCATTGTCTGTCAATGACCTCGGTGAAGTTGCGGATGGCAGCTGCAACATCACGTATACTGTCACTCATGGCTGTGCGACATGCTCTCAGCTCCCTCAGACCCTGTCTGGTGTACCGTTCCATACGTGACTGTGCCTGCATTACAGCCCGAAACATAGCTGGGGTTGAAAGACCTCTGTGGGCACGTCTGACAGGGGCGGTATGCCCACGGATACTCCCACGAGAACCCATGGACGTCTGCCTGTGTGGTACCGTGTCAGGGCCCTGGCCATGGCTGCAGTGTGGGGATGCATGTGCCACCGGTACCACATTACCCCGGTCAATGCCCACTGTATCCTGTCCATCACCTAGGGACATTGGTGACAAAGGATGTATTGGCAGGATGACTGTGTGCATTGATGGGGTCGACAGCTGTATAGTGTTAATTGGCTGACCAATGATGGACCCTGGCACACCTACCTGTGCCATTACACAGGTATCACCATTATCACTATCCACAGCAGCTGATTCAGGTTCCCTGCTGCACGACACCAGAGCAGCACCAGAACCTGTGGGAGAAAGACAGGAAACACAGTTTACAATGTGTACACAATGCCACCACTGATGCACACATGGGCACATGCACACATGGGTACATGCACACATGGGCACATGCACACATGCACACACCTCAGTATTTGAGATATCAACCCACAGACACAAACACACCTGCAGTCAAACACATAGCACTACTACTTCAGCCTATTATTACTATTAGTATACAGAGTACTGAAGGTAATGGTATTACACACTCACCAGCATGGATAGGCTGCCTTGCTGTTACACCAGAGGGACCTGCGGAAAAGAGACATTTATCGTCAGTGGGCACAACTGTGCCATTGATACTGTGGGCATGATACAGTTCAGTAGTGCAACAGTTAGCTTCCACAGGTGTACTTCAGATAATGAGGTTATCATTAATGCACAATAATTACCAAGATAACAGCTGCAAATCGAGGACGCACCTCACACATGCATAACCTAACAGTGTACAGAATGGTCAACTATACACATGGCATGTTACCTGCATGCTCTGTGTCCTGCTGCGTGGCTCCAGCCTCCATCATTACACATGTATGCTGTTGTTGTTGCTGCTGTGCTGGAGCCACAACACTCAGGAGTAGTCCCTCCAGTCTGGTGAGGGGGGGATGTCTAGCCACCCCACCACCTGTGGCAAGCTGCTGCCTGTGGATATCCGACACACGCTGACGGACATTTCTAAGTAAATCACTGCAGTGATGGCATACCTGCTCATATGTCCGGTTATGTGTGCCTATGTCATTTACCCGACGGACCAGGTCTTGCCACAGTGCAGCCCTCTCCTGCTGGTTCTGGCTGGTGCGGAAAAACAGTACAGCGAAATCCCGCACCAGGCTCTGGTGTATCTCCTCCTCCTCTGCAGTGGAGTAGACTGGGTTCTGCTGGTGAACCATGGCCCTGAAAAGGAGAAGGGAAGTATGTCAGCAATATCTGTCAGCAAACTATAGCACACATAATACACATAATACTTGACTGCAGTGATATAACTTAGGCACCATATATAGCATCTGTCTGTCTATTGGGGGATACACATGTACATGACCAGATATCAGTGCTCATCCGACAACTGTGCAACAGTACCTGGCAAACTCCATACAACAGACTAGTATACTGCAGCAGTCAACACACTGTTTCAGGTACAATACACAACCTCACACTGGGGGTTTGTATCAAGGTACTGTATGGGGAACATTATCAACCCATGCACTGCACACAATGCACGTTACATATTTCACTGGTAATGCACACTACTCTTACTTGCCATAACCCGACCTACACCATAGTGTCATACAGGGTAACACAGCACAACATATGGCAATGTAGTATGTGTTGATTGCAATACCTCACACACCTGTCTCTGGCCTCACACCAAGGACACACACTACCATGACAGACAGTCATGGTGAGCAATCACACCAGTACACAACATGCACCCAGTCACTAGCACACTCATTCCACCTCACATATTCCATTTGCAATGTGTTCATGGGTGTGCATTGTGTCCTAGGTAGGTAGTGTGCTTTTGGTCCTGGGCCTACAGCAGCATACTGTTATGCTACCCTGCCACTTGTGACACATGTGTTATGATCATACCTGCTCCTTACAAACAGTTAAACAGGGTGACTCATATGGCATATTACCTATCAGCATAACATTCAGCAGGGGTATGTCTGACATCTATTCATGGGGAGCCTTGTTTCTTAATTCTGTGTGGTCTACTACAGGGTATGTCATATCTGTGGGTAGGGTCCCATACCTCCACCATGTGCTCTATACTGCAGTGACAAGGACGACAGACATAGGTAATTTGTGTTGTGGATGTTGGAGGTGTTACCATGGTTGGCAGACAACTGTCATGGGTGTGACCGAACTATGTATATCCAGCAGTGGTAACCTCTATGTAGGTAGTCTGTGTGCGCTCTGTGGTGTTTGAGTGCATTGACACAGTTACTTGCATATGTCTGTGTCCTTCACCATATCTGTAGCTGTCATGGGAGGTACATACCGTGTAGGACATTGTGGGGTGTGGAGGGGTACAGTGACCTACATGTCCATAGCTGACACACCATGTCTGCTGACACATTCCATGTACAGGTATTACAGGACTAGTGTGCCACTGTGTATATCGATGTGGAGCCTGTTGTACATTTGTTGACCCTGTTCCCCCCTGACCAATGCAGTGGTGGGCAGGCATGTACATATGTGGTGGTTACTGGTGTCAGGGTTTTTGAATGGGGTATGGTACTCCAGTATCCACCCTGGTGTTCACTCCATGCCTGTGACATCAGGCACCTGTTGCAAGACATCTGCACACATGTGCCTCACATAGTCTATATATGTATGTATATATATATATATATATATATATATATATATTGATATATTTATATCTGTATATGGATATATATCTGTTTGTATATATGTATATATAATATGTGAGAGAGAGAGAGAGAGACACGGTGAGTGTGAGTGTGAGGGGGTGGGACAGAGAGTGAGAGATAGTCATATACAGACATATCTCTTGTCAGTCAGATCTATCTGTATATGTATAAGTCTCTACAGATATCTATATATGTATGTGTGTATTACATATATCTGTACATACATATTCTACCAATCTCAATGTCTGTGCAGTAAGTGAGAACCTGGTTCAAGGCTCCTGAGAGCACACCAGCGGTACCAGGCTATACCCCGTATCATGCGTTTTGGCCCCATGACTCGGGACAAAACAAAAAGGGAGGGGGTGTGTCCATATTCATGGAGGACACACACACCTCCAGGTTAGTGGCAACACATAAAAGCATCACAGACCATCCAGGTGCAGATAACCATAGGCAAACCTGCTATACAACTGGTAGCATGTTACAGACCACCCTCCCAATCTCAGGGACCACAGTCAGCCTTCCTGTAGACATTGCAGGATATGAATGTCCCACCACACCATCATATTGGGATACTGCGACTACCCTAACATACACTGGGTGCATTATTCTACCCCAAACACCCTAGCCCAAAGGTTCCCGGAATTCACTATGTCAAATGCAATGGAACAGCTAGTCACCTCTCCCACAACAGGAGATAATATACTAGACCTGATCATCACAAACATGGGGACAATGTGCTACACACTGGAAGTATACCCCTCACTAGTCACATCTGACCACAGACTAATCCCCCTGGATATACATATCCCACCTCCCCCACAACACAAAAGACTACAGTGGGAAACCTCTCACATGCCAACTTTACATGTCTTATAACTGAGTTGGTATCCTTAATGCCCACTGGGCCAGTGTAATCCACTTCCCACAATGCAGACACCTTCACATATGCTTCTACAGACATCTGCAAGAATGCATGGATCATGCAATCACAAATGAAACCATGACCCTCTCCACCAAGGGCAGGTGCCCTGTCTGGTGGACCCCAGCATTGAACAAATTGTATATCAACAGAAGGTAGCTACTGCACGGCAGAGCATACTTCCATAGAGCTACGGCATCTCTCATCAGCAGTAGTAGAAAGATACGTTTTGTCATACAAACATGCAAGGCCAACAATGAGAGGGACATCGCTATGGTCACTACAGATAACCACAAGGCCGTCCTCTGCTATGTTACACACCTGGGTGGGAACCCTCAGTTGTGTTCACAGTTAGTTCACAGTAACATACGCTACACTGAACACACAGATAATGCCAGCAGTCTGGCAGACTGGTTCAGTGCAGGTTTCTCCCCTCCCTCACCCACACATGTGGAATTACTTATCCCAGCTGACTGTAACCTCCCTGTCATCTCAGATGTCCAGCTGGGAACCACCCTCAGCGGAGCTGTAAACACAGCATCAATGGGACCCAATGGTATTGCAGGTTGCATGCTACGTGAACTGCAAGAGGAGCTACACATGCACATTACATGCTATTCAGCTGTAGCCTTACTACAGCATATGTACCTGGACACTGGCATACAGCAACAGTAGTCCCACTCCACACAGGAGGCACCTCTACAGACCCTGGTAACTACCGCCCCATAAGCTTAATCAGCCTGGTCTGCAACACTATGGAAAGGATCATTATGGTACCCATACACAGAGACATTGAAGACTTAGACACTTGATCCCACCCGGTTTGGTTTTGTAGAGGGCAGATCCTGCCTTATGAACCTGGTTGACCCTTTCAAATCAGTCACTAGAGCCATTGCTGATGGCACAGCGGTCCATACAGCCTACCTGGACTTGCCTACGGCATTCGACACAATACCGCACTCTGCCATCATAGACATGAACAGCTGAAATGTAAATCCATATGTCACATGATGGGTTGCAAACCAGCTAATAGATAAAAACCCTATAGTCAACCTCACTGGTGCCATGTCAGACTCGGAGCCAGTCACATGTGGTGTCCCACAGGGCTCTGTCCTGGGACTGCTCATGTTCGGCATTTCATTCTCAGATGTGGAAGCAGACATGGGAGGGTAGTGGCTGACAATGTTCAAAGATGACTGCATACTAGGCGCCATAGGCGATACGCCTGATGACACATACATCCTACTGACAGGCCTCACGGACACCAACAACTGGTGCCGGAGTCATGGCCTGACACTATATACTCATACCCTTTTGGACAGACAAGGTACCTACATATTATCACATAGACAATAACCCACTGAGTACAGACAAAGTAATCGGAGACCTAGTGACACTGTGCAATGCTGACCTCTCATTTGACACCCACGTTGCCAAAGTGGTTGGATGGACTTCCTACCTTGCCCACCTTATCATGAAGGGATTCACATCCACATCAAAAGGGGTCATTGTACCCCTATACTCCTCCCTTATCAGGCCCATGACTGTGTACTATGCCCCATTTGGTATGTACCTCACCTGGCACTTGCAACAGCTAGGGGGACCCCATGAGTACATCACCAGGAGGATCAAGGGTGTGCAACAACTGTCATATGCTGCCAGACTAACATAACTCATGCTCTATTCCATAGCATACTGCCTACGTAGGGGTGATCTGTGCCTGATGTAGTAGGCCATGTCCAATCTGGTAGTGATGGACATGTTCCACCTCATACAATCCAAATCCATCAGCAGCATGACAGCTACAGATTTAAACCTCAGCACACATATGAATAGGACATACTGTAGGGACAGATCCATCACTAAGAGGCTTCCCATACTGTGGAACAGGATCCCAGTTCATGTTAGGCAGAGACCCTCACTGATACTCTTCATGTGCATTCTTGACAAGTGGATGGGAGATCATAGGTTTACAGCAGGGGTCTTCTCTGTGTCACTATTAGTCAGAGGCACAGTAAACTAATGCTATTATGTAGGGGGGGTCTTCACTGTGTCACTACTATACAGAGGCGCAAGTTTCTAAATCTATTCTATACAATGTCTGCAGATAGCCTAGTACTAAACTATGCCACTGTGAAACTATATATGTCTATGTATCTCTACATCCCTCTATATCTATGTATACACATATGCATATTATGCATATATATACATACATATCTCGATATACATACGTATATATATATATATATATATATATATATATATATATATATATATATATATATATATATATATATATATACACTCCTTTTTAGTTCCACATATGTATACACACAGTAACGTACTGCTGAACACCCATTACTGTACAACCTACTTGTACATTGCACTACAACCTACATTGCTATGTGCACATAGCTACCGTCACATACATATGTATGTGGAGCCTTCAGTGACAGTTTCAGTATGTCCTCGTCCCTATGCACATCTTCATATACATAGATACAGACCAATAACACATCTGGAGGGTTCACAGTATGTAGAGTATTATAGTAGTACTTTACATTACCTGTGTTTGTTGCAGCTGTTTGTGTAGGCTTGTAGTTGCTTGGCCTGCTGTCAGCCTCTTTGCTTTGTTGTTTCAGTTTTTTTTCTCTCTCTCTTTCTTTCTTTCTTTTTTTCTTTTTGTTCTCTCTCTCTCTCTCTCTCTCTCTCTACCTCCAGTGGGTGCAATGACAGTATTGCATGTGTGGACTGGGAGTACAGGATGCTTTTGTAGGTATCTGCACATGTCCGTGTGATGGCCTCTGCACCAATTGTTAGCCAGCATTTACTAATTGCATGCAGCCTGTTGTGTAGTGATTGCAGTTCTTACTGTGATTACAGGACTGTGCTATAAAAAGGTCTGTTAGGTAAGCATAGCCTTTCAGATTATCAGGGTGGGGACCATGTTGGTTTGCTGTGGACACTGTTCTGTGAGTGTAAGGGTTGGTATGTCTCTCATATTTCAGGCTGTGTTGTAGACACTGCAATGCATGTTGTTCTGTAAGCTGAGTATTCCTTCCTCCATTGTCCTGTTCTCTGTGTGTATGTAAACTGACACCTACGACTAGTAATACTGTGTATATGGGTGTGTGTGCTTTCCTGTGGGGATTGTGGTGTACCTGGTATATAGCAGTGGCTCTTGCAATCTGTTGCTATGGCTTCAATATTTGGCCTTTACATTCACTCCTTGTATGCCTGCTAGGCGTCTTTCCTGTAATGTGTTGCTATGGCTTTCCTATTTTCCATTTACATTCACAACTTGTAATGCTTGCTAAATCTGTTTGGCCAGCAATTCCCTATGTGTTTGTTGTGGTAGGGTGTTACTGCATGCAGTATGGTCTGGCCATGGTGTGGGCCTTGACACTTACAGGGGTATTTGATCATGCTGCTGAGCAGGCCTCAGATACTCTCCGGTACATCTTTTGTCAGCCTCATGGAATGGTACATAGCAGTGGGTTACTCCAATGACCTATCCTGATACTCTGCAGTTGTGACTGTGGGTTATTTCAAGCATATGTATTAGTACACCATTTGTGCCATGCAGGTGGTGCATACCTTCAGTCAGTCATAGTTACCATTGCATGTGTAGTTACACCTTTCTGCCTACTGTTAGTACATTTGACAGGGTGTCAGTGGGGCACAGTTGACATTTGTTTTCACATCAGGGACATCCCTGTAACTCAGTCACAGGTGCTATGTCTGAACTCTTAACTATTCAACTATGGCAGTGTTTATCCTGCTCTGAGTATGTGTGTGGCTTGCCAGATGCTAATGTGACATTATTACCTAGTAGCTACCAACTAGCATGACTGTTTCTCAGCACACAGTACTATTTTACACATCCACTAGATTTGACAGTAAATATACATGACATGCTTTGTGTACTAGACTTGCTATATTCCCTTTACATTAATTCCTACTATTTTTTGATATATTTCTTTCAGCACAGTGTTCTTGTATAGCACTCATGGCTTAGTGGTAAGTCATGCAGACTAGTGTTTCCAAGGTCCTCGGTTCGAGACTGAGGGAGGTATTTTATTTTGCTGCTGAGTAAACTACAGGCCTTGTCATTCAGAGTGACTAAGGCACTTTTAAGCAGTTGTAAGCAGGTTAGCGCTGGTTTGAGTGGAGGTCACGCATGCGTACTGCCGCTTAGCTTCGCGCACACCCACGTACTACTGCTTAAAAGTGCTTACTGTCGCGCACACCCGCGCTATTTTCTTTGAAAGAAAAGAAAATGGGGAGATAGGAAAGTGGTGAAAAAGGGGTCACAAAGAGGGTAGGACAGTAAGAAAACAAGCTCGGGTTTTGCAGGAGGGATGTAGGAAAGGCCCATAGCTGCCCATTTCTTCGTCAGCAACAGCTGTGCATATGTTTGGTAATTTGGTGTGAAATTTGAAACCTTCCACCCCTGAGAGAGGTGTGAGGACAACAATAATATTTGTTGTACAGCCAATTGTAATTGCCAGTTTACATGTCCAGCAGACATGTGTGCAAAATGGGCAGCTATGTATGGGGCGTAATTTTTTTGTGGGTACAGAGTGCCCTTTTTTTTTTTTCTTCAGGTGAGAGTGGTATGTCAGGTACAGGAAGTCGGTATAGCTGGGGAGGTAGGTAGGGGAGGTTAACAGACAAGACAAACAAGACGCATACAGGAGTGGTGTATGACACGTGGGGGGTTACACAATTGACGGGGACGGATGTTTGGATATCTCTAGCCCATGAGCCCACAGATGGCAACAGTGGAACTGAGATCCTCACCCATGGGCAGTTGCCAGTGTGCCTTCACTGCTCAGGACGGGGCTGTGCTGGGGACTGTGTAGGCCGGGCAGCAGGCATGCCCATGAGTTGTGCCACCTGTGCCTCAAGCTGGCGTAAGGGCCCAAGCACAATGTGCCCGATCTCCCTACGCACCACAGTCCGGACACTACGGAGGGTGAGTGGATGTTCTCCTCCGGCCACGCTTGCAGAGGGGGGATGAGTCCCATCCCCTGCAGCGCTTCCACCCGCAGGTGGCACAGGGCCACCGGAGGAGGGTCCGGCCTGGGCACTACTGCCAGGGGCACTCGCCAGCTGAGGTGGGAGAGGTGGGTTTGCTGGAACCTGCCTTCCCTGTCGTCCTATGTTTTGCATTATGTTATGACAGTTTGGGTTAGTAACGTACAATACCATTCACAATTAGTTGTAACAGCATGCATTAGTATTCCCATTAACCAAACACCCATAAATTCAAGCCATTGAACAGCAAGCATAACACATGCATAATTTGAACAGCAATACACAATCCAACAACATGCAGGGTTGATTGATGGCAACAGGCCATCAGGTTTGGATGTATGAACAGGGCACATGCATCAACGTACATGCAAATATGTATGAACCAACAGGACAAATGTCCAGGGGTGTTAATTGTGAATGCACATACCCATTTCACGTGGAATGGATTATTTGTGGTTATAGGGTAGGGTGAAGAAATATTTAATTAACAACTTCAAATACCTATACATATGCTGTACATTTCTACTAGCTGCAGATATATACACACTACAGGTCTGCCTACAGTTTCCTATGTGATAACTACTTCAGGTTGGTGATAGGAATGTTACTGCTACATCAATATACATTTCATATTTATTCATACACATTCATATCTGGCTCTGTTCAGCTACATCATCCTGCTACATTTGCTTTATATGGCTATAGACAACTGTGGATGTTTGGCATTTCAGACAACCATACTATCTGCATATTGCAGACTGAGAGCAACATATCCAGATTTTGGGACACACATTCCAGCTTCAGTACTTTTTTCAACACATGTTGCTGTTTGGTTCTGCCTGTCACATTCATTTCATTCTGTACTGACTGCAGTATACTTTATTCAGGAGTTATTACTACTTTATTGGTGGATTCATACCTCTTTCTCACACTCTCTCACTTGTTTTATTTTTACAATTCAGGATGGTACTTAATTCTAGGCTTTATTGACATGTTTTACCTTTAGTTATAAAAATCCTTTCCAACAGTCTCACTTATGTCATGTTTCAGAATTTCAACAGGGATATATTTCACACATGTGTTTTACTCAGCTTCTGCAGCTGTACTTTTCAGCCTGCTGCAGGTTATGTACTATTATATTACAGGTGGGACATCTTTATTTCAGACTTGTTTCATTTTTATGTTTGGATTACAGGCTGCATCACACTTTTGTAATCAAGCAATACTTGCAAACTCTCTTACACTGTTACTTGCACATTTTATTAATTAGTGACTACACTGCACTCTTTTGCTAACTGTCATATTTATATATTTATTTACAGTTACAGGGAGAGAATTACTGACCTGCCTGGTGGTGCAACCGCACCAGCCTATCGCCATAGGCTCGACGGTTCGCAGAACGGACACCTGCAGCTGTAATATAAATGAAGTAATATTGGAATACACATCTCCATAATATCAGCTAGGTTAATTTCTTACATAAATAATTACATGTAACTTACTCAGTAGTGGGGCGTTGGGCAGTTGCCAGGCCTCCTGGATCCAACGGTTCAGTTGGTCCTGCTTCCGTCTCTTCAGGTCCGCATGGTGGTGACGGACCTGTTCACCAGTCCTTGGTATTCCTGTGGCACTGGTGAGATCATGTGCCAACCGGTCCCACGCCTCAGCCCTATATGCTCCCCACAGGACCTGACCCTGCATGAGTTGGGCCTCATGATCATGGACGAGGAGCCAAACCATATATTTGGACTCCTCAATGCCCCACCTCTGTGATCGGAAGCAACTACCCTCTCCTTCACCTGACATCCTGGCTGCAAGTTGGTTCTACAATCGGTTATGCTGTGTATTCCCGCCTATGGGGCTTATATATGCTGTTTTTCCCGCACTTATCTGTGATTGGCCATTTTGGAATTGTATCAGCTTCACAAAACCTGCTTTGTCATGCTCCTCTTTCTATTCATTCCTATATATATGCTATTACTGCATTTCTAAGTGCAACTGTCATGGCTTAGTGGTTCAGTACTTTGACTATGGTGCATGGTATCCTGGGTTCGAACCTGGCCATTGCTTTTTATATTTTATGACTGTCTACACAGGCTAGAAGGTGTGTCTGTGTAAAGGCAGTTTTGGTACAGCTTGCTGAAAGTTGCCCGCCGGTTAGCTTGTTGGCGCGGTGCGCAGCTCCGCACAAACGGGTCATGCTGGTTTATGCATCGTTTGGCTGTCAGCACGAATATTACGCTCAACTCAGCTACGGGCACACAGTTTCAGCGTGTTAAAACGCTGCTCAACCCCGGGCACTCATTTTACACCTGTTAAACCACTGCTCACCTACAGGCACTCATTTTACACCTGTTAAACCACTGCTCACCTACGGGCACTCATTTTTCACCTGTTAAACCACTGCTCACCTATGGGCACTCATTTTACACCTGTTAAAACACTGCTCACCTACGGGCAGATATACTCAACTTGTTAGAGTGTAGCTCAGCTATAGGCACATCTGACACTTTTTTTATTTTTTATTATCTCACATTTCTTCAAAATACATGGCCCATTTCATTACATTTTACATAAAATATAATTTTATATATGTACATATATGTCAGGGAATTGTTTCGTGCTTATTTCACTAAAAATAAAAATTGATGATGTGGGGGCTGGAACCATGACTGCCTCCTCTTCAGCCAATGTCTCTACCGCTACGCTATTGCTTCTTGGCTTACTTTGCATATTTAGTTCTTATATGCTTTTCCACTGACTGCTAACTGTGGCTAAGTGCCAGGCACACCTGTGCAAACGAGCGCACTCATGGGCAAACATCTTTACAACTTATAAAAAAAATATAAGATGTTCATTTATACATTTTATGTTCATAGTCTGTGGGGGCATGTGTTGTGTTGTGTTTATTCACATTTACATGGACTCTGTCATGGGGGTTTACTTTCAGGACTTTTACTCCTCTGGGGGCGTGTCCGTTTGCAGAGCTTGCCCTACGGACACGCCCCCTGCTGTCTTACACGGACCGTGTTAGCCTTAGGTGTGATTCAGCATGCCCTCATGCATATGCATGACATGCTGACATCACACCGTTTAACTGCAGCCTCCGTGTAAGCCTTGTAACTCTTACATGGAGGCATCGTGAATCCTGCCCACTATCTATGTGTGGGAAGTATTGCAAAACATTATTAACAAAAATTCTGTCTATATAAACATTTCTATTATAACATTCCCACAAATAAATTAGCTCATGGCAGAATGAAACTAGACCCCACAGCACTGTCTTGCTTTAGTAAATATAGCTATTAAATGTATATAAATAATTAAGGCAAAAAACACCCAAATCCTTTATGTAAGCTGCCTTAGAAGAATCACCTAGAATTTTCTAAATCCTGTTATCCAAAACTATGTTTAATCCTAATATAGAAAGTATTAACATTAATAGAAATCCAGTAATAATCCTGCGATCACTTAAAATGTTTTGATTTATATATCAGTCATATTTCTAATATAAGACCATTTCATTACATATTCCTTTAAATAATCATTGATCACCTTTCCAATATTCTTAACATATCTGCCACAATCTGATACTATAGGTCTCATAGAAGGATTCTAGAGATCCTTATGTGTTTTATGAAGACAGTAGAATGTTAGAATTCGAAATGACCCAACTTGTGATCATTTTTTTACCATTTAATAGGGAAAATCCTAATTTAGCACTTTTACTGATAAGTTCAATTAAATAAATTTTAGCTAGTGAATCATTTTCTTTTAAAGCAATATGAAGTATTGGCATGACATAAATTTTGGTACTCATTCATTCTGTCTACTTTAATTACCACAATACTTTCTACCTTTATCAGATGTTTTAAAAATAAAAGTGTAATGATTTCAAAACTAATCATTCATCTCTAATTAAATTATAGCCATGATTTTTATTTGAATATTCACTAGCCACCCCGCATTGTAAAGCTTGGCTCTAGATGATTGTCACTGGTGAAGTGACACCCCAACCCCATGTGCAAAATTGGAAAAATGAGTTGTGGATGGATGGAGTCACTAAAAGCATTCATTATAGCAAAGTTTAGCATTAACATGGAGGCATGCAAGTAGAAGAGGTACTTATGGATTTCATGGATTAGTGCTAAGCTAACTGCCCTTGTGAGCCATTTTAAGCCTAGCCAATTATCCCTTGTGAGACTCAAACCCTGCACCTTGTGTTTGTAAGGCAAACACTTTAACCATTAGGCCACCCTCCCAACCTCAAAATATAAGTGTAACCTTCATCTGCATGAAAATGTTTTGAATGTCAGGAGTAAAAACTGTTGCTTTCAGTATCATCATCAAAGCAATTACTTCCAGTCTCATTAATCAAAATAGGAAACACAGGAAAAACAATATTGAAAATGTAGTTTCCTTACAAATGTAAAACTTCATTTTGTAATATGTTCTTTTCCACAGTAGGCACAAAATTCAAACCTTGTAGAATTTGGAGTTGGCAAATATTCAAAGGCAGACCTAAGGTATTAATAATTTTACTATCACAACATTGTCTTTGTTCAGAAATATTAGTCTCACTGGGTAAAACATCAAAAATAGTAGCACTGTCATCAAACAATGGGCCGGATTCACGAAACCTCCGTGTAAGACTTAATATGTCTTACTCGGAGGCTGCAGTTGAACGGTATGACGTCAGCGTGCCATGAATATTCATGAGGGCATGCTGACTCATCCGTAACTCTTACATGGACTGAGTAAGCAAGCAGGGGGCGTGTCCGACTGCCGAGCAGTCTAAAAGTCTACACCCCTGCAAAGTTTTAAAAAGCATAATGTCAACAGAAAAGAGCGAGTCCGCTCAAATGTACATGCACCCAACACCACACTCCCTGACACTGTAAACCCCCATCAGAGTTATAAAACGGAAAAAATGATATATTTTTTTTAAATCCGCGATATAGCTGCCCGTATTTGCGCGGGTGTGCCCATTGCTTAACCACAGTTAGCAATTGTGACATTGAATAGCATATAAAAACTACTTATGCAAATTAATCCAAATAGCAATAGCGTAATGGTGGAGCATATGCACAAAGAGAAGGCATTCACGGTTCGAGTCCCACCACTCCCCTTCTTATTTATGTTTTAAATCAGTATTTGAAATAATACCAGACAAATATGATTAAAATGTTATTAAAAGCAGTGACATGGCCAATGTATCAGCGAACAAAATATATATTTTTAAAAGACCCAGATATATAATAGCCTGCAGTTAAGCAATGTTTTACACAGCTAAACAGAGGTGCCCATAGTTTAATAACGCTATACCCATCTAAACAGAGGTGCCCATAGTTTAATAGCACTTTATCCAGTTAAACAGAGTTGCCCATAGTTTAATAACACTTCACCCAGCTAAACAGTTGCCCATAGTGTAATAGCGCTTTATCCAGCGCAATAGAGTTGCCCAAAGGTTAAAAGTGCTTTACCCAGCGCAATGTGTTTGCGCGGATGTGCGCACCGCGCCAACCAGGGCACCGGGGAGCAACATAGAGCTAGGTTGCTTAAACGCAGCCACATCCTCTAGCCTGTCTAATCACTATTAAAATAAAAGAGTGACAAGGTTCGAACCCAGGACCCTGTGCATCATAATCAAACCACAGAACCACTAAGCCATGACAGCTTAGGAGAAACAGCCACTATTAGCATACATATACATAGAAATGCAGTCAGCTTAGAATTCTCAAAAATGGCCAATCACAAAAAAGTGCGGGAAATGCGGCATATTTAAGCCCCATAGGCGGGAATACTCGCCATAACTGATTGTGGTACCCACTTGCAGTCAGGATGGCAGGCGTTGGAGAGGGTAATTGCTTTAGAGCGCAAAGGTGGGGCATTGAGGAGTCTAAATATATGGTTTGGCTCCTAGTCCACCAACATGAAGGCCGACTCATGCAGGGCCAGGTTCAATGGGGAGCATACAAGGCAGAGGCGTGGAACCAGTTGGCACATGATCTTACCAGTGCCACAGGCATTCCCAGGACTGGTGAGCAGGTCCGTCACCACCATGCGGACCTGAAGCATCGAAAGGAGGACCAACTGAACTGATGGATCCAGGAGGCCCATCATATGCTCAGTGCCCCACTACTGAGTAAGTATCCATGTAATTAAGTATGTAAGAAATGCTATCCTAGCCTATAGTACGGATAGGTATGTTCCAATATCCCTTAATTTATATTACAGCTGCAGGTGTTCATTCCGCGAATCGGCAAGCCTATGCTGATAGGCTGTTAAGGCTGCACCACAAGGCAGGTTAGTAATTATTCAGCTGGTATTATTATAGAATATAAGTGAGACAGCCTGTAAAAGAGTTCAGTGTTCTAACCCAGTAATAAAGGTCAAATAAGCCTAGAATAAATCTTCTGTTAGTATTCTAAGATCAGATAAGTGATGCAGCCTGAAAAAGAGTATTGTAATCCATTAATAAAGAGTAAACAAGTCTCAAATAGAGTTTCCACCTGTATTGTAATATCAGATAACTGCTTCAGCCTGAAAATGAGTGTTCTTATCCATCAATAAAGGACAGACAAGTCTTGAATACATCCTTGTATATACTGTCATATGAAATAAGTGAGTCAGCTGGAAAGGATTGTTGTAACCCAGTAATAAATGTTAATAAAGCCTGGAATTAAGTACCATCCTGAAATGTAAATATAAAATAAGTGAGAAAGTGTGAGAAAGAGTTTGAAGCTACCAATAAAGGTGTAAGAAGTCTGGAATAAAGGTATACTGCAGTCACTACATAATGAAATGAAAGAGACAGCCACAACCAAAGAGTGTAATGTCTTTAATAAAGTACAGTACCTGGACTGTGTCTGTCCCACATTTTGGATATGTTGTTGTACCCTTGCATTATGGAGATAGTATGGTTGTATGAAATGCTGAACATCCACAGTTGTCTAGGCCCATATAAACTGGCTGATGGGAATGTGTAATGTCTTTAATAAAGTACAGTACCTGGACTGTGTCTGTCCCACATTTTGGATATGTTGTTGTACCCTTGCATTATGGAGATAGTATGGTTGTATGAAATGCTGAACATCCACAGTTGTCTAGGCCCATATAAACTGGCTGATGGGAATGCCAGTATCTCAGAAGAATATTTATAGTCCTCAACTGTTTCATGTATAGTATGTACATGTTAATCCGGTACATGAGCAGCTTGTGGTCCCACAAATGTCAGTGTGTTGCTAGAACTGTACGTAACTGTTCAAATGTAGCAGGATACTTTACCCGAACACAGCCAGATATGAACATATATGAATACAAATGGAATGTATATTAATGTAGCAGTAACATCTCCATCACCAACATGTCTAAGGTTACATACAGGGAACTGTACTAATACATGTAGGGGATATATATCTGCATCTAGTAGGAATGTACAGTATACATATAGGTATTTTAAGTTGTTAATGTAATATTTTACCACCCTATGTTATGTTCACAAATTATGCCATTCCACACCAAATTGGGTATGTGTATTCACAATTAATTCCTATGGACATTTGTCCTGTTGGTTTATACATATCTGCATGTACGTTGATGCATGTGCCCTGTTCACATATCCAAACCTGATAGCCTGTTGCCACCAATCAACCCTGCATGCTGTTGGAATGTCCACTGTTGTTCTAAATATGCATGTGTTATGCTTGCTGTTCAATGTTTGGAATTCATGTGTGTTTGGTTAATGGGAATACTAATGCATGCTGTTACAACTAATTTGGAATGGTGTTTGTTACTAACCCAAAATGCCATTAAATACTGCTAAACATAGGACAACTGGGAAGGCGGGTCCCAGCGGACCCACCTCTCCCACCTCAGCTGGCGATTGCACCTGGCACCAGTGCCCAGCCCGGGACCTCCTCCTTCGGTGGCCCTGTGCCACCTTTGGGTGGAAGCGCTGCAGGGGATGAGGCTCACCCCCCTCTGCAAGCGTGGCTGGAGGAGAGCCTCCACTCACCCTCCAAAGGGTCCGGTCTGTGGTGCTTAGTGAGATCAGGTGTTCCATGACTGATCCACTATGCCAGCTTGAGGCGAGAGTGGCGCAACTCACGGGTGTGCCTGCCCCTCCTATCCAGCCCCCAGCACAGCCTCGGCGTGGGCTGTGAAGGCACAGTGGTAACTGCCCATGGGTGAGGATCTCATTTCCACTGTTGCCATCTGTGGGCTCATGGGCTTGCAATATCCAAACATCCGTCCCCATCAATTGTGTGTACCCACCACACGTGTCCTACTCCGCCCCTGTATGCGTCTTGTTTGTCTTGTCTGTTAACCTCCCCAACCCACCTCCCTCAATATTCCTACTTCCTTTACCTCACATTCCACTCTTACCTGAAAAAAAAATAAAAAAAGGGCAATCTGTACCCGCAAAAAAATGATGCCCCATACATAGCTGCCCATTTCGCACACATGTCTGCTGGACATGTAAACTGATAATTACAATTGGCTGTACAACATACTTTGTTGTCCTCATTCCTCTCTCGGGTGGAAGGTTTCAAATCTCACTCTAAATTTCTAACATATGCACAGCTGTTGCTGGTAAAGAATTGGGCAGCTATGGGCCTTCCCCACATCCTTCCTGCACATCCCGAGCTTGTTTTCCTACTGTCCTACCCTCTTTGTGCCCCGTTTTTCACGACTTTTCTATTTCCCCATTTTCTTTTCTTTAAAAGACATTAGCGCGGGTGTTAGCGGAAGTAAGTACTTTTAAGCAGTAGTCAGCAGGTATACGCTTGTGTGCGCTTAGCTAAGTGTCACGCAAACCCGCTTACAACTGCTTAAAAGTGCCTTAGTCACTCTGTATGACAAGGCCTATAGTCTGCTCAGCAGCAAAATAAAATACCCTTGTCAGTCTCAAACCCCACACCTTGGACTCACCAGTCTGCATGATTTACCACTAAGCCACAGCCTATATACAATAACTTGGTGCTGAAAGAAATATAACATGCATTACAATGAGTGCATGTAAAGGGAAAATAGGAAAGCCATTGGAATACATTGCAATAAAGAAATATGACATGCATTACAAGGACTGGATGTAAAGTGAAAATAGGAAAGCCATAGGAATACATTGCAATAACTACTGTTGTATGCCAGTTAATTCCCTAATTCCAAAAGAAAGTACATACTCCCATGTATCCAGTGTTAGCATTAGGAGGTGTGAGTAAACTTACACACTGAGAAGAGTGTACTTGAAGAAGCAACAGTCAGGTTTTAGTACAACATGCATTTCACTGGCTACAACCCAGCTTCAGATATGAGACATATACCAACCTTCTGACTGACACAACAGTGTCCACAGCAAACAAGCATGATCCCCACCTTGCAAAACTGAAAGGCCTACGCCTACCTAGCCTATCATTTATATCATATATATCATATATATAGCAGTGTCCTGAAATCACAGTGAGAACTACAATTACCACACAGCAGGCTGCATGCAATTACTAAATGGCGGGCACCAATTGGTGCAGAGTCCATCACATGCGCATGTGCAGATACCTACAGAAGCAGCTTGTACTTGCTGTCCACACATGCAATAATATCATTGCAGCAACTGGAGAGAGAGAGCAAGCGAGAGAGACAGACAAACAGTTGGAGAGACCAAACCAAAAAAAAAAAAAAAAACAGAGGCAGTTGGAGACACCGACCAACCAAAATGAAAATTAAAACAAACAGAGGCAGAGGAGGACACCAACCTAAATAAATAAAAATAAAAAAACATCAACAGGTACAACAGACTGAGGTGAGACATACAAAGGTAAGGTATGTAACACAGCTGTATTTGCTGGCATCCAAATGATGTGTCTGAAGGGTACTCTACATTCTGTGAACACTCCTTATGTGGTAGCAGTCCGTATCTATATGTATATGCAGATGTGTATAGGGCAAGGGACATACTGTAACTGTTAGTGAAGGCTGGACATATATATGTATTTGAAGGTTGCTATGTGCACATATCTATGTAGGTTGTAGTGTGTGGCATTGAAAACAGCAAGCAGTGCAGGTATATGTCATGGTGGTTAAATGCTGTGGGACTGAGTTACAGCCAGTGAGGTCTGCTACGGCTATATGGCCTGAGGACAGCAAAATGCATTCTGCACAACACTGTGCAATATTATTACATAATCGTATGTTTCACAACTGTTCCATAATTGATATTCCCACCATGAAAGGTGGCCAGTATATCTGCATATATGTGCATGTATATGTACAGCAGTGGCTGTTTACAAGTATGTATATATCTATATATATATATATATATATATATATATATATATATATATATATGTATGTATGTATGTATATACACATATGTATGTGTATATACACACACACACACATATATATATATATATATATGTAGATATATAGATATATATAGAGATTATACAGATATACAGCCCCTCACTGACTCTGTTCAAGAAAAATCTTGACGAATGGATGGGAGATCGTAGGTTTACCCCGGGAATCATCTCTGTGTCACTGCTGGACAGAGGCACAGCAAACTAATGGGTATAGTATTCTCATTCTAAGGGGTGGTGAAAGCCACACACACTCTGGCTAGGCTTATAAATGCCCTGGGGCAGATAGCCTAGTATGAATCTATGAACCTATGAACCTATATATGGATATCTATGGATATATATATATATATATATATATATATATATATATACATATATGTATATAGATATATATATATAGATATGTATATATAGAGTGATATATAAATGTATATGTATATAAATATTCATATATATATATATATATATATATATATATATATATATATATATATATAGTGAGAGAGGGAGACACAGGGTCAGACGTATTGCAACAGGTGCCTGGTGACCAAGGCATGGACTGAACACCAGTGTTGATACTGCAGTGCCATACCCCATTCCAAAACACTTTACCCACTAACTACCAGATAGGTGGATGTCCTTCATGGATGCATCTGCAGTCATAACAAGTGGGTTGTCCTGTCGTCAGGCAGCCCTGCAGTCGGCCGGATTCCAAAGTCCGGTCCGCTTCGCTGATGTCGCACTCCACCCGACGTCATCTCTGTTGGTCTTCGGTATAAAAGCATCAGCCGACGCCATTTTCCTCAGTCTTTCTTGCGCGTGGCTCAAGCAGAAGCTGTTCGCAAGTGCCGGTCGGTCGGATCCAGAGATTACTTCTACCGAATACTACTCAAGACTTCTAAAGCTAAGTACCCGTGGGGACTCTTTCTTGCCTCAGCCGATGTCAGAAAAAGTTAACAATTGTTTAACCTGTGGGAAACAAATACCTCATAAAGATTTCCACTCTTACTGTCTGCCTTGTTTAGGCCCAGCCCACGACGTAGCAGCTTGTTCGGCCTGTACCTCTTTCAACCGACGAACGCTTAGGCATCGGGCGGAGTTTGCAGAGCAGTTTTTCGGTTCTGATTTTGCGTACATTATGCCGTCGGATCCTCCGACTACCCCCAAAAAACGCAAAGATAAAGACCGACACTCGCGTCCGCGGTTTCGCCGAAACCACGGTAAAGCAAACATGAGTGTCGGTTTCGGCGAACCGAGAAAACTGATCTAAGTACAGCTGAACCTATTCTTACAACTGAGGCCCCTGCTACTACTCTTGAATCGACCTCAGAATTTTTACCCACTACGGTGGTTGACTTATCAGACACCATCCCCTTGGATGTCTCTACCCCAGCACGTGGTGCTGCTAGGCCTCCAGCTGCCATGTCCATTAAGGCCTTCGCCAGGGCTAAAGCAGCCAAGACTACTAAAACAGTGCCTGTTAAACCCCCCTCATCCAGGCCCTCTTCTAGTTCTCAAATGCTTTCTTTGGCAGAAGATTTAATTTCTTTAATTAGAGGATCTCAATCTCACCCAGACAGGGCCTCTCAGCCCCCAGAGAAGAGAACTAGGGCAGAGCCCCCCGAGCCAGTGTCTTCTGATGATTCTGCTGATGAATCAGACATAACTGACCAGCCTGAGGCTCCCTTCTCCAATTTTGAAGATTCTGATGCTGAAGAATCCATTCCAGCTGCTTCCCCACCAGAAGAATTCTCCTTTGGGGAAACCTTGCATGCCATGCGAGAACAGTTCCAATGGCAGCAGCAGGATTTTTCAGACTCTAGAAAAAGACTTAGGACCTTTCTGCACCTCCCACAGCACAGGCCCTTAGCTATACCTCCTGTTCTCTCTGTGGTGGATGATGCTTTCAATGATGTTTGCTCCGCTCCAGATTCTTTACCCCCAGCCCCTGCCAAACCAGACAGATTTTACAGGGTGCCAGATACTCATCACCACCTTTACAAGGCCCCTCTTGCAGACCCAGAAACTATATCCCAGGGTCCCAAGGCAGTGGCCGCGACCACAGCTAAAAACCCTATCCCTTCTGAAAGGGAAGCAAGGTCATTAGACAGATGGGGTAAAAAGGTCTACACTTCAGCTACTCTCTCAGCTAGAGCTTTAAACTGTCAGTTTCACATGATACAATACCAAGAGTTTATGCTTGATCAGTTAACTAAAAAACTAACCACTGATGAATCTCTTGATAAGAAATATGTATTAGAGATGGTAAATAACATACAACAGGTTAGCAACCATTCCTTAAAATGTGGCTATGATGCACTGGAGGCTTCATTTAGATCAGCCATGACAGGCACAGTGATAAGAAGGCATGCATGGCTAAAGGAACAAGCTTTACCGGATCATGTTAAAGCTAAGTTGCTAGATGCTCCTATGGACAAGACAAGTTTGTTTGGTACACCTGCCCAGCAGGTTATGAAGAAAATGGAAGAAAAGGCAAAATCTGTTCAAACTGTTAAAGATTTCTTGCAGGTTCAGCCCCAAGGTTTAGCAGGAACTGGCCTGCCAAAATTGGTCCTTTCCTGACTCCACAAAATTTCAAAGGGGCAGGAATAGACGCTCCAGAGGCAGAAACCAATCCAGAGGAGGTGCCTACAGAGGACGACAGTGGCAAGGTAACAACAGAGGCACAGACACAGCCACTGCTACTACATCAGCACAACCACAGTGACTTAATCCTAAATCCGCCTACCAGGGAACAAATAGCAGCTCCTCTAGGCGGAAAGTTAACCTTATTTTCAAAGAACTGGCACTACATAACAAAAGACAAGTGGATTTTACAAACCATAGATCAAGGTTACCGGTTTCACTTCCACACTTTACCAGTCAAAAGAGGAATGTCAAATCTACCTCCACATCAAAAGACAGAGGCTCTACGCCAGATAATGGAGTTAGCAAACATGAGAGCTGTGGAAAGAGTGCCAACAGCAGAACAAGGAAAGGGGTTCTACTCCAGACTATTCCTAGTTCCAAGAAAGGAAAAAAGTTGGAGACCAATTCTCGACCTGTCCACCTTAAATACATACATCATTGTCCCAAAATTCAAAATGCTGACCCTACAGCAACTTCTTCCCATGCTAGGCAAGGAGTCTTGGCTGGTAACTCTAGATCTCAAGGAGGCATACCTGCACGTCCCCATTCGACCAATCTGCAGAAGATACCTCAGATTTCTTGCAGGATCAGAGCACTATCAATTCTCAGCATTGCCCTTTGGCTTATCTACTGCCCAGAGTATTCACAAAATGCCTGGCATCAGTAATCGCCCATTGCAGACTACAGGAATTCAAATTTACCCATACCTGGACGACTGCCTGCTACAAGGGGACAACAAAAGCAAGCTGACAACAGATTTACAAAGGGTCATTTACTTGCTACAAGGACTGGGATACACAGTCAATTTACAAAAATCAAGGCTGATACCATCCCAAACAAGGACATTCTTGGGCGCGGAATTGGACACAGTACGACAAATGGCATTCCTGACTACAGAAAAACAAAAATAACTTCCTCTTTACTTCTTGGCACTAACAAAACTGAACAAGTTAACAGCAAGAAAAGTTCTGCAGGCCTTGGGCTTCATGGCATCATGCATAATCTTGCTCCCATTTGCCAGACTACATATGAGGAAACTACAGTGGTACCTAAAGAATTTATGGTCCCAACACAGACACAGCCTAGAAACAGAAATCCCACTAATTCCATGCTTAAAACAGGAGTTCCTATGGTGGGCTCAGGCATGCCAGTCAAACCCAGGCCTACCCTTTCGCAGATGTCAACCAAGCCAGACCATCACAACAGACGCTTCAGACCTAGGATGGGGGCCCACATGCTGGACAAATGCGTGCAAGGATTGTGGACACAGGATCAACTTCACCTGCACATCAATCTAAAAGAAATGCTGGCAGTAAAACTGGCAATCCAAAAGTTCAAACCTTTTCTCAAAGAGGGCCAGTTGATGATAAGGACAGACAACACCACAGTCATGTGGTACATCAACAAACAGGGAGGCACTCATTCATACCCCTATGCAGAATGACCTTGGAGCTGTGGACCCTGGCACTCAGCTACAACATCCAGTTACAGGCAATATTTGTACCGGGAAAGACAATACTCTAGCAGACATATTAAGCAGAACCACTTCGATGCCCACGAATGGAAGCTGCACCCGGACATCTTCAAGACCATCTCAAAGAAATGGGGAATGCCACAGATAGACCTATTCGCATCACCTCTCAATCACCAGCTCAAAAAATTCTGCACAAGGACATTCCACCCACTAGCATGGAAAGTGGACTCACTCTCCTTCAACTGGAAAGGCCTAACAGCATATGCATTCCCACCTCTTCCTTTGATACACAAGGTACTACTAAAAATCAAGGAAGAACGTCCAAGGATAATCCTGATAGCTCCAAACTGGCCAAGACAACACTGGTACCCTCTACTGAAGAGCATGTCTCGGAACAAAATGTGGCCAATACCTCTGATGCCTTTGATGTTAACTCAGAACAACTACAGCATCATACATCCAAACCTAAAAACGCTGCAACTGACTGCATGGAACATCACATAGCAGCAGCTATTCCAGAACTTTCCCAAAGAGTTAAAGACATTATTCTTGAAGCACGCAGACCTTCAACAAGAAGGAACTATGCTGGAAAATGGAAAAGGTTTGTCATTTGGAGTACGGAAAGAGGAAAAGATGTGTCAAACATAGATATACCTAACATTCTGGAGTATCTGGCCGAACTACTTCATTCAGGCCTGTCCTACTCCTCCATCAAGATACATGCATCAGCTATTTCAGCAGAATACAGCTTTGATCCACCTGTTTTTTCGCACCCTTTGCTCAGGCAGTTCCTCAGAGGAATCAAAAATGTAAAGCCTCCAAGGAAACCACCATTACCAGCTTGGGATTTAAACTTTGTGCTAGAAAAGTTGACACTATCACCCTTTGAACCAGCAGCAACAGCAGACCTACAACACCTGTCATGGAAAACTGCTTTCCTACTGGCAATTACTTCAGCAAGGAGGGTTTCAGAACTTCAGGCCTTAATGGCAGTACAACCCTTCCTAATCTTCCACCAAGATAGAGTGTCCATGAGGACTAATCCTACATTTATGCCCAAGGTGGTATCCAGAGTGTCTTTAAACCAGGCAATCCACCTACCTACCTTCTTTCCCAACCCACAAAACAGAGGGGAAAGAATACTGCATACCTTGGATGTACATAGACAGCTACGCTACTACTTGGACAGAACAAAAAATAGCAGAAAGACTGACCAACTTTTTGTAGCCTATGCAACAGGAAGGAAGGGAAAAGCTATTTCCAAACAGACAATCTCCAAATGGATAGGAAATTGCATAAGATACTGTTACTCCTTCCATGGAAAACCAATTCCACAGAACATAAGACCTCATTCTACAAGGGCAACAGCCACTACCACAGCCTTCTTACGAGGAGTGGCAACCAAAGACATTATTGAGGCGGCTACTTGGACCTCCGTGCATACATTTGCCAAGCATTATAATTTGCCTCTATATTCCAGATCCCGAGCAGGGTTTGCCACTGCTGTACTGCAGGGATCCTAAACACACCATAATCTACTTTTATCCTCCTCCCTAGTTGGCTATGGTACTCTACCCACTTGTTATGACTGCAGATGCATCCATGAAGGACATAGTACAGTTTTGTACCTACCATAAATGTAGATGTCCGAACTGGATAGCATCTGCAGTCAGGATTACCTCCCTCCTTCCCTCTGTGGTACTCCTAGGGTGTTTACCCTCCTAATAGCTAGCTGTTGGGGGGGAGTCTTTTATGGTGTATTTGTTTGTATATATGTACATATATGCTTATTGTTGTGTTTACCTCTATCTATTTGGAAACATTGGCATCTATCCAAATTTTAGCCTGCAAGAGGGCTACTGGCATCTGGGGCAAGAAACACTGAGGAAAATGGCGTCGGCTGATGCTTTTATACCCGAAGACCAACAGAGATGACGTCGGGTGGAGTGCGACATCAGCCGAAGCCGGACCCGGACTTTGGAATCCGGCCGACTGCAGGGCTGCCTGACGACAGGACAACCCACTTGTTATGACTGCAGATGCTATCCAGTTCGGACATCTACATTTATGGTAGGTACAAAACTGTACTTTGCCTGACTAACACTGAAGGTGTCAGAAGGGAACATGGGACACAGGTGGACAGTAGCCTCCCCTTTGAGATTCACAGATATTCCTCTGACAGATGAACAGATGCTATATATGGCAGTTAACTGATATCTGTACTGTATAATGTTAAGTGTGCCACATGACTTGCTCACACATATCGTTTACTAGTCTTCCAGGCTAATGGCTCATTACAGGAACCCCTGCTACACAGCTGCAGAGGAACAGGAAATCCACCACAGCCTGGTGCAGCACTATACCCTGCTATTTTCAAGGGCCAGCCAGCACCAGCAGGAGTGTACTGCACTGTGGCAAGAACTTGTTCGTCGGGTAAATGACATAGGCATGCATAACTGGACATATGAGCAGGTACGCCATCACTGCAGTGATTTAATCAGACATGTCCAGCAGCGTGCGTCTGATATCCACAGGCAACAGCTTGCCACAGGTGGTGGGGTGGCCATACATCCCCCCCTCACCAGAGTGGAGGAACTGCTGCTAAGTGTGGTGGCCCCTGGCCTACAGCAACAACAACAGCACGCATGTGTCGTCATGGAGGCCGGAGCCACCCAGCATAGCGACATGGAGCATGCAGGTAACATGCTCTAGCTGTAGACTATTGTTACCTGTATTGTTAGATTATGCATGTGTGAGATTTGTACTGTGTTTAGCAGTTATGCTGCCTATTGTGTGCAATACTGATAATTTGAATAGTATCTGTACACCTATGCCTGTTGTTCTACTGTAGTTTAGCACACTCACAGTAGCAATGCCACAGATGTGGCCACTGACAAATTGTATCATATTCTTGCAGGTCCCTCTGGTGTGACAGCAGGGCAGACGTTACATGCTGGTGAGTGTGTTAACACTTTAAACTTGGTATTGAACTGTGCATGTCATAGGTGAGGTGTAGGCCATGTACACATAACACACCTATGCATAATGCATGCTGTGCATGTTTACTGTGAGACATGAAACATCTTAGTAATGTCAGTAGCTGCCTCATTCACATGCAATGCACAGAGCATCAGACACAAATGTGGCAACACTGTATTGCACATTGGATAGGCATAGTTGACACACATGTACACAACATAACACGTTTGTCATATGCAGTACACCTCAACATGCTACACATAGTGTAACCGGACACCCGCTGGCAAATCACACTTCAGTATCCCACATGTCATCCACACACCACACATACCATACCTGAGGAGTAGGGGCCTAGCATGGGGCTGTGCAACACTCCTCAACACATAACACAGTCACATTAGGCAATGCTCCCTATTGGAAACCTCACACACCCTTGTGCAACGTGGCTGTGTAATTGGGAACTTAGCCACGGCACTGCGGTTCAGGTACAGCTTGCTAGGTGGTGGTCTAGCACACTTTAGTGGCCTTGAGTGACCACATGATGCATGATGATGATGGCTAATGGTACTACACCCCATACTGTTACAATGGCCATGTCCAGGATTGGTATCCCATCACATATACATGCACCCCCCATCCCGTGTGTGTACATAGCATGCATGTGCTACACCTGTGTCCACAGTTATCTGCTACAGACACAGACACTGCAATCAGACATGGAAATCCATGTGACACACAGATAACACACGCATCCATGGTATGCATACCTGTGTGTGATGGTGCACAGGACATTGCAGAGCTTATAATACTTGCACAGAAATGTCGTGTCTTTGTACACATTATGTTCCAGGGTGTAGGCAATCACTGAAAATGTACACACATACACCACAGCCATGTACACTGTCATTACCTATGGCTGTCTACACTCACACTGCATGGACTTGAGCAAAACTTATTTTGCATGCTGACACGTGTGTGTGACTGTTTGCCTTGTGATACTGTCACCCACCTTCAACCAGTATTGAGTATGTTTTGGAAGTCTGTTGTGTGTGTGTATCTGCTGTAGTGAGGAGTGTGTGCATGTGTTCCTGTGTTCATGTGTGTGCATGTGTTCATGTGTGCATGTGTGCATGTGCAGACTGTAATGTGTGTTTCCTGTCTTCCTCTCACAGGTGCTGAGGTTGGGCTTGGCAAAAGCAGCAGGTGACCTGAAGCCACTGCCACGGATAGTGGTGATGATGAAACATGTATTTTGGCACAGGGAGATTTGACAGGGTCTGTCATTGGTCCACCGATCGACAGTACACAGCGTTCAACCCCATCTATGCGCACACTCATACTGCCATTACATCCCTCACCACCAATGGCCATAGGGGAGGGACAGCATATAGTTGGGCATTGACCAGGAGAGTGTGGTACCCATGGCACGTGCATCCCCTCACAGCAGCCATAGCCGTAGACCCACAACGGTACCATGTAGGCGGAGGTCCAGGGGTTCTCAGGGGAGCATCACTGGATGTATTGCCCCTGGCAGGCGTGCCCTCACAGGTCTTACGACCACTATATTCTGGGCTGTAATGCAGGCTCAGGCACTTATAGAACGGTACACCTGGCAGGGACTTAGGGCGCAGAGGGCACATAACACCGCTATCAATTACAGCATCCGTGACCTTGTCAGTGCCATCCGGACATACACCGAGGTCATTGATAGACATTGGGTGGAGACAATAGATGCCCTCCACAACATGTCTTCCTCAAGCCAGGACCGTGTGGGACGGTTGCGACATCGACACGGACGCATGCCAGCAACAGCTGGCAGTGGTCACAGATGGCCCACAGCTCACAGCCACTCCCATAGTGGCAGTACCAGCCCCAGCAATGCTGGGGCTGGCATGTCCATTGTCCATCCCAGTAGACCACGTGCACGTGGCTCTGGCCAGTCCCAGCAGGGACATGGGTCCAGTCATCATACCTCTGCCTCTGATGACACTACCCAGTCAGGGTTGGTACCCGATACCGTCCGTAGCACCCATGCCAGGCACAGGTACTGTGTCTGTGGCCGGAGACAGTGATCTGTACAGCCAAGCAGGTACAGTCTGTGACTGTCCCACAAACCACAGTATATGGCAGCCACATGGTGGAGCTGTGTGCATGCAGACACACACACATTAAGCAAACAACTAGGGCTCACACATACACACACACATTCCATCAACATTGGCCCATGCTGTACTGTTGTCATACACACACACACACACACACACACACACACACACACACACACACACACACACACACACACACACACACACACACACACACACACACACACACACACACACACACACACATACACACACACACACGTCGATTGGATGGGTCAATGTCAGGCTCTGGCAAACAACAAAACGCCCTGTGCATATGATGATACCTCTGCCGCCTCCTGTCGTCTGCATTATCGACGGAGGGACAGGCAAACATGGTGCTGATGCACAGGGTGACACTATAGCAGTATAGCAATAATAGTGAGTTGTCAACAAGGAAGTCTAACTACATCCTTGTAGGTATATCTGAGCAGACATTATGCATCAAAGCTCTGTTTGTCAATGTAGCATTGTTTACACCACTGTTAGGTCTGAGTATGTATTATCCACCTATGTGCCACTTGGCTGATATGTGATGTGCTGCCAGCATGTGTTAGCGAGTGTACATCTGTGAACATGGTGGGTGTGCACTGTCTGGAGGTACGTGCATAGTGGACACACGGAACGTGTGGCATACCCTGTCATACACATTATTAACATCCCATTGCATCTTTCAAGGGCCAGTATGCATTCTACTACAGTTATGTACTTACATGGGTAGACGTGTGTATGACTTGGGTTGACACTATGCTGCGGGTGATACCGTTAATATCAGTCAATGATTTGCAGTCTGGTAGTATACACAACCTCAGCAGCATGACTATAAGCAATCATTGGATGATGTCCTGACAATTGACACACAGTAGTAGGGAACCCAGTATCAACTGGATCCTTCCGGTGCTACACTATAACACTAACCAATGGTGATGACCGCCACCCATTACTGTGACCACACCTGTGTGTCATATAGCCCCCATAGGTACATGCAGACACACTAGGGATGTGTCCACCCAAATCTGGGAATGCATGGAATGGCCTACAATGCATTCCCTGGATGGGGCACATATCCTACACAAGGGTATCATACAGACAGATACCTGTTGTGTGATACATGCTGTATAGCAGTAAGCCGACTATGGCATAGTCATCCTCATGTACTATACATAGTATCCCGTCAGTACCACACCGGTGGTAGCCCTCAACATGTATGTCGGGTACCACTGTGTACATACAGACCCATGTTATGTCATGTGTCCCTTTGTATCCACATATCCATAGGTATTGTGGAGTCCCAAGGTGTATCACAGACATTAGAGGCCTGAATGCATATCCGCAAGGCAGTCGTACACCTATAGAGACTGTCCATTCTTGGCAGACTTTGTTGTGTATGACCATGTCTGACTTATACCCCAGCCATATACCCTCACTCACACTACTCTTCAGTAACTGTCATGGGTGTGTGTGCCACAGATGACCTTGGTCACAGAACACAACACTGGATGGCCATGTCACATACATACATATGTGACCTACGATCTGAGTAGCAGCGGCACAACCTGTCAGTGGAAACAAATGTATTCATGTAGTATGCAGGCTTCACACCTATGTACTGATTGAGGGGACATGTACACATATATAGTTGCCACGCAGATACCTGATGTCTGCAATGCACTTACTGTTGTCATCATACCATAGTAAAAGCAAAACCCACACCGTGTTGACCAACAGTGACACACACACAGTCACCATTTGCAGGATTCAAACCCCTACCTAACAATGTTATGATATTAGAGAGTGATGCATTAACACTGCACGCTATTTGCTTTACTGGCTGGTTTGCCTTCTCCTGCTGTATTTGTAGGATGGTGACATCATCAGACTTTCCAAAGAGGGATGTACATCTTCTAGTGTGTTTTCCTAGTCTCCAAAAAGGGCACTCCTTTCAAAGACAATAGCGCACACACACACACACACACACACACACACAGTCAGTGTTTGCAGGATTCAAACCCCTACCTACCTATGTTATGATACTAGAGAGAGATGCATTAGCACAGCACGCTATTTGTTTTACTGGCTGGTTTCCTTTCTCCTGCTGTATTTCTAGGATGGTGACATCATCAGTCTTTCCAAAGAGGAATGTACATCTTCTAGTGTGTTTTCCCAGTCTCCAAAAAGGGCACTCCTTTCAAAGACAATTGCACACATACACACACACCCCACAGTCAGCGTTTTCAGGATTCAAACCCCTACCTACTTATTTTATGATACTAGAGAGAGAGAGGCATTAGCACGGCGCGTTATTTGCTTTACTGGCTGGTTTCCCTTCTCCTGCTGTATTTCTAGGATGGTGACATCATCAGTCTTTCCAAAGAGGAATGTACCTCTTTTAGTGTGTTTTCACAGTCTCCAAAAAGGACACTCCTTTCAAAGACAATTGCACACACACACACACTCACTGTTTGCAGGATTCAAACCCCTACCTAACTATGTTATGATACTAGAGAGAGACACACTAACACAGCACGCTATTTGCTTTACTAGCTGGTTTCTCTTCTCCTGCTGTATTTATAGGATGGTGACATAATCACACTGGACATGGTGATGTGTGTACACTTTGTTTTATGCCATTCCAGGAATGGTCCATGTGGGTCAGCAGGTGTCAACAGTTTGAACATGAACTCAGTATCCTTACCTTGTGTGATCTATTTAGGTTCATAGGTTCATAGGTTCATACTAGGCTATCTGCCCGAGGGCATTTACAAGCCTAGCCCATCGTTTTGTGGCTTACGCCACCCCTTTAGTATGGGGAACTATACCCATTATTTTGCTGTGCCTCTGTCGAGCAGTGACACTGAGGTAATCCCTGGGGTATATCTGCGATCTCCCATCCATTGGTCAAGATTTCTCTTGAACAAGGCCAGCGAGGTGCTCTGTCTCACATATACCGGGATTTTGTTCCACAGCATAGGGAGTCTTTGGGTGATGAATCTATCCCTCCAGCACGTCCTATTAATAGCCATGTCGAGGTTTAAGTCTCCCGGCCTTGTGGCTCTGATGGATCTAGATTTTTTGAGGTGAAGCATATTCATCAAATCTGGGTTTGACATGGCCTTGTATGTTAGGCAAAGGTCACCTCTGAGCAAGCGGTAAGCGACTGAATAGAGCTGGAGTTTTTTCAGTCGGGCAGCATAGGACAGATTTTTGAGACCCTTTATCCTTTTGGTGAGGAACTTTTGTGGCCTCTCCAGCTGCTGCAAGTGTCGGGTCAGATACATTCCGAATGGGGCATTGTACTCAATCATTGGTCTGATGAGTGATGAGTAGAGGGAGACAATGACCTCCCTTGATCTAGATGAGAATCCCTTCATGATAAGGTGGGCAATGTAGAAGGTCTTCCTAACTACTTTAGCTACATGGGTGTCGAATGACAGACTACTATCAACCTGGGTCCCCAGGTCCCTGATAACTTCTTCTGTGCTCAGTGGATTGCCACCTATTTGGTAGCTAGGGGTAACCTTGTTTTTTCCGAAGGGTAAGACTATGCATTTTTTGGCATTTAACTTTAGGCCATGGCTCTGGCACCAGTTATCCGTTTCTGTGAGACCCTTCTGAAGGATATCTGTGTCAGATGTGTTTTCTACTATGGCCCAGTTTGCAGTCATCTGCAAACTTTGTCAGCCATAACCCTCCTGTGTTTGCTTGTACTTCAGAGAAGTAGATGCCAAACAAGAGTGGGCCCAGGACTGAGCCCTGTGGGACACCACTTGTGACAGGCTTTGAGTCTGACATGGCGCCAGCAACTCTGACCCTGTGGGTTCTGTCACTCAGCCAGTTTGCAACCCATCTTGTGATGTATGGGTTAATATTTAAGCTGATGAGTTTTTCAATGATACCCGAGTGGGGTATTGTATCAAAGGCCTTAGCCAGATCGAGGTAGGCTGTATGGACTGCCTTTCCTCATCAATGGCTTTGGTGACTGTTTCAAAACAGTCAACCAAGTTTAAAAGGCATGATCTGCCTTTGACAAAGCCAAACTGGGTTGGATCCAAAGTCTGCAAATTCCCTATGTCTTTATTTATGAGGTCCATTATGATCCTCTCCATGGCTTTGCAGATAAGGCTTGTCAAGCTAATGGGCGGTAATTTCCAGGGTCGGTGGAGGCACCGCCTTTGTGAAGTGGGACCACAGTTGCAGTGCGCCACTCCCTGGGTATGTATCCAGAGGTAAGACTTTGATTAAACAGCTGTCCTAGCTGTGGGTTTAATTCCTCATTGAGTTCGTGGAGCACACAGCCGGGGACACCATCAGGTCCCATGGATGCTGTGTTTTTGCTTTGGAGAGAGCAGTTCTCACTTGGGCGTTGGAGATGTTTGGGGGCTGCAATCGTTTGGTATAGATATCTCTCCTTTGGGGGAGGGGAAGAAGTTTGCACTGAACCTGTCAGCCAGTATGTTGGCAATGTCCATAGGATCAGTAATCTTCACATCATTTTGAACTAGTTCTGAGCATATCTGGGAGTTTCCTCCCAGGTTTCTAACATAGCTAAAGAAGGCCTTATGATTGTCTTTTGAGTCTTTAGCTATTTTTCTCTCAAAATTTGCTTTGGATGATTTTATGAGAGCTCTTAGTTTTTACTTATAGTGATCAAGGGTGTCTTACCTTTTAAGGATTTTGCTCTATCTTGTAGTAGCTTCCTCCTTTTGTTGTAGAGTTTGTTTATGGCTGGGGTCCACCAGACTGGACGCTTGCCTTTGGTACAAAGAGTCTTTGTTTTGCTTGGGATTGCCTTATCCATGCAGTCCTGCAGGTGCTGGTAGAAGGCATTTGTAAGTGATTCAGCGGCTTGTGTACTGTTTTCCACCGCTCGGGGCCTTAAAGGAGACCACACTAGTCTTTAGAAGTGTGAAGTCGGCTTTTCGAAGTTCTTTACTGTGGTCTTTTTATTTCAGGTGGGGTGGGATGAGGACCTCCAGCGAGATTAGTTTGTGATCTGATCTCACCAGTGAGGGTATACTTCGGTGTTGAACATTGTGCTCCCATGTTCGTGATGATGAGGTCAAGTATGTTATCTCCTCTTGTGGGGATGGTAACTAGTTGTTCCATGGCATTTGAGTTTATGAATTCCAGGAACTTTTGGGCTAGGGTGTTTGGGCTTGAGTAGTGTTCCCAGTCTATATTAGGGTAATTGAAGTCACCTAGTATGATGGTGTTTGGTGATACATTTATCCCTCTAGTGTTTTCAGGAAGGCCATGTGAGGTTCCTGAGTTTGTGAGGGTGGCCTGTAACATGCTACAATTTGCAGAGCAGTCTTGCCTATGGTTAATTGCACCTGGATGGTCTCCGATGCATTGTGCGTTGCCACCAGTCTTGAGGTGTGGGTGTCCTTGATGAATATGGATACCCCCTCCTTTCTTGGTATTGTCCGGATTTTGGGCCGGAACGCATGATATGAGGTAAAACCTGATAGTGCTGGGGTGCTCTCAGGAGCCTTGAACCAGGTTTCTGTCACAGCACAGACATCGATGTTCTCCATACTGAGAAGGGCCTCGAGTGCGTGCATTTTGAGATTCAGACTTCTGGCATTGAGCAGCATTACCCTTAGTTTTTTCCTTTTTGTGTTCTAGGGTGGTAGGTTTAGAATTTGAGCCTTGCCTAAAAAAGGCACTATGGGGGTGGCAAGAGCCTTTGCCAATATCCGGAATCCCAGGGTTGACAGGTGCAAGCCATCCCTTGCGAAGCAGCGTGGCTTGTCCAGCATGTCATCCCAGGCAGACAGACACTGGATCCCCTTTGAATGACACCAGTGTTTAAGCCAATTGTTAAAGCTGATCATCTTATCTTTGTATTGTGGCATCATTCTTGGTGAAGGTAGGATACTGCTCAAGGTCAGGGTCATACCTGCCTGGGCTACATAATCAGAGAGCTCCTCAATGTCTCTTTTCATGTAGTCCAAGGAGGTACGTCTCAGGTCGTTTACACCAGCGTGGACAATGACTGAGTCGTATTTGTACCTGCTGTTGAGAGACCTGAGTGCTTGCGTTATGTGGCGGATTCTAGTGCCCGACAGGCAGCTTACTGTGACCTTCTCCTTACTCAGTCTGGTGAGCGGGACGTCAGTGTGTCTGACTATGGAGTCACCAATGACTAGTGTGTCTGGCATTTTGTTTGGCCTTAAGGGCTGTGACTGTTTGACACTCTGACTGTGAGGTCTGAGGTTGTGTGTGTGGATGCATTGACATTCCATCATATGTCAACACATATTTATGCACAGCTTATTGGTTTTGTGGATACTACATGTGCCTGGGATGTTGATAAAGGGCTATTCAAAGTCTATGTGACACATGTGTAGATGTGTTCATTGATGTATGTCCTGGGTGGCTGCCTTGCAAACAGTCTAGCATGTTTGGGAACCATGATCCGCACATGAACATACCACAGTTGGTAGGGTTGTGTGTGTGTCAGCTTCCAATAGCTCTGTTTATGACTGCAACCATGATGGACTCCATGACCTTGCAGATCAGACCTCATAGGCGTACTGGACTTGACTTCCCATGGTGTGTTGTGCACCAACACTTGTGGGGAGTGCCATATGTAGCTGTGACACATTCAGCGGTTCCACATCCTGTGTAGGGGGTGCGGCCCAGCTAACTGTTCAGGTGCATGATCTGTTTCTTCTGTAGTTTGTGCATGACACATATTGGGAATCAATGTATTCCACCTACTGCCATGCTTTTGGCAGTGGGGGTAGCTGCTCATGCATTCTACATGTGATATCTCCTGGTATGATGATGTGGACTATTGTCAGTGGGGTATGGGTATTTACATATGGGCGTGTCTATCATGATGTCGGCATTGACACTCAGGTACAGTTGGCCCTGACTCAGGACATATATGCGTGTGTACATTGATATTTATGACATAGCTGAAGGAGGTGCCATGATTCAGTCTGGACTCCTTCTCAGCTCCTCTTTACAATCCACTAACGAACATGAGCACTAATCCCCGTTATACTCTTTTACACACTTAACACCCTACTGATCCTTTGTGATCAGGCTACAGAATATGTCATGATACTATCCTGGCATGTCCAGGGGTCGGTTTTGTGTGTACTCTTCAGTCCAGCTGGTGGATATTGTGATACTGACACAATGTCACATCTGCCTCATGTACACAGACAACCCTCTCCTCCTCCCGACAAACTCAGATATATGTGTGAGATGCACCTATGTAGACATACAGGGAGCTGAAGTCTCTCGACCCATGACTAGCACAGTGTATCAGGTGGTGAAGGTAACCACACACAGCACATATCAGTCTCACATATCCTCTAGCAACAGCACTCAAACCACATTAACACACATTGACATACTCGGAGGCTGTAAATGTACTCTACCTAAGCAGCAGAGGCCTCCAAAGCAGACACACACACACCTGCTACCCCACTACAATACCCACATATCACTAAGTTCACAATGTCTGTGTGCCACACAGTCACTGCCCTTCGGGCTAAACAACACACCTAATACACTTGTAATAGGCGACACTTATGTTCAGACACACTGACGTACCACTTACCAGCCCTGACAAGGGAATAGTCACTTTGGGCTGTCTGTTGGGTGCCAGGATCTGCCACATAACACAGGCAGTCAGGTCACTCTAAAGCAAGTACAAGGCTGGCACCATCATTGTCCATGCTGGTGTGTGTCACCTCAGACGTTACTCCCTGGACCACATGACATGATACATGGAGGTACACTCTGATCATGTAGCCCAAGCCAGTATGACCCTGACCTTGTCTAGCATCTTACACCCACCAATTATGATGTCACAGTATACGGACACACATATCACATTTAACAGTTGGCTAACAAATTTGTTTCATTCATAGGGGATACAGTGTCTGTCAGCATATGGTGACATGCTCAACATGCCACGTAGCTTCACTATGGACAGCTTGCACCTGTCACCCTTGGACTTTGGTATGCTGACTAAGGCTCTTGCTACCACCAGAGTGCCTTTTTTACGCAGGGCTCAGAAGACAAACCCACCTCCATAGACATTACAGGTTAAATGAAACTAAGGGTAATGCTGCTCAACAACAGTTGTGTTAACCTCATATTGTGGCCACTCAGGACTCTCCTCAGTATGGAGGAGAGCAATATCTGTGCACTGACAGACACCTGATTCAGGCTCGCTTATGCACACCAGCACTACCAGGTTATGTTCCATATCATGCTGTCTGACAACAAGACTTGAAACAGACAACACAACTAGGGGGAGTATCCATATACATCACAGATACACACACCTCCAGGTTAGTAGCACTGCACAAAGCATCACAGACCATACATAGACAACTACCATTGTGCAATACTGCCTTTCAGTTTGTTGCCTGCTACAGAACACACTCCCAAACTCAGGAACCACACTCGGCTTTTGTGGGAACTATGGAGAATATGCAGGTCTCCACAGACACCATTATATTGTGTGACTTCATATACACACATATTGACTGGGATACTACTCAAGCTCCGACAACCTCACCCAACAGTCACTACAATTTGTGGACTCATATGCTTTGGCACAACCAGTCAGCACAGCCACAAGGGGGAATATATATTGGACCTGCTCATCACCAACATGGGGACTCTATGTTCCACACCAGCGATATACCCCTCATTGGTAAGGTCAGAACATACATGTATCTCACAGGACATACATATACCCTCCACACACCCATCCTGGGTAATCTTGGTGAACTTCTCATGAGCCAACATCTCACTTCACTGTAGCAAGGTGGTATCCTTCAGAGATCCTGAGACAGTGGCATATATGGCTCACACTGCTGCATCCTTTACATACACATTCTATGGACACCTAGTGGACTGCATGGATTGTGCTCTCCCAATTAACAACAAGACCCACTACTATAATGGCAGGGGACCTGTCTGGTAGACCACAGCCATTAATAAGCTGTACAACGTCAAGAGGACGCTACTACATGATAGAGCACAATCCCAGACAGGGAAGGCATCTGTGATCTGTACTAGCAGACAGCTACAATCACTCATGGACTTTTCTAAGGGCCGCTTCTACCAGACAATTGCACCTGACACGTAGGACCATCACACGACCTTCTTCAGTTATGTCAGGAACCTGGGTGGACACTCACTGATATGCTGTGAGTTACTGCATACTGACTAAACCTACCCTGAACCCACTGGCATTGCCTACATCCTATCAAACAGGTTCAGTGCAGATGTCTCCCACCCATCCCCCCTAAGGAGCAACTATCCATCCCAACAGAGTATAACCTCCCTGACATCACACAGTAACAGGTGAATGCTGCCCTCCCCACAGTGTACATCACTTGAGAAAACAAAAAGAATGCTCAGCAGTAGTTACAGTCACAAAGCCTTAACGCAAATTTATTATAAACCAAATTAAATAGCGTTTTCGCTACTAAAACCAATGTAGCTTCTTCAGAGGCTATAAAACACAGTAAAAAAGGCGCCAACCACAATTTATACTGTGGCCGGCCTCATTCAATTCAGCTGTAATGCATGAAATACATCACTTCCTTATAGAACCAAACATAATATATTTAAAACCATACAAGGTGAATTTAAAAATTGAAAATTAAAATAATAATAATAAATGTAAATGTACTTGTATATACAGGTACATACAGTATATACAAAATACCTACTGACTCTGAATCTTGTTAACTTACTAACTCAAAATACAAAACTGTACATAGATATATATAAAAAAATGAATGCTGTTTTATTAAATTGTGTATTTTATGTATATATATATTTTTTTATGTTATTATGTTTTTATGTTTTTATGTAAATTCTAAAAATACATAAAATAAAATCAACTAACTTGGTACCAACAATGGAAGTCGCCACATAGATAAATACTCAGCGTAGAAAAGACCTATATTTTAGCACAGGGGCTATATTGCAGCTCTCGTTTAACCCTGGCAGATTGAAGGCATCCAGTTTTAATTGCCATTGCAATTCCAAAATCTCTAATAAAAGAGAAGTAGGTCCTCCCCTCACTGATTTTTGCTTGCAGTCTATACCCATGAAAACAAAATTATGCCCAGGGTTTGATGCAACATGCTTTGCAAGTGCATTTTCTGTCTTGTTATTCCTAATAGCATATGTGTGCTGGTATATGCGCTCTCTGAGTTTCCTGTCAGTTTTACCGACATAAAATGCCGGACAACATACGCAGAGAGCAACATATACAATAGATTTGGTGTCACAAGTAATTCTATAATTAATCAAGAATTTTTTACTACTACCTATGCTGAATGAATTCCCTGTCCGCAGAGTATGACACCAATTACATGATCCACAGGTAAAACACCCTTTTGTTCTATGTGTAACCTGAACAGAAGGAGTTGATTGTAATAGTTCCTTTAAATTGTTACCTCTCCTAAAAGTGACCTTTGGTTTTGGGCCTAGTTTCTCAACCAAAAATGAATTGGTAGTAATAAAATACCAATTCTTATCAATAATCTCTGTTATTTCTTTTGAATTCAAGTTAAATACTGTTGAGAAAGACAAAGTGTAGTCTATTCTAGGTTGTTCATCAATAGAATCAGAAACAAGTCTTATATCTGTAATGCCATTAACTTGGGGTTGACCCCCCAAGTTTGTAGTATTTCTATCAGCTATTAAGGGAATGATGATCCCAGTCTTTCTTTTGTTGGTCACTTCAAAGGTTAATTCATCTATGACTGCTGATGGATAACCTCTGTTCAAGAAAAATTCCGCAAGGACAGTACATTCTTTTTCAAATTCTTCAAATTCACTACACATACGCCCAGCCCTAACCAATTGCCCTTTAATGACGGCTTTTTTCAACTTGTATGGGTGGGCGCTTGTGTAGTGCAAAAAAGAATTTATGTACGTGTCCTTACGGTAAATGGATGAACTAAACCTAAGGTTGTCTATATCCTTTTTAAGTTTCACATCAAGATATTCTATCTCACTGGTGTCAAACTTAAAGGTAAACCTAAGGAATGTGGTAGTGTTGTTGAAGTAATTAATCAACTGTTGTGCCTCTTCTTCATTGCCCCTAAATAGAATAAAAATGTCGTCAAGAAATCTTGTGTAGTGACAAATTCTATCTTTCCATATTGGATGATTCAAGACAAACTCTCTCTCCCACCTTGCCATAAACAGGTTAGCTACTATGGCTCCACATGGGGAGCCCATTGCTACACCTTGCTTTTGGATATAATATTCATTTCCAAAGGCAAAAAAGTTGGAAGCCAAGACAATGTCTAAAAGTTCTGTGACATTATTTATCTCATCTCTTGGAGCTTTTAATTCCAATAACAACAACTCCAGCCACTCAATGGCCTCCAAATGTGGAATTGAGGTGTATAAGTCGACAACGTCGACTGTCAAAAAGTTGTAAGTTTTATCAAATCCTATGTTGTTGATACTAGAAAGAAAGCTCCATGAATCCTTACAAACACTTGGAATAAGCTCCAAGTATTTTTTTAGGAGAAAGTCTATGTATTTGGCTGATGGGTACGTGATGGAGGATCTCCCATCAATAAGGGCTCTCATAGGTGGATCCCCAAGATTCTTATGAATCTTGGGGATACCAAACATCACGGGTATCCTAGGTTGAGAGATGTTAATATATTCAAACGTGTCATGATCTATTCTTCCTTCAATAAAAAGGTCCCTGTAGTACCCTTTAATCCTGTGGATGTTAGTATTCATTTCGTTGATAGATGAACTAGAATAGGCAGGTGTATCCAAAATCAAAGACATCTTTTCATTATAGAGGCTATTTTCAAAGACAACAAGGCCCCCTCCTTTGTCGGGTTTCATAACCCTGACAGAGAAGTCTTTAAGTTGGTTCAAGGCCTGTACTTGTTCTTTCGATATGTTAAATATACATTTTCTGGCCCCTTTTATTTTGTCTAAATGCCTAATATCCAGTTCACAGGCGTTTTCAAAAATGCGCAAGCCCACATGTAAAGGAGGATTAAAGGTGCTTGGGACCTTTAAACTTTGTCCAACTTCATCACTAAGGTTGTTAAATAATAATTTTAAATTAAGCTTCCTGACAAAACATTTAAGGTCTATCAAGACTTTGACAACGTCAAAGTGTTTTGAAGGGACAAAGTTGTTACCTAAAGAAAGTAACTCTACTAACTCTGGTTCCAAAGTAAGTGTTGAAAAGTTGTAAATAGTGAAATCCCCTTTTCTATTTTTAACAATAGTTGGTAAATTGGGGACCACTAAGGGAACCGTTTCTATCATTAATTCCTCCATTTCTTGTTCCTCTTCCTGTTGTCTTGGCTGGGACCTTTCCCTAAAAAATGCTGGTTATCATTTTTGGCATTATTCGGTGGGTTACTCCCATTCGTAAACTGAACATCTGATCCCCCTCCCTTATTTTTGTTTCTATTGCTCCTCCTTACCACATTCCAGCTGCCTGTATTGTCTGTGGTATTTGTCTTATTTGGAAGCTCATTAGTTACCTCTTGGTCTTCCTCATCCTCCGGTATAACAGTAACCTCATTAGTTTCTAAATTCCTCAATTTAGGGTAAGCTGTGTTGGATGAGTAAGCCTGTCTGTCCCTAAACAGCTTCCTTGTTTTTTGGTTTTTAAGCTTTCCCATATAATTGTCAATACTGGCAAAAATGCGTTCGTAGTCGAACTTGAACTTCTTAAAATAAACATACATTCTAATCTCATCATCAATTTGATTAATTTCTGCACTTAGAGTGTCAATATGTGCAGAGTAATGTCTGACAATGAGTTCCAAAAGCTCAAGTCCTTGTTTCTGGAACATAGTCTTTAAATCAAGGAGAAAAACATTGTCCATAATCAACCCCGAGGGTGTAAAGCTGTTCCTTAGCCCCTTGGGTATCATGTTTTCGGATATACATTGTTTGAAGTAAGCTACTTCCAATTGAAGCTTACGTATTTTGAGAGTTTTAGCATCCAGTATTTTGAGTTTAGCTGTAATGTCAAACCCATCTCCCTTAGAGTTCCCTGTTAACTGCACCGGCGGTTCATCGTTCAATGGTTGTAAAAAACAAAAAAAGTCACCTGTATTTTTCAACCAGTCCACGGCTGATGTTACGCCTATAAGTGCCTCTCCAAACTGTCCTCGGTTAGTAACGGACGATTCTTCTAAGGGAAAAACGTTTGTGTCTTTATTGGGAACACATTGGGACCGTTGCTTTTGTGCAGGCGGTATAGAATCCTCCAAAGAGCTCCCACTAGAGCAACCCTGAGTTTGCGTCATAGTATGCGCAGGTTTTGTTGTAGTCCGTAGGTTCTGCATTGACGTTTTACTCACAAAATCGCTTTCAGGTCTCTTTTCCGTAGCAGCAACAGCTCTCATGTTCCCCGTAGCATCAAATCCAGGTACTCCACAACTGACAGTAGGTACGGGTGCGGAAAGTCCGCTACCCTTTTCGATATTAGTGAGCCTTAAATTAAACACATCAAGTCTCTCGGAAATGCTCACCAGTAAGGAAGCAACATCTGTGTTTACGGGAGGGCTAGTCCCGAATAAATTCGGACTGGGTGGACTGCCTGAGCACTCGGAAGCCATCAGAAACTAGCAGAAACGTAAAAACACACTTGAGAAAACAAAAAGAATGCTCAGCAGTAGTTACAGTCACAAAGCCTTAACGCAAATTTATTATAATCCAAATTAAATAGCGTTTTCGCTACTAAAACCAACAGTGTACATCACAGTATCAGTGTGACCAGATGGTGTCCCAGCCTGCATCATACATGAGCATCATGACAACGCAACCCTCACATTACATCACTGTTCAATATCGGAGTTACCACAGGATATGTACCCAAGGAATGGCGTACTGTGACAGTGGTCCTGCTCCACAGAGTTGGTGCCACAACAGACCACAGACAATATTGCCCTATAAGCCTATGTGGCCTGTTCTGCAAAGCTATGGAGCATATTGTCATAGGACTCCTACACATAGACATCGGGAACCTACAGACACTGTGTCCTACTCATTTCAGCATTGTTGTGGCCAGATCTTGCCTCTTGAACCTGTAGGTATTCTTTAAATGGCTAACAGGTCCATCGACATAAGGACGGCTATCCACACAGCCTACCTGAACCTTGCAAAACCATTCAACACACTAACCCACTGGGCAATTATGCATAGGCTCACCAGCGTCAATTTGGACACATATCTCACACAATGGATTGATACCTAGATCAGGGATAGCACTCACATGGTGAGGATTGCAGGTGCCATGTCTGACTATACACCAGTTACACATGGCATCACACACAGCTTGGTCCTGGGATCTCTCTTGTTCAGTATATATTTGTCTTACATACAGGCTATCACAGGGGGAATATGGCTGATCATGTTTGCACTTGACTGCAAACTGGGTGCCATTATCGACTCTCCAGCTGCCACATGCATAGTCAATCAGGGTCTCACAAAGATGGATGACTGGTGCCTGAGCCATGGCCTACAGCTAAATGCCATTAGTTGCATAGTCATCCCCTTTGGGAGTAACAACATGCCCACACATTACCACATAGGTAGTATTCCATTACATATGGTAGGAGTTGTTAGGGGTTTGGGGACATCACTTGTTCGTACTGTCACCTTTAACATTCACATTGCCAAAGTGGTTGGACACACCTGCTCTGTGTGCCACCTTATCCCATATGGTTTCACATCTAGATCGAGTGAGGTCATTGTGCCCCTATACTCATCACATCCATGCTTGGTTACAATGCCACATTTGGGGTGTACCTTACCTGACACCTGCAGCAACTGTACTGGCCATGGATGGTCCTCACCAAGCAGATCTAGGGACTCACACAGATGCCCTGTATAGTTCAGATGCAGTAACTCCAGCTCTACTCAGTCGCTTACCACCTACTCAGATATGATGTGTGCCTGTTGTTTACAGCTATACCCAAACCAGTATTACTGGACATGCTCCACCTCAGGATATCCAACTCCCTTAGAGCTACACACTGCAGGGACGTATACCTCAGCACAGATGTTAATAGGACATTGTGGAGGGACAGATTCTTATCCCTGAGGCTCCACTCACTACAGAATGTAATCCCAGTTTCACATAGGCAGAGCCACCCACTGACCACCTACTGGAGACATCTTGACGACTGTATGGGTGATTGTATATTTACCCCTGGGATATCCTCTGTGTCCCTGCTAGACAGAGGCACACTAGCATAAACGTACATGGGCTATCATGTGTGACCTACTATTCACACACACAGTGTAGTAATGTGACAGGTTTGCGAATGCCAAACACACTCTGGCTAGGTTTGTACATGCCCTAAGGCAGATAGCCTAGTATCGACCTCTGAACCTATGCTTATGTTCATGATGCACAATGTTTATTGCTGATACTGTTTGCAGGTCTTTATCATCTTTGCTTTACCAGTTTCCATGGAGAACTTCAGTATCTGCAGAACATATTTGATTATGTCAGGGTTCCACTATAGTATAGATATGTCTGTTGTCATATAACTGTGTACACAGGGCAGATTGCTGTATAGTGACAGGTTCCTGGGTTAACACATGCAACTGCCAGATATGCATGGCCCACTGCTGTACTCAGACATAGCCTAAGTGTGTGAGCATGCCCAGTTCTGACAGTACATGTTTGTTGCCTGACATTTGTCTCATTTATTCAAGTGTGTGAGCATGCCCAGTGTGAACCTTCAGCATGTTGCTATCTGAGGTCCACTACATTTGCTGATGTGTGCGAACATGACCAATATTAACATTTATACTGTGTGTGTTGGAAGTCAGGTTCTGTTCTCACTGCAGGACTCACCTTTGTGTCATAACTCAGCAAGGATTATGCTGTGCCTGCAGTGTTTCCATGGAATGCTTTGCACAGACTTATCAACATTCCATCATACAGGTGGACCACTGCAATACTGTCATGGTTTAGTGGTTCAGTACTTTGGCTATAGTGCACAGTATCCTGGGTTCGAGGCCCATCACTGCTTTATATTTTCATACTGAGCAGACCAGACTGCTTAAGGGCCTGTTAAGCAAATATGAGCATGTTGGCTTTTGTTCAGCTATGCCCTACTTAGACCAGGCTTGTCCGACATTGCTCAATATTCACCAACATTGCTGGACATTGCCCAATATTACTGAACATTGACCACAGTTGTGCTAGTTGGTGTATGCGATTTTGTTTGCATGTACTACATGGTGGTAATTGATGTTTAACACTGCTTTATATTGCTTAACACATAGCATTCATGCCTTAGGTGGTGCTGCAGGGCTGCCTATGTCGGATGCATATACTACACTCCCTGCACATGTTTGGAAGCAGGTAGTGTCAACTTAGGCATCCCTTTTACTTTATGTGCGAGTCGGAGAGGGGTATAATTTCCAGAGTCCCTACTGAGCCAGTGTATGTGCTATGCGTTGCCTCTTTGCCAAGGCCAAAGCATACTGGGCATGCCTCCTTCTGCCTACTGGGGCAGGCTCAGCTTGTTCCTCCTCCGAGTCACGCTCTGCCTGTGATGGCCTTGGCAATGGTGGGGGGCTGTTTGGCCCAGGCCTATGCTGGTCCTGCTGCAGCTGTTTTCACAGGATCATATTATGTAGCATAGCACATACCATGACAATTTGGGTACATGTAGTTGGTGAGTACTGCAAGGCTCCACCAGATGTGTCCAGGCACCGGAACCGTGACTTGAGCAGCCCAAGCACACGCTCGATTACATTACGTGTTTGTGTGTGTGCCTAATTATGGTGTTCCTGTTCAGGTGTGTGTGCGTTTCTGATGGGTGTCATCAGCCACGGCTCCAGTGCATAGCCAGCATCCCCCACTAGGTGACCATGTGGGATGTCCCCATGGGCAAATGTCTGGTACAGCTGCGTCAGATGCCAGATATGGGAATCATGGTAGCTTCCAGGGCAGCCTGCACACACATTCAGTATTATGCCCTGGGCATCACACACGACCTGGCAGTTGATGGAGGGGAAGCCCTTGCGGTTGAAGTAGACCCTACCCCGCTCGCCGGCTGGTGCTTTGATGCATATGTGCGTGCAGTCTATTGCACCCACTACCTCAGGGTATTCCGCTATTTGCTGGAAGAGACGCATATTGCTGGCCAATACCTCACGGGAATTGGGGAAATATACATGATCACTGACATGTGCTGACATGGCATCCAGGAACTAGTGAAGTACCCTGGATGCTGATGCCTGTGATATCCCCATCATATCACCAGTTGGTCTCTGGAAGGTACCTGTTGCTAATATTCATAGGCCAACACATACCTTGGTTTCCACTGAGATAGGCTCCCCTCTGTTGGTTCTGTGTGTGAGGCATGGCCTGCACAGCTCAACTATTTGCTGCAGGAGGTCTCTGTCCACTCTATAGTGCTCCACTATCTCCAGCTCATGTAGCCCCTGGTAGGTTACCCTGGGCCTGTACACTCTTCTCTGTCTCCTCACTGTGGGTTGTCCAGCAGCATTTCCATTGTCACCACCCTCAGCATGTTGCATATGTCACCTTATAACAGCAATGGCAGCCCCTAACATTTCTTTGTCTCAGTAAAGCTTTTTCAGTTTTCACTTCTATTAGCTTACTGCAGTGTCTGTTGTGAGAAACATAATGGACTGTTGTTGGCAGAATTTTAAGTGCTAGGCTGGGCTGGGTTAGTGTACTGCCTGAGTAATTGCCTGATTCTGATTTTCACCTGCTAGCTCTGCTAGTACTCCCTGGTAGCTTTCTACTATTTGTTGTGCTTCCTTTTTCCTTTCTGTTTCCTCAGGGAGGAGCACCGCGCACACAAGTGCAAACACGCGCACAGCAGCTAACACGCACACACACATGCTTACATGGACTAAAAGTTGCTTATTCGGGTTAAAACGTGCACACACCAGTGCAAACACGCTTACAACTCTTTACACAGCCGTATACATGCTTACTGCGGCTTAAACACACGCAATCACGCTTACACACTCGCACTCTGTCTTACTCGTGTTTACAAGCGCGCACACGTGCGCATGCACACTCAGCAAGAATCTTTGGTTTTATCCACGGTATACACCTTCCATTTCTTGGCTTTCCCTAGCCTACCTGTTGACACACCTCTTTCCATGATGTCTAACTGACAGCGGACACATGCCGCTCTGCTCCAATGAGCTTCACTTCTTTCGAACATACCCCCCTCGTGATGTCACCTATCTTCTACTCTGTTACTCCCCATATCCTACTCCTACACTCCACTGACTGTGCTCATTTGCTATGTAAACTAGCGATTCACTATCCTAACACTCATTTACATAGGATTGCCTACTAATACTTGGTTACATGTCTTAGACTGAGCTTCCCCCCTTAGCAACCTCTACTCGGTGGCCATGTTGTCTTCAGCCTGCCATTCCCTTGCATTGTACATTAACAATTTCAATAAAATCCACATTTGTGGGTTATAATTTTTAGTATTCTGGGTTTTAGAGTGCAGCCCATTTGCACGGCCCTGCGCTATGCTTAAACATCAGAAATCGGCGAAAAAAATTATTTTTATTTTAATTTTGCATCAGGGAACATTTCCAATGGCCATATATTTGGCCATTGGCATGCTTCCTGCACTGGATGCAACCTTTATTTGGAGCTGTCATGGCTCCGTTTTGCTATTTGCAGAATGGTACTCAGTTGTCAACTGAGTACATTTCTGCAAATAACACTGCTCTTACTTGGACAGGTTCGGGTTTCATGAATTGCGAATCTACCTCATTTGCATGCCTTTCGGCTGCAATTGAGGTGATTTGCATGTCCCAGCCCTGTCCGTGTAAGAGCCATTTTAGGAGCTCTCTTACACGCCCCTACAGGCTGTTCCTGGATCGCTCATCAGACATGATGGCTGCATGGAGTCTTACTGTACTCTTGGACTCCGTGCAAGCCATCGTGAATCCGGCCCAATGTCTTTTTTCAACAATGCTTATCTTAGCATTTCTGTTATTGAGGTTGTTAAAAATGCCCACCGTTTTGTCTCTTTCTACCTTTACTGCTGCTATAACATTCCCAGAATGGTTGAGATGTTATATTTCTTTGTTGACCTGGAGGTAAACTATGAGCATCTTCTGTTGCTGAACCTACAGATGAGGAAAAATATTCTGTCCCTGAAGTGACATATCCATTGGCATTAGTATACCTCTCCATATTGCTTCTGTTTGAATTAGAGCATGTTCCAGTGATGGAACACTGTCTGAAACTCTCACTGAATTTCCCAATGTTCCACAAAAAATAAGTCTCTGTGTTATAATCATGCAAGTACTTAAGTAACGTTTTCCTTCCTTTTTGGTAGTTTTTCTTCTAGCGTCTTAATCTTAACATAATATTATCCACATCTGCAATCTCAACTTTATTTTTAATCAGTGAGAGGGAGAGCGAGAACTAGCCGATTGCCTTTTGTAACCTTTTGTTTCACTCTCTCTCTCTCTCTCTTAATAAGCATCTACACACACTCAGAGGCACACCTGTGCAGCTGCTAAACTGAAAAGCAGTGTCCTGTAAATCATGTTTGTCAAAAGGAGTAGAAGGACTTTTAAAAGTTCTCTGCATCTTCAGGGTAATTTCCAAGATAAAATATTATTCTAGAGATACAGTATTAAAGTATACATTAGTTGCCCATGTCATTAGTTTTTCCAGTCTTAGCACCAAGTCTTGATAATCATCTGGCAAAGTTTTTGAAACTCTTTGCACAAGTGATGAAAATAACTGGCAATGTCTTTAGTTAGGGGCAGAACTAAAATTAGCAAATGGGAATTTTACAGCTAAGTTAAGACTCATATTCATAACACAAGCAGAAGGTTATAATTCAAAGTGGAAAGTGATGATGATGATGAAGAAGAGAGAAAGTTCAAGAAATAAGGAGTTAGTGGGATTTTGGATGCAGGTCATTGAAGAGAATAAGCCATAATATTGAATATTATATTCATAAAGTTGCAGAAAGTATTCCAATGGCTAAGCCAACAAGGGAATACAGAAAAGAGAGTTTTCCAGATAAGGATGACTGCAAGTAGGGTACAGAAAATACGCAATAAGGACTAGAATTTAGTAGAGACAATTGGCAAAGGAGCCAAGGTATTGGGAGCAAATAAAGGAAAGGTAATAGAGTGGGGTGATGCCAAGAAGAAGAATTTTGGACTGCAGGCTTGAGATAGTCGTCTTTTCCATGAACTGATATTAGAGTATAGGCAGAAAGAAAGTGCTAGGGGAGTCCTATGTGACAGACCTGCTCTGGTAGAGTTTTTTAGATGAATCTAGAACAGAAGCTGCTATTAAGGGATAATCAGAGCAGCATATAAAGTATTGCATGATAACTATAAGACTCTGAGGAGGTTAAAGAAGATTGAGAAGAGAGACTGTAAAACAATTTACAGGAGAACAATGGGAAGACATCAGTATGGCTTCCAAGTATGCAACAATGTTCAGAAGGTTTAGGTTTTTTATATATATATACTCCAAATAGACTCCTAAAAAATTGTCCTCAGGTAGATAGGAGATGTTGAAGGCATGATGAGGAAGAAAGATGTTACTGGGAATGTGTTTTTTTAATTTATTTCTTTTGATTTTATTTTTGAGGGGAGAGCAACTTAGCAGATATTACCAATTCCCTACAGAGTAGTCTGTCAGAAATATTGGGTGTGCAAATGTCTGTAACTGAAGAAATTATTCTTTTGAGGTGGGATACAGGGTCTGGATTGCCCAGACATAGTAAGGCCTTAGTTAAGTTTAATTCTGTTGGTTGCCAAAAAAGTTATTACTAGAAAATGGAAATCAAAATCCAGACCAACTGTACTTGAAGTACTGAATATTTTAATGTAAAAGAGATAAAAGAACTGGAAGAGGTATCTTTAGAAAATCGAAGGTGCAAATTACATGGAAATAAATGTAATTTGTGGGAATAACACATGCTGAACAATGTTCAGGAGGAGGACTAAAGTTTAAGGGAAGGGAGGAATCAAGCATTTCAAGTAATATTTATTGGACTGAAAAGTAGCTGTTATAAAGAAAGAAAATGTGTAATGTATAATGTATGTAAATAGAAAACAATGTCAATGTGATTTGTTTTCTTTTCTGTTAATGTGCTTGTGCCTGTGTCTTAAGTAGTAAGTGCAATTTCCAAAAGTGATAAGTGCAGTTTCCAAATTCTTCATAGTCGGGTTGGCAGATATAAACATCCTAAGGCAATATAGCATTTTTTTTCTTGTTCAGGCAAACCATTTAGTTCTTAAAGAAACAAGCAGTATGCTAGAGATGCATATACACAATTTCAGTGGAGGCGAAAATCTCGCATACAAACAAGGCTGTCAAGAATGCGCACACTACATCCACCACACATGCATAGACCAGCCTGTGTTGAAGCACTAAAAAGCAATCTTCCCAAACCTCAATGACAGCCTATGGCTATAAATAGCAATGCTTATCTTCAGCAATCTCTAAAGATCTCATCAAAAGTAGCACCAAGCACCACACATACACCTACAACCAATGGAGCTCCAAGAGCAAAGCCCATAAAGCAAGCCAACACATTACCCAGGACTCTTGTCATAGAGGACTCCATTGTACAACAGACAGATGCCCCACTCACCAAACTGAATGAGGAGAAGATAATGGTTAGTTACTTGAGCCAGATCTGCCAAGTTACACACGCACTCAAGTCACTTCACCACAGCTACCAATATAATTCTGCCATAGTCTATGTGGGCATTAATGACCTGAGACATACTTTGCTGTACTATATGAAGGCAACATTGTTGATGTCACTGAATATGTGTCTCAAGCAGATATGTACCTTGCATTGAACAGCAGCACTCTACCTTCACTAAGGATGATGCTACAGTATGAACACGAGATGATTAACTTAAAAAATTGGCTTAGTTTTTGGTGTCTTTCCAGTGAGATTCAGTATTTGTCAGCATGGGAGGTCAAACCACATTGCTTTGCAAAGGATGGTCTGCACCTGTTTCCCCTAAGTTTCCGTAAATTGCTAAAACTTTATCCACCCCCTCAGTGCCTTTTTTAGGCAATGCTACATTAATAACCATACCAACATAGTAAATAAAGCCCAAAGAAACCTAATGGTGTTACTGCTCAGTGGTAGGAGCTAAACAAGAAACTACACACCCTACAAGCTGTCCTCAATCTGGAGAATGTAGACATGCATGCCATTACCAAGACATAGTTTAAATCCACAGAAAGTATCTGTCAGTGTAAGGCTTCAGTGCCTTCCACACATTCAGACCATCAGCTGCATAGATTGGGACAAAAGGTGGAGGAGACTCATTCTATATTAGCAACAAGCATAACTCTATGTTGGTTAAATAGGATGATGCCCTGAAATTTATCCACATGCAAATCACTATAAACAAAGTCCCATACCATATCCTAGCAAGCTATAGGTAACCATCGGTGTCTGTAGAATCCTATAGCTAGTACCTAGACCAACTGGAAACACTCACCATTAAACCATGTACCCTATTCATAGGAGACTTTAACTATCCCCCTACAGACTGGGAAACATACACTACCTATACTCCAAGGCAGCAATTCCTGGACTTTATTAACAAAAATACCCTTGATCAGATAGTGCACTCACCCACCAGAGGTTCAAACATACTAGACTTGGTACTTAGCAATATGGGAGAGCAGTGCCCCCATGTCATATCCTCACTGGTGAGGTCAGACCACACAGTTGCCTCCATTGAAATAAAAATCAATTCTTTAACCCAAGCAAACCCTGTAACAGTTAGGAGCTATTCCAAAGCAAAGTACATCCTATAAGTGATAGTTTGTCAAAAGTCAAGTAATTATTGGAGAGACCCCCTCCACTAAGAGACAGGTCACCAGCAGGGTACCTCTAGACTCCTTGCAGGGACAGCTCCTATTTGGCATCTGCTTCTCAAAGGTAAAGGCTAATGTCAAGGGCCTTTGGCTGACCAAGTTTGCAGATAACTGCAGATTGGTAGCTGTCACAGATTCCCCCCTTGACACAATCATCTTACAAGAAGGTTTAACATAGACAAATGACTGGAGCCAAAATCATGGACTAATAAACTCATTGCCAAGAAATGCATTATAGTGCACAGCTCCTGCAGCAGAATTCACAATGATGCCACTACTGCAATCCTGCCACAGACTAAGGCACCAGACTATGCCAGACTATTTACCAGTAACAGTAATAAATGATTTTAATGACACTCAAAACTGGCAGTAGATCACAGTCCTGCCATAACTGAGGAAAAAGCTACACAACTGAGGCCCCAGACTTGGCTCAAAATACAAAAAGGCTACATTTTACATGTAATTTTAAGTGCAGTATGATATATAAGCAATGCTAAAATGTGCAGTAATACACAATCTTCACACAACTGCAAATAAAGCTGTAAGACTAAGGTCCCAGAACAAACTAAAAAAATGTAAACATAACTTTTTTTTGGCTAAGCCATGGACAAAAAGCAGAAAAGGACAAAAAACTTTCTCCATACAGGTCATTGTAAGTGCAATTTCAAATATTTAAGCAGAATTTAAATTAAATGCTTTTTTTTCCTTTTGATGAGATTATATCTCACACCACTCAGAGTATTGAACAAGAGCCATCATAAGCTAAACTTAATAGTGGGACCCTCCCAGATTATGTAGCATGGAGGGTGTTTACTTTCATGTTAAATTTATCACACCTTTCTTTTACAGAATTGGTAAAGCAGGTGTGATAATCAAAAATATTGTTTTAGTAGTAATGACTATGCAAGGCTGTCTATTGCCTTCACTTGACTTTTCATGTTTACTCCAAGGATGTCTAAAAATGTCCTGGTTGGATCAGAACTCTACCCAGCTTAAGAAATTTAAATTAATAAAAGCTTAGCACATTTACATATCACAGATAAAATGTTCTTCTACTGAGTTATGAGTACATATAAAATGTGGCACATTACATATTCTTCCAGCTCTAGAGTATTTGCAGCACTTTCAGACATTATTATTCATGCTTGCAGATGTTTAGTACTTAAAACTCTGTACTGTTAAGTACCTGAAGAAAATGCTGAGCTTGGCACTGATATTCAGGTACAGACATACTCAACGCTGCATACTTGTACATTCATAAGAGCCTTCTAGTGGTATTACCCCAGCACTGTACCATTAGTACAAGATACAAACAATAATAGTGTGGCGGTGCAGTGAATTGCAAAACCTCACTCAGTCACTCATGATGGCTACGGAGTATGCAGCCTGACTATTGATTCACATTTGCATTTATGTGGACCTTGTTCCAGAAAAAACATTTCAGATGGGTGATAATGCTCGAGGTGGAAGTTCTACTAGACACTTGTCCTTTCAGGACAGAAATTTACATTAGAGGATTAATGCATACAAATGAATGTAGTGGTAGGCTGGTGTTCAACATGGCATTTATGTTTTTTTGTTAAATATGTTGTTTCACATATGCTTATCATATAATTTTGTGCTTGCTCTAAACACCAGTCACAGCTTATTCACTACTGCTATGATACAAGTTTCTACCTAATTATCCTTGTTTTTTAATGATGCCAAAATAAGTGGTGGGTCATTCAAATCTGGATGTTTCTGAACTGAGATATTCTGTTGGGAAGAGGGGCTGCTACTGAGAAGTTAAATTATATTGAAAATTTAATTTGTTCCTTGGTTAGAGGATGGTAGACTGTCATCAAAGCATTAACCCCTAATTCACCTTCCACATCATGATACATTCTCCACTTCCAGAATTTGCACTGTATTATTTTATAAATTCAACCATGTTCTGAAATGTTTCTCCTAATGAGGTTGTTTGAGTTAGCAATCTGAGCAGTGCAGAACAAGGCAGACCTACTGTATGATGGCATTCACTTGATCAGTGAGCAGAAGTCATGAATGGTTACTAGCATCTTGTAATTTGTCTGTTTTCTGCAATCGCAGAGTTAGTATACATTATCTATCTATCTGTCTGTCTATCTGTCTATCTATCTATCTATCTATCTATCTATCTATCTATCTATCTATCTATCTATCTATCTTCTATCGGCCTGTCTGTCTTCTATCTACCTGTCTGTCTGTATATATTAATCATTCCATCCAGTTTAGAAGTGGGGCACCTTGGAAAACATGTTGCGACCTTGGGGGTGTTACTGTTTTGAGTTGTGATCTCCCAAGGTTTTAGATGTTTTGGTGTTGAAAAATCATATTTTGATTAAATGAGACAATTATTCATAGTAAAGCCATGAAACAAACTTATTCTCAGCATCAGTTTCTAGTTGATGTTACAGGATCCCAGGTGTTTCTGAATGTAAGCTGTAGAGTACAATGGCATAGTTTGCTGTTGAGACTGAATTAGGTTGGATGAAAGTCAGCAACTTCAAATCAGTGAGCACGGTTCTCTCCCAGAAAAGGTTATACTGTTCCCTACATTTGAGGTGGAGGAGGTTAAGTATTCTGGGGTCTTCATCACAGTGAATTGTAAAGGGTATCAGAAAACTGCCCAGTGAATGGGTGTAGTAGCTACAATACTGCAGGGGTTGCACAGAATTGAACTTTAATGTGAGAAATACAGTAGGGCAAAGCTATCAATTTATAGGTCACACCCTGTCTCCATCTTCACTTACATTATGAACTTTGAGTAGTGACTGAAAAATGAGATCACATATGCTAGTTGAAATAATAAAGCTCCTTCACAGAAAAAGTTAGGATTTCTGCCCAGGTCAGTGAAGAGTTTAAAATAAATGGAATCACTACAAAACAGTGATTAGCTGACAGCTCAGCATTTCTGCTGACCTGAGTGTCTAGTACATATGGTTTCAGGTGTCGTGACATCACTATGATTCATAGGTTCATAGCATACCTCTCAACCTAGAAACATCAAAAATCTGGGCAAGGCCCATGAAAAATGGGTACAAAGCTGTACGCTGATTAATATCTGATTTGCCTTATGTAACCCCACCCACTCCAATGGAATTGTGGGATACCAACTTTCAAATGCAAACTGAAGAACATCCAACCAAAATATGGCACCAGAGTCCCCCTGCAGCCACTCCAGTGTCCCATTACCTGGTTATTTCACCCCATTTACCATAAACACTAATGTGTGCATACTGCTTTACTTCTACAATCATTATTTGGATTTTATTTTTACAGCACAACAATGCACAAACACTAAGACATCTGGTAAAAGCAATACTGTCTCACAATGAAAATAGACTTGGCATTAAAATTTGTCTGCCCTTGAAACTTACATTCATTGAAACAGTATTGAAACCCACACCACATCCAAAGAAAATGCATCTGGCCAGTGGTGGATAAAGATTACCTTTGGGCTGTTTTCAAATCATTGGCCCTTGCACATAAAACAAGAAACATACATGTGTTCTTTTCTTTGATGAACCTTCCTGACTTTATTAAATATATTCCTCGTATAATACAGGACACTTGTTAGACAGACTGCATTTTAAATTTATTGTTTAAACATTTTTCCAGTAGACTGTACTGTAGGCAATGAAACAAAATGCATGAACCAACTGCCCAATTCAGAACATTTCCATCATAAAAGTCTACTTCCACACCACCCCCACACTGTAAATAGAATGACAGCATTGTAAGCCATAAGCATCTTGCACACTTTCTCACACATTTTCCATTTTATTTTTTTTTTTGGGGGGGGGGGTCAAAGGATCAAAAACCAGGGACACATTTTAAACATTGCTTGTATAATTGTGTAAAGTTGCTAGAATAAAATGTTGTGTTACCACCATGCATTTCACTAGTAAGTTCTGAACCCAGGACCCTATGCACTACAGTCAGAGCAACACACCACTATGCTAAATCAACAGCTTCCTGAAAAATAGGAAGACTGAAACTTACTGGCTATCATTTAGTGAAATTCATTTCTCACTTCTCACCACAGCTCTCAACCTCTTAGCACAAAAAACCTGGACAAACAAAGCCAATAATGGGGGAATACAAATTTAGTTCTCACTATAGCTCTCAACTCTTAACAGAAAACTTGTTCAAGAGAAATCTTGACCAATGGATGGGCGATCGCAGGTATACCCCAGGGATAACCTCAGTGTCACTGCTTGACAGAGGCACAGCAAAATAATGGGCATAGTATCCTTCAAACTAAAGGGGTGGCGAAAGCCACAAAACTCTGGGCTAGGCTTATAAATGCCCTAGGGCAGATAGCCTAGTATGAACCTATGAACCTGAGGGAAAGGGAATACAAACTCAGTTCTCACTATAGCTCTCAACTCTTAGCAGAAAATGCCTGAGAGAAATAGAATACAAATTCAGTTCCCACTATCGCTCTCAACTCTTAGCAGAAAATACCTAGGCAAAGCTCACAAGTGGTGGTGGCTAGGGACTTTAGGCTCTTTTTACCCTGTGCTGAAGGTACAGGGTTTGAGCCTGAGTACCTCTAGCCTTGAATGGGGAGCATTTTTACACACAGACACACACACACATACAGACACCAGTTCTTTCATGCTGCAGATACAGCTCTGCTTGCATAAGAAGCTGTTAAGTTCTTAATTCTGAGAAATAAAGCATGACTTATGCATAAACAACACACACACCAGTTACCTTCAGTTCTTTCATGCTGCTGAAGCCAGTTCTTCCATGCTGCACAGATACAGCTCCGCTCGCATAAGAAGCCATTCAGTTCCTAATGCTGAAGCTCTGCTCGCATAACCATTAGAAGCCAGCCAGGTCAGGTGCTGATAAATAAAGCTCGACTTACGCATAAACAAGTCAGAATGTAGTTCTGTTCATCGCACATGTGATGACATCATCGCTGACAGTATGAAAATTGAAAAACATAAGGGAAAAAATCGGAAATGAAGGGGTGCCACTCGGGAATCATGACACCCCTTCATTTGGACCCCAAAACTCTATAAAAACCTAGTAATTTGGTATGGTTGGGAGGTATGGTTCATAGGTGTTTACTAGGCTAACAACCACAAGGGCCTTTTTATGTCTAGCCATGAATCCCAAATCTCTGACAAGTTCTGGTACCCTTGAAAAGTGTAAGCAGGGGCTTAGAAGGTGAAACATTTACAAGCAGGGCTCTGCTAGTTCAACCATTTATGCCTGTGTCCATTAGAGACTTAGGTGCCAAACCAGGTTTGAATTTCCTGTTCCCCATCCAGTTGTCCAATTTACACTTGAATTGGGTTAGGGAGGATCTCTACTTCACATTGATGGGTAGCCTGTTCCAGAGAAGGGGTAGTCTCTAGGATACCTACCTGTCAACCTCTTAGAGCAAGAAATCTGGACAAAGCCATTAATAAAAGTGGGCTCAAAAATAGGAATAATTTTTAAATATTGCTCTTATAAACTTAGAAAGTTGATAGAATAACAGGTTTTGCATTAGCATGAATTTTCTGAAGGATAGAAATTCTGGAACTCAAGTGTCTGTCATTATTTTCTAACTTCAGTCTTTAATGATTTACTACTCATTGTTAGAAAACCACAATTTTATGAAAAACAGACCAGAAATATGAGGACAAAATCTGGACTTTCTACGAAAATCTGTACAGTTGAGAGGTATATCAGCAGGTCCTATTTATATCACAGGCAAGGTTTAAGTCTTTTGAATGGAAAATTCTGGTGCTGTTTTTGCAAATATGCAGGAGGTCCATCAGAGTGGAGTGTGACAATGCCTTGTATGCCAGGCAGAGATCTCCCCAAAACAGCCTGTAGGAGATGGAATACAGGGATATGGTCATGAGTCAGCCTGCATAAGACATGTTACTTATGCCCTGCATTCTTTTAGTGAGGAACCTCAGTGGATGTTCCAGTTGTTGGATATGCCTGGTTAGGTGCATACCAAAGGGAGCACTGTACGCAATGACAGGTCTGTTTAATGCTGGATGCAGTGGAATAATGACTTCTTGGACCTTGATGCTATACATTTGTTTGTAAGTTGCACAACATAGAATAATTTCCTCACTACTGTAGACAGGTGATTGTCAAAGGCTAGATTACTGTGTATGAGTGCCCCCAAGTTCCTGACTACTGGGTCAACTCATAGGAGTGTGTTGTCAACATGATAGTTACCACGGTTAGATGACTTTCCAGAGTCTATATTATTTCTTTGACAGCTTAGGTTGTCGAATGCTTAATGACTGACACCTAAGTGTCGAAGTTTCAAAACCGCACATGGCCATATACGCAAATTCTTTCCTCAGGAAAGAATTTGCTAGGCCGTCTGGAAATAAAATTAACTTTTCAACCTAAATATAGTGGGAGGCTTTGCCATCCACACCCCCTCAACTAAATATACCAACTCCAAGATTGCTCTACATTGGAGAAAAGGCAGATCCCCGATAACAGCCAAGCAAATTCTTTCCTGAGGAAAGAATTTGAGTATATGGTCATTCGCGATTTTGAAACTTCGATGCTTAGGAGTCAATCATTGAGCATTTGACAACCTAAGCTGTCGAAGAAATAATATAGACCCGACTTTCCAAAGATTACTATTATGCATTTCTTGGCATTCAGCTTTAGTCCATGGCCCTGGCACCAGTTGTTTGTCTGTGTCAGCCCTTCCTGGAGAGCATTAATGTCATTGGAGGATTTTATGACAGCTCCTAATCTGCAATCTGCAAATTTAGTCAGCCAGAGGCCATTGACATTGGCCTTGACTTCAGAGAAGTATATGCCAAAAATTAGTGGTCCCAGGATCCAATCCCTGAGGAACTCTGTTTGTGACTGGCCTCTTTGTGGAGAGAGACTCCCCAGTTCTAACTTCCTGGGTCCTGTATGTGAGCAAGTTGGCTATCCACTTGGTGATGTAAGGGTTTGTGCCTAACCTCTTAAGTTTGTCAACAATGCCCAAGTGGGGGATTGTGTCATATGCCTTGACTAGGTCAAGGTAGGCAGTATGAACCATTTTGCCCTCATCATTGCTTTGGTGACCTTCTCAAAGAAGTCCACCATGTTGAGTAGGCATGACTTGTCCTTGATGAAACCAAATTAGATTGGGCCCAGTGTCTGGAGGTTTTCTATGTCATCTATGTCATTATTAATCATTTCCATGATGATTCTTTCCATGGCTTTGCATATGTGACTAGTGAGACTTACAGGTTTGTAGTTTCCAGGGTCTGTAGATGGCCCATCATTTTGCAGAAGCGTGACTGTTGCTGTTACCCATTCATGAGGCATGAAGCCTGTTTGGAGGCTACAGTTAAATAGCAATTCTAGAGGGCCTGATAGATCATGTTTCATGCTATTTAGAAGGCATCCTGGGATATTGTCTGGGCACTACTGATATAGTGCTCTTGGACTTAGAAAGCATTAGGGACCTGTTCCCTAGTGATAGCAAGGGGAGTTATATTTGATGGTATTTCCTGAGGGAAGGTTGATGGGGAGAGAGAGGTAAAGTTAAAGTGGAATTTGTTGGCCAGTAGGTTTTCTTTATCTTCTGGTTCAGTGTAGTTGGCTCCATTTACAATGAGCTGGCCACACAATTGTGTATTCCCTTTGAGGTTGTGGACATAGCTAAATAATGCCTTGTAGTTGTCCTTGGCCTGGGAGGCCAAATTTACCTCAAAATTGACTTTGGTAGACTTTATTTGTCCTCTGAGTTGTCTGTTTAGTTTGATGAGAGTGTTTTATTCTGCTGGGTGCTGCACCTCCTAATTTTTGCCATGATTTTCCTCCTTCTGTTATACCAGGCTATTTATGTTGTTATTCCACCAAGTTGGCTTGTTTTTTGAGTTAGTTCTGTACTTTTTCTTGGTGGGTACAGCTGCCTCTATGCAGCTATTAACATACTTGTATAGGGTTTTTGTGAACAGTTTTGTGTAGGCAGCAGGGTTCTCATGGTTTATGTGGGCTTGAAATGTTGCCAGGTTATCACTTAATAGTAGAAAGTTAGCCTTAGTGTAGTTCCTAAATATTCCAGGGTTAGCTGGGGTTCCAGGTTTTAGTTTTACTTCAAAGGAGAACATTTTGTGATCTGACCATACCAGAGAAGACATTACACTAGGGGATGTACAACATTCTCCCATATTAGTGAGGACCAGATCCAGTATGGTTGCACCCCTTGCTATATTGACAATCTGGTCCAGGGAGTTGGTGTTTACAAAATCCAGGAATCTCTGTGCCTGTATGTTTGGTATCATAGATGATTCCCAGTTAATAGTGGGGTAATTAATGTTGCCCATGAATATGGTATTGGGTTGGATGGTGAGTGTTTCCATTAAGTTTAAATACACAGTATTGGCTTCCTTGGTCATAGACAGGGACCTGCAGCTTGCAAGGAAGTGGTATTTGATTTTGCCTATGGTGATTTGAACACAGAGAAGCTCAAGTGCATTGTCCTGTTTGACCAGCCTTGAGGTATATTTATTTTGAGATAAATCGAGGCACCTCCACCTTTAGTCCCTGTCTGTGTAGCAGATGGTCTAAATTTGTGGAACCTTGCACTGTTGGAGTGCTTTCCACAGCTTTAACCCATGTCTCAGTGACCGCATAGACATCAGCATTCTCTAGGTGAAGAGAGATTCTAGAGAGTAGAGGTTTTGTTTAGACTCCTAGCACTGAGCAGTAACACTTTAGATTTTCTTGGTTTCAATTTACTATGTCAGAAGTACTTTGTTTGGCATTGCCTAAAAAAGGCACTATGTGGGAGAACAATGTTTTAGCTAATATTCAAAAGCCTAGAGGGGAGAGGTGCAGACCATCCCTGGCAAAGCCACATGATCTGTTGATCATCTCCTTCCATGCTGACAACTATTGAACCCCCTTAGTATGACACCAGAAACTAAGCCAATTATAAAAGTCAGTCATCTTTTGTTCATATTGTGGCATCATCTTTTGAGAAAGTAAAATGCTGCTCAGTGCAAGGCTCATACCAGCCTAGGATACATATTCAGGAAATCCATGATATCTTTCTTCATATAGTCATATAGTCTAGGGAGGTACGTCTCAGGTCATTTACACCCACAGGACTATGACTGAGTCATACTGGTACTTGTGGTCCAATGACATGAGTGTGTAATGTGGCTGATCCTAACCCCTGATAAGCAATTGACTGTGACTTTCTCCTTAACCAGCCTGGTGAGAGGGTCATCAATGTTTCTCACAACGGAGTCTCCAGTAACTAAAATGTTGTATTCTGTGGTGGCTTGCCTTATGGGCTTAGAAGTAGAGGCTCCATGAGATGTGGCTGCATGTGTTGATGTAGGTGTTGTTTTGAAAGAATGCATTCGGGGTTGCTGAGGGTGTTTGTTATGTGTGCTTCAACTAGGAAGTCTTTGGGGTTTAGTAAGGTTAAATTTAAGTGCCTCAGTTTATGTGAGTCTATGTGTCTCCTTTGAATTATGTGAGATGGGTGCACTGTGTGTACTACTGGCAACCTTATTCACATTAGGAGTGCTTTTATGTGAGATCTTTGTCTCCAGACCTTGTGTAAATACATCTGTCACATACCATATCAGTTTGTTAGAGAATTAACTGGTTGTCAGTAAACATGAAGCAATTTCTACATTGCTTCAGGATGCCTGTATTCACCAAGCTGGTGACAGAGATGAAGGTTCATATCCATGGCAACAGACCCTTTTTATTGATTAGACAGCAGGAGTGAGAATATAAAGTAATGTCAGAAGTATCCAGTTTGCAACTGTCAGGGCAGTACTTGTTATTGTCCTGTGTGCAACTAAGCAGTGGTGAAACTTCAATGGTGCTTTTACAGGAAAAATATCAACTCAAGCTGTCTGTGGCTATACAGGGCACTGGCAAGCACTTGAGGGGAAACTAATAAGTAGAGCCTGATGATTTATGGATAACGTATTTAGGCAGATATTGTGAAGTTAGAAGCAAATCAAGCAATAATTACTGAAAATAAAGAATAAGCTTGTCAAGAATGATGAAATGAGGGCAGTCACCTGAATGGCTGCTGCCTGGCTTCTACTAGTGCTTGTCTCACCACTGCTTCACACTGCTGAAATACAGTGCTCCTTTGCTTCTTCTCTTACCAGAAGCAAAACAGTAGCAGCAATCCCAAGAAGACAAGTAGGCCACAGCCTGTTTGGTGATCCACAGACGTGTCCCAGATGATATAAGGGTCTGTAGGTATGTTGTAGCCTCTTTTTAGATGCCTTGAATAGCAAACAGACATATTAGGAAGATAAAGCAAAGACACTCACTTTCAAACCAGAAATATTCGGGAATCTATGTACTCTGCTCCTTCTCTTACCAGGAGCAAAATTTAAGCACAAATTCCAAACTGGCACATATGAAGCAGCTATTAGACTTTCCAGTGATCATCATTTCCCAGGAAATAATGTAATTATGCTCCTTCTCTTACCAGGAGTAAAACAGAAGTACTAATCTCAAGATGAATAAAGAGATACAGAATGTGGATTCTCCAGTAATTAGTGGTCTTGGAGTAGATGTTGCAGATTTTAAGGGTAAGATGGAACAATGGGTTAATATCCTAAGAGCTGTAGTGTGCACTAAGCAGTTAGATATGAAAGAGAGGGTAAATTAAACTGTATCAATCTAAGTGAACAGCCACTAATTTTAAAAGAGCAAGTTAGATTGGAAGGGGTGGGCACTTTGTATTCTGGTTCTATGGAATACAGTGGGATAGCCAATAAATGTAAGTAGTTGAAGGGAAGTGATTTTACAAAATGATAATTTTGTGCTTACTCACAATAGCCAATGAAAGGGCAGGGGAGAGGGAAGGAGATATGTGGTCAAATTAACATAAGGGGAAGGTAACTAGAAAGACAGAGTTTAAAAACACAACACCAGGATGGGAGACTGGGGAAAACTAAATTTTTGTGTGATTCACAAGAGACACAGCTGTGGTCTCTTTCCTGGTTTAAATATGCAATTAAAAGCAGAATACAAGTACAGCACTGTGTAAAGAAAATGAATTACAATATACAAAACAGAAGAAGGCAATAAAGCAGTACAAAATACAAGAAAGCAAAAACTAACCTTTTCCTCACAGCAAGTTGTGGCAGAGTCTGAGTGAGCTTTTTTAGGAAAGCAAATTGTTGTCTGTTAGCCTAAGATGTTCTGATACCAGTGACACTTTTAATCACCCTTTGTACCTAATTTAGAAGATTATTATTGGGTTACATTTATATGTTATGTGTTTGAGACATTATGCCAAGAAATTCACTTAGAAGGTAAAGCTCAAGGTGAATCTGGGCATCCATGTTGAGAACACACAATATTTCATTGTTGTCAGAGATCCGATTATAATTCTTTGTAGTGCATGGAAATTTATTTGTTCCGTGTACAACTAATTAGTCAAAAGTTAGATTAAAAACAACAACGAAAAGAAAACAGTGTGTTGTGCTGGCTTTGAAAGCCAGTGAAGTAATGGGAAGTGGTTGATGTCTTCATGTACTCTCTGTGTAAGGAAAGCAGTTTAATTTAAAATGCCGTGTGTACTTTAGCAGACAGCAGGCAGAAACAAGATTTGACTTGTCGTGCTACTGCTGTTTTCTGGTTGGTGCTGACTGCTTTATTGTATACTTTATGCTAAGAGTTCCTAAGGGGTGTTTTGTTAACTTATACGCTGAGCCAGGATCTAATTTAGATGTTTTTTGAGCACAATCAGTGCACTCCATTCACTACTTAATTGTTATATAATCCCTGACTAGCACAAAAGTCCAGAGAGAATTCTTCACTTAGTTTCATATCACGGAAGTTGTTCATTTCAATCATACTCATAATAGAGCCATCATTCCTCATGTGAGTGCAGAAGTTTCCCATATTGTCACCCTTTTAAGCACTACACTCAACGGCAGGATTACAGAATCAGTATGTGGTGTCCTATCAAACACCACACCTGTGGGCAAGATTACCGAATCAGAATGTGGTGTCCTATCAAACACCACACCTATGGGCAGGACTATAAAATCATTAGGTGGTGCTTTATCAAACACCACACCCATGGGCAGGATTACAGAATTAATAGGTGGTGCCTATCACAGACATATTGAGCACATGTCTTATCAAGTGCACAAATTCCAACTGTACAGCATGTGGCTGGGGGCTTGCGAGTATTCCCATACCCACTTGTTCTAAGGTTCCCAGGAAAATACAAACCCTTCTGTCATCAACAGATAATGAACCCAGTTGGTCATTATTTTCTTTGTTTATTACATTTTATTGTTTGTTTATTTAATTTCATTGACCAAGTAAATTACACTTGGACAAAGGTCTTTCTAATAAAAGAATCAGTGTAGAAAATCTCTACATTATAACACTTGAGATTGTATATGAAAGTAGCCAGTCAACCAGAGCAGTGTATATTTTAAAGGAAAGACATACAAACCTGGGGAGCATATGCAGCCTTCATCCAGACAGCAACTGATGCCTCAGATCAAACCCTACATGCTAGAGGTAGTAGAACTACTCCCTGCAGTGCTGTGTTATTCTAAGCTTGTAGTAATGATGATGGTGATGGTGATGATGATATGGGTGCTTACAGTGTACCTTCCTACAAAAAGTAAGGGGCGTTTTCATGTGCATCAGTTTTATGGACATAATGACCCTCTGCCCTCTCTCTCTCTCCTTATTTTAATTTTGCCCAGCTTACAAAAAAAGAAGAAAAAATAGAATTAGACCTCATGAGTTATCCCATTTAAAAATAAATAAAAAAAAATTCTCTGGATTTCTTCATTGATTCCACAAAACTGCTTAATGGAACTAGCTAGCAATTGCTGGGTAGCACTCTGCATGCCTAGACCAAAGCAGTGTTTTACTAAAGCATTCACTGACTCTTCATGTCCAGAACTATCAACTCTTGTGACCCTCCCCAATTATCCTTTATAAGGCTGTATTGCAGCTGGTTGACTTCTGTAATCACTTCTGTTGCCATTCTGCTGCCCTTCTCATATTCATATCATTTATCACGATATTCTAGGCCTTTTGTTTCTTAAGCTGTGTACCTCCAGCTTTCCTCAAACTCATTTTTATTTTTTGGTGGGGGCAGGAGTCTTCAACTGGCTTCCCACTCTTCCTCATCTAACATCCCCCAACTGCTGCTGCCTAGTGCTGTACTTGATATCACGTTTTACATTTTAATTCCATCAATATTATGATCATCTTGCAGCAAACAGTTAATATACAGACTCTGGGTTGCTATGAAGCTGCTTCCTATAGTCCAGGGTACAGGTTTTGATTCTTTCTACCTCCACTGGGATACTATGTGACTCTCAGCAAATCACTTAACCAGGCAGGGCTCCTGGGTAACCCATTAAGAAAAGGCATTTACATCTAGTGGGCATATTTTATATATATATATATATATATATATATATATATATATATATATATATATATATATATATATATATATAAAATATCTACACGTCAGGACACAATGACGAGTCTGCTGAATGAATTTAGCAGATTCGACATTTTCGTCGAACAGAGCACGTGATGTCCGTACAGGAGCTCAGGTAAGTGAAACTCCTACACTTCACATCACGATTTTGCAGGGGGGCAAGGTTCCCTGCACCCCCCCCCCCCGTGGGGGCTGCACTCCTCCACACTCTCTGCTCAGTGGTGGATTTAGGCATGGACGCAGGAGTGTGCACCAACCCCTTTTTAAACATGTATATTTTCTGGTTTTCAACTTACGATTTCTTTATTGCGCTGTAAAAAATAAAAAGCACTCTGTTCTTTTGAAAACGGAAACTGTACCACCAAAACAGTAAATTTTTTTGTTTCAACTTCAGTTGCATTATTTTATTCACAGAAAATCTCTAGACTGTCACCAAATGTGTCCACTACATTGGAGATGCGATTGGAGGCTGCAGTCAGGTGTTTCTTTTATAACGATTGTTCTCCAACTGCATCTCCCCTGTAGTTGAATTAGGTGTGCTGGTGAGAATATCATGGGAGAAAAGCTGTAATGTTTGACTAGTATATAAATAATCCCTGGTTCTGGGTCAGACAAATATATTTTGCAGAGTGTGCAGATTAACTCTGAAAAAAAAACTATGTAAACAACTCTCTGAATGATTCTGCCCTAAGGTAATTATTATTATTACCATTACCATTTTTTTACTAAAGTACTACTGATTCAGAATGCCAATGTGATACAGTTGAGTACCGTGCACACTGTCTCAACCTCTTAGAGCAACAAATCTGGGAATGCTATAAATGTTGGGGGGGGGGGGGGTTGTTCCATAGTTCTTCTCCAGTTCAATTAATCTTGTGTCAGTCATTTGCAACTCTTTAATCATGCTCTGGGCACTTGACTGTGACTTGCATAATTACTGAATTCTCAGCTGAATCTATTTATGTCTAAGTGGGGGTGATCTACTGGCTCCATTGATGCGGCTGCCAGGGTCATGTTATTCCTGAAGCGAGACCCCTTCTCCTGTATTAATCACAGCATGGGTCACAGAAAGTCACCCTATCTGTTGCCACATCATTATTTAACATGATACATCTATCATCTGTGTAATGACCAATAATGGAAGGAAAATTAAAACAGAAAATATAAATAAGTTATATGCATTTTTCTTTCTTTCTTTATTATTAATATCACAAGACATCTAAGATTGTTTGCAGTCCTGAGCACCACAAAACACGACTAAACACACACATCATTGATCATCACAATAAATGAAAATGACTAGTGGTGTGTGTGTGTGTGTGTGTGTGTGTGTGTGTGTGTGTGTGTGTGTGTGTGTAGATTGAGAGAGAGAGGGAGCAGACAAGGTAGACAGACAGATTAACATGGGGGGGGGGGCACATGAATGAGACAAGTTGCTGCTCCAGTTGAGAAGGGGTTAATTAAGGAGTTGCACCCTCTCATTGTAGATGGTGGGTCTTGGAGTAACAAGGGGGAACAGATGCATTATAATCTAAAGTGAAAGTTGTTGCCTGGGAGAATCAAACAGAGAAATGAAGCTTGAAACAGGGAAAAGGAGCACCACCGCTATCTTTAGAGTGAGCTGAGAGCTGTGAATGGAGCTGAAAGAATATGCTGCAGTACCAAATTCCATGATTGAAACCAATGGGAAGGTACATTGTACCTGGAGTGAACTTTCCTTGATGTGGAATACACAACATGATTTGCTGCTAATAATGACCGCTGTCTTACGATGGATATTTTAGTTGGTAGTATTCCAAACATACAAGTTAATGATAATTAAAACAACCCAGTATCTCATTGCTATTAACCTTGCATATAGAGGAGCCTCATTTTGGTCTGCGATGCCTCTGGTAGGATGTTGACAAAATAACTAATCCAAGAATACTAACTATGTATTATAAATCTATAGCTGGAAAGTGTGAATAAAAGAAGAAATCTCTATTAGTATGGTGATGGAAAAAGAAAACTTCAATAATAGTAATCTGATTTTGTTGGAGGCAGTCAGGATGCACTTGGAAACATTTTAAGATGGACATAAAAAGTGGCAAGAACACACTGTAGAATATTGCCCAGTGAATGATGGGATCTGAGGTTTGTGGAAAAACATTTTACCACTCCAAGTGCTTTGCCTCAACCTCCTGGGAAAAGAGAAAGATACTTTAATACTCATGACACATAACATCACCTAACATTTTTGTGAGTGGGGACACCAGTTATCCAGCTGCATCTGACTTAGAATCACGTCTGAAGGTGGGGCAGATGTGCTTTACGGAATGATGGGGGGGTGAAAGCTGTAGCTGAGTGCATCAGTAAGAGGATTTTAGTCAAGTTCTGAAGCAGTGATAAAACTATAGATGCCACGTCAGAAAAACAAACATTTTGATACAAGAACTCTGACGCATGAACTGTGTAATGTCCAAAAGAAGTGGTCCCAAATATCTTACATGGGATAAATCAAAAAGCAGTAGAATAATTTAGGCACACTAGTATGGCAGAACCAGAAAGTTACCAGCTTTAATGTTATGGCATGATTGGCATGCTTTTGACTAATGCAAGGAAACTGCACACAACTCCTGCTGATGTATGAAATGGTGCCAGGTACTTCATACTGCATGCTAATCTGAAAAATGTGTGAATTCCATGGATGGCCATAATATGGGCACTGCATGTCATAAAACAATATTATTATGGTATATTAACTGATGGTGATTTTGGTTTAATAAATTTCACCTCCTGATGCCTCCTCGTAAAAAAAAGTCTTCTGTCTCTTCACAAAGAGCATCCTCAAAATGAAGGAAGAAGTTTCTGTGCAGAATAATCACTCCATTGGAAATGGCAGCAAAGCAGAAAACCTGGTTCCCTGGGCTGTCACCACACTGGCCACTGTGCTGATTACAACTATATTGGTGGATATTCTGGGAAACCTAGTGGTCATCCTATCCCTTTTCAACAATAAGAAGCTTAGAAAAGCATGTAATTAACATTTCATTTACCACCCCACATTACTGGAAATCATGTAGACTTCCACAAAATTCAAATCTTCCCCATAAAGTAATGTAAATTAAATAATTTAAGTGAGAAATTACACTTAGACAAAATGGTGTACATGTACGTGTGTGTGTGTGTGTGTGTGTGTGTATGTATAAGAGACAGGCAAGCAGATAGAAACACACACACACACACACACACACACACACACACACACACACACACACACACACACACACACACACACACTTACATTTTATTTTTCTCTTGTGTGTTCTTTTTTTTCGTCCCACAGTCTCACTGTGGCCAGTGGGCTGCCATGCCCCTGTGATGAATTCATTTCTTCACTTCCCAAAATTATATGACACCAGGTGTGGAGGATTGAGTGCCTTCATCTTCCAGGAAATAAGGAAAACTATTATTCTCATCCTATATCCTCACAGTGTTTGCCTGTAGGTGCAGTGCAATATCAGCTATCCTAGGTTATTGTTTGTGTGCACTTATACAGACCTGCTGTGCCTAGCTAGAAAGTGATACATCTCCATAAGAAGAAAATGTTCTACATGCTCTCTTCTTTCATAGGTTCATAGGTAGGTACTAGGCTATTGGCCCTAGGGCTATACAAGCCTAGCCAAAAATGTACCCTGGCTTTCGCCACCCAAGAAAAATATTTTCCTGTGCCCCTGTCAAGCAGAACCACAGAAGTGATCCCCGGGGTGAATTTCCTATTACCCATCCAATCATCAAGATTTTTCTTGAAGAGTGCTAATGAGGATCTCTGTTTGACATAGATAGGTAGTCTGTTTCAGAGGATGGGAAGTCTCTGGGACAGGAATCTATCCCTCCAGCATGTTCTGTTTATTGTGGTGACAAGGTTTAGGTACCTAGAGCGTGTAGCTCGGAGGGATTGGGATTTCTTTAAGTTGAGCATGTCTAACAGCTCTGGGTTTGACATAGCTTTATATGTTAGGCAGAGATCACCTCTGAGTAGGCGATATGCGATGGAGTAAAGCTGGAGTTTTTTGAGACAGTCTGCGTAAGGCATCTGTTTGAGGCCAGTAATCCTCTTTGTGAGGTATTTTTGTGGCCTTTCCAGTTGTTGTAGATGTCTTGTGAGGTACATACCAAAAGGGGCATTGTACTCTATAATGGGTCTAATGAGTGATGAGTAGAGGGGAACAATGACCTCTTTTTTTCTGGATGAGAAACCTTTTGTGATGAGGTGTGCCACGTAGTAGGATTTCCTGACCACTTTGGCGATGTGATTATCAAAGGAGAGACTACTGTCCACCTGTGTCCCAAGGTCTCTTATCACACTTTCGGTGTTAAGTAGACTACCGCCTTTGTGGTAGTTCATGGGTACAGAATTTTTACCAAAGGGGATGACAATGCACTTTTTGGTATTGAGCTTGAGACAATGTCTTTGACACCAGGCATCTGTCTCAGTGAGGCCCTTTTGTAGGATGTCCACATTGTTAGGAGTTTCAATTATGGCTCCTAGTTTGCAGTCATCTGTGAATTTAGTTAGCCAAAGACCTTCTATGTTAGCCTGTACTTCAGAGAAGTAGATACCAAACAGGAGAGGACCCAGGACTGAACCATGTGGTACTCCACTTGTCACTGGTCTGAAGTCTGATTTGGAGTCTGCTACTTTCACAGTGTGGGTTCTTTCAGTAAGCCAGTTGGCAACCCATCTTGTGACATAGGGATTTATACCTAGTTTAGTGAGTTTATCTATAATTCCAGAGTGGGGGATGGTGTCGAAGGTCTTGGCGAGATCTAGATAGGCTGTGTGAACCACCTTACCCTCATCCATGGCCTTGTTGACTACTTTAAAGAAGTCTATCAGGTTTAGGAGACATGATCTGCCTTTTACAAACCCAAACTGTGTGGGGTCCAGGGTTTGGAGATCTCCAATGTCTTTGTTTATGAGTTCCATGATGATACGTTCCATGGCCTTGCAGATGAGGCTCATCAGGCTAATGGGGTGGTAGTTCCCGGGGTCTGTTGTGGCCCCCCCTTTGTGGAGTGGGATAACTGTCGCGGTGCACCATTCAATGGACACAAAGCCTGAGGTGAAGTTATGATTGAACATGGTACTTAGGTGGGGTGCCAGTTCATTCTGTAGTTCATGTAGAAGGCAGCCTGGGATGTTGTCAGGTCCCATGGATGCTGTGTTCTTGGCTTTGGAGAGTGAAGTTTTTACCTGTGCAGCCGTGATTACAGGAACTTTGCATTCTTCCGGTATAAAGATGGGCCCTTTAGGGGGTGAGGGGGGGGGGGTAAAGTTAGCACTGAACCTATCTGCCAGGATGTTGGCAATATCAGTTGTTTCTGTATATTTAGTGTTATTGTGATGTAACTCAGAGCAGATCTGAGTGTTGCCACTGAGATTTTTAACATAGCTATAGAATGCTTTGTGGTTGTCTTTAGAATCAGTGGCAATTTTGTTTTCATAACTAGCTTAGGAGGATTTTATGAGGGATCTCAGCTTCTTACTGAGGCTGACCAGGGAGTTCCTCCAATCATGGGATTTTACTCTTTTTTGCAACAGTTTCTTTCTTCTGTTGTAGAGTTTGTTTATGGCAGAAGACCACCAGATTGGCTTCCTTTTTTTGGAGGATAGCATCTTGGTGCTGTTAGGGATAGCACGATCCATGCACTCGTGTAAGTGCTTATAAAGTGCATTTGTGTAGGATTCAGCAGTCGTACCTCTATTGTCCATCTGCATGGGTGTCATGAAGTTGGCCACTTCTGTCTTAAGAAGCGTGAGGTTGGCTTTGGAGAAATTTTTTACGGTTGTTTTCCTAATGGGGGGTTATGGCACATACAACTAAGGTCTGTCCAACAGGTGTCTCTCCTGCTACTCTTTCCTGTAGGATTGGTGAGCTGGCATCCGCTGTTCTCTTCCAGGTCTGCTCTTCCAAAATGCAGGCTGTAGTCTGAACCTAGGCCCATTTGTCCTGTAGCCAAAGATTTATCCATCTATCTCACAAAGTCAGCATATATTGTCTTCTTTTTTAAACAGAATATGCAGTAATCCTTGAGATATGCATTTAGAGACAAAAGTCCTGAAATATATGCTCCTGCACACCTTGACATATTGTAAAGAATTCTGACAGCAGTGTGCATGGCATGAGATGTCCAGCCTCTGTAGTTGAATGTTTCTACAAATCCTAAGCATTACATTTCTCTAGAAGTGTGTCACTCAAGTAGCTTGCGCATACAAATGTGGTAAAACCCAGAGTTACAAAATGCTTTGAAACCAAATTCATCTGCAGCTCTACCTGAAATTTTTTTTCATTGAAATATGCACATGGAAATGTCAAAATATGGTTACTGCTGAGGGAAGCCTAGATCTAGGTGTACTAATAGAATATTTCAGTGACTGGTCATATTCATCAGTACATCTTGCACTCAGTGGGACTCTTACTTAAAAGCTGACTTTGTAGGGATTTGCATTTGTGTAGTGACCTACAGAGAGAACATTTGATAAGGCCTTCTGTTTCTCCTTTTTCCCTTTCAAAAAATAAATAAATAAATAAATAGATAAATGTTGCCTGAATCTCATTGTGTTCTGACTGTGCTTCTCAAATATTTTGGAAATATAGAGTATATTTTAGAGCATTTATTATAACTAATTGCCTTAATATTGCTACAACTCAAGTGCTCTAGGTTGCACTGCATCTGAATTGTTTGTGTTTTTAGCTGCTTTTCTGTATATATAGACTTCTCTGTATATGTAGACTAACTACTTATTCTACTATATTACTGCCTCTTAAATCGTTTTTCAGTTGTACACTTGTCTTGCTTCATTTAAAAAGTTTTAAATTGCTAATTTTGTAGAGTTTTAATTGCATTTACTGTTTAGGACTACACACTCAAGTGTGTTAGCCTTTTCTGTGTTTATTTACTGTATTATTGCATTGTTTAGCCTGTTTCAACAAAAAAAAAATACTGTCTTGTTTGCTCGTTTCCCACCTTTCCTAGCCAGTCCATATCCCAGGCTTTGCTTGTCTCAGGACTTTATTTTCTGTATTTAGAGCTATCCAGACCTTGCTGTGGTAGAGCGAAGTCCTACTGCTTACCGGTGGGACTGGTGAACATTGTACTGCCTATCTAACGCTAGAGGAGTGGTTTCCAGCTCTGAAATTGTAATTTTATTAGCCTTTGTGGGCTAATTTCTATCCCTTTCAACTTTCTGGCTTAAAAACGCATGTGTTTGCACATTTTTCACATTGTGCAGCACTGCGAGGCTACAGTTAAACTATACCAGGTGCCAGAAAGTGTGCTCTTCAAATTTTCCCTTAGAACTAGCTGTTTTCTCAGTAGTAGCACTAAAATCTGAACCCCTGTGACTAGCACTTGCTCTAGAACCTGCTGGAAAGCACTAGGAAGCCTGAAACTGATACAAGCACTCAGCTTTCCTTGTCAGTAAGGAGAAATTAATCATAGGCACTAAACAGCCTATAATTGCAAAGTACCTTGCAAAGGTAAGGGAAAACAGCTCTCAAACTTTACAAAAAAGCACCTAAACAGGCATGTCCAAGGGTCAGCTTCTGGTGATTTCTCCTGTCCACCTGGTGAATCTGGGCAATGCGGCTACTGCCTCATGTACACAGACAATCCTCTCCTCCTACCACCCAACACTACAACCTGCGAGAGATACACTTACATAGCCAAACTGGAAGCAAAGCTCTCTCCGGCCAAGATTGTGCTAGACAGTCAAGAGGAGAAGGTTAACACCTGCATTACACCTCAAGCAACTCACAGCCCTTCAAAACCCACATCATCAACACCCACACATAGCAACACTAAACCCACATATGTGGAGGCCCTTAACATTAACCTGCCCAAGCAAGAAGGATCTCTGAAGATGAAATGCAAACAAACACCAGTCACAACCAAAGTGGCACATAGCTCACAACATCAGTGTGCCACCTAACAACAGCCCCTAAGGCAAGACAATGTACCCAATACATTAGTCATAATGTCAGGCACACTGATGTCCCACTCACCAGGCTGAACAAGGAGAAAATTACAGTCAGCTGCCTGTCGGGTGCCAGGATCCGCCACATAATGCATGCACTCAAGTCACTCCACAACAAGTACAAATACGAATCTGTCATTGTCCATGCTGGAGTGAATGACTTGAGACGTACCTCCCTGGACTACATGAAAAGAGACATGAAAGAGCTCTTGGATCATGTGACCCAGGCAGGTATGACCCTAGCCCTGAGTAGCATCCTGCCTTCGCCTAGAATGATATCACAGTATAAGGACAAAATGATTGGCTTTAACAATTGGCTAAGTTTCTGGTGTCATTCAAAGGGGATCCAGTATTTGTCTGCCTGGGAAGACATGATCGACAAACCACGATGCTTTGCCAGAGATGGTCTGCACCTGTCAACCCTGGGATTCAGGTTACTGGCTAAAGCTCTTGCCACCCCATATAGTGCCTTTTTTTGGCGAGGTTCAAAGGATAAAACCACCACTGTAACCGATACAAGCATGCAAAATCTGAAGGTAATGCTACTCAATGCTAGAAGTCTAAACCTCAAAATGCACTCTCTCGAGGCACTCCTAAAAATAGAGAACATCGATATCTGTGCAGTAACTGAGACCTGGTTCAAGGCTCCAGAGAGCACCCCTGCAATACCAGGCTACAATTCTTACCACACATTTTGGCCACCAAACCAGGACCGAAACACTAAAGGTGGAGGAGTGTCCATATTCACCAAGGATATTCACACCTCCAGGCTAGTTGCCCAACACAATGCATCTGAAATTCTCCAGGTGCAACTAACACTAGGTAAGACTGCAATCCAAATTGTAGCTTGCTACAGATCCCCCACCACACCCCAAGATTCTCACTACACCTTTCTAAACATACTGGAAAATATTAAGATACAACCAAACACCCTAATACTGGGTGATTTCAACTACCCTGACATTAACTGGGAAAACTACTCGGGTACCAACTCCTTTTCCCAATGGTTCTTGGAATTCATAAATTCCAATGCCCTGGATCAACTAATCCACTGTCCTACCAGGGGCTCCAATATCCTAGACCTGGTCATTACCAACATGGGAGATAGATGCTCCACACCAGTGGTCACCCCCTCATTGGTCAGGTCTGACCATAAGCAAATCACCCTTGTCATCCACATCCCACCCCCACCCCCAGTAAGGAAACCTCCTTAAAAAACTTCTCCAAAGCCAACTTCATGCTACTGAAGTCAGAAGTGACAAACTTCATGACACCCACGCAGACAGGATATGGAAGTTCGACTGCAGAATCCTACACTAAGGCACTGTATGAGCACATCCACTCGTGCATGAATCGTGCCAACCCAAATAGAACCAAGATGCTCTTCTACAAAAAAAAGGAAGCCAATCTGGTGGTCACCTGCTATAAACAAACTATACAGCAGACGGAAGAAACTGTTGCAGAAAAGAGAAAAATCCCAGGATGCAAAAAACTCCCTCACCAGCCTCAGTAAGAAGCTGAGATCCCTCATAAAATCCTCAAAAGCTAGTTACAAAAATAAAACTGCCAAAGATTCCATAGACAACCACAAGGCATTCTATAGTTATGTCAAGAATCTAAACGGCAATGCTCAGATCTGCTCTGAGTTACAACAGCATTAAATATACTGATCTCAAGGATATTGCCAATATCCTGGCAGATCGATTTAGTGCCAACTTCATCCCCCCTCTCACCCCCTAAAGGGCCCATCTCAATACCAAAAGATTGCCATATTCCAGTAATCACGGCCACACAGGTAAAAACTGCACTCTCCAAAGCTAAGAATACAGCATCCATGGGACCAGATGACATCCCAGGCTGTGTACTACATGAACTACAGAATGAACTGGCACCTCACCTAAGTGTCATGTTTAATCATAGCCTCACTTCAGGCTTCGTGCCCACTGAATGGCGCACAGCTACAGTTATCCCGCTCCATAAGGGAGGATCCGCCTTGGCTCCCAGGAACTACCGTCCCATCAGTCTGACAAGCCTGATCTGCAAGGGCATGGAACGCATTATCATGAACTTATAAACAAAGACATTGACAACCTTCAAACACTGGACCCCACCCAGTTTGGGTTTGTGAAGGGCCGATATTGTCTCCTGAATCTGATTGACTTCTTCGAATCAGTCTCCAGAGCTGTTGACAAGGGTAAGGCGGTCCACACAGCCTATCTGGACCTTGCCAAGGCCTTTGACACCATCCCCCACTCTGGAATCATAGATAAACTTACTAAGCTGGGCATAAATCCCTACATCACTCGATGAGTTGCCAACTGGCTTACTGACAGAACCCAGACTGTAAAAGTAGCCGACTCCAAATCCAGCTACAGACAAGTGACAAGTGGTGTACCTCAGGGTTCAGTCCTGGGACCACTCTTGTTTGGCATCTACTTCTCTGAAGTACAGGCCAACACTAAGGGACTCTGACTAACAAAGTTTGCAGATGACTGCAAACTGGGAGCCATTAATAAATCCCCAAATGATGTGGATATTCTACAAAAGGGCCTTACAGAAACAGATGCCTGGTGCTAGAGTCATGGGCTCAAGCTTAATGCCAAGAAATGTATAGTTATCCCCTTTGGAAAAAAAACATGTACCCATGAATTACCACATAGGTGGCAGGACACTAAATATCTAAAGTGTGATGAGAGACTTAGGGACACAGGTGGACAGTGGTCTCACTTTCGATAACCACATTGCCACAACAGTCAGGAAATCCTTCTATGTGGCACACCTCATCACTAAGGGCTTTTCATCCAGAAAAAAGGAGGTCATTGTCCCACTGTACTCATCCCTCATTAGACCTATTATAGAGTATAATGCCCTGTTTGGTATGTACCTCACAAGACATCTGCAACAGCTGGAAAGGCCACAGAAATACCTCACTAAAAGAATCACAAGCCTAAAGCAGATACCATATGCTGACCGTCTAAAAAAACTCCAGCTATATTCTGTGGCATATCGTCTACTCAGAGGCGATCTCTGCTTAACATACAAGGCCATGTGAAACCCTGAGCTGTTGGACATGCTCCACTTAAAGAAATCCCAATCCCTCAGAGCCACACGCTCCAGGGATCTAAACCTTGTCATCACAATGAACAAAACATGCTGGAGGGATAGGTTCCTGACCCAGAGACTCCCCATTCTCTGGAATAGACTGCCCATACATGTCAAGCAGAGCGCCTCATTGGCCTTCTTCAAAAGGAACCTTGATGATTGGCTGGGAGATAGGAAATTCACCCCAGGGATCATGTCAGTCGCCCTGCTAGACAGGGGTCCAGAGAAGTAAATATTGTGGGAAGAAATGTCCAAGGAATTGTTATGGCTAGGCTTGCATAGGCCCTAAGGCCGATAGCCTAGTACCAACCTATGAACCTATGTCCCAAACCACACTGTACCACGATCTTTGTGCTGTACTTCCAGTTCATATCAGCAAATGCACAGTAACATTCACTGATACGAACTCTCAAACATGGAATGCTCAGCAACACAGAAAATCGAACATCTGTCTTTCACTTATCTGCCTGCAGAGCATCTCCGTTTGTCTTTTTGATAGTAAATCTATATGTGTGTGTTGTTTTTGAATGTGCTGTTACACTTGAAACAATTGTGCTCGTCCTCAATTTCATAGTGGATTTTACATGCCCTCTAGAGGAGTTTGCCCTTTTTGTGTGGTGTCACTATTTATTAGCTGATCAGACAGAAATATGCCCCAGATGCCCTCTAATTTCCTTGTCATAGAAATATTTCACCGTATTTATGTTTTATTTCTTTATGTGTCTCCCACAATTATACAATGTGAAATTGAAGGGGGGTATTGCCTAATAAGACGCAGTACTATACCTCTCAACTGTCCAGAATGTTGCAGAATGTCCGGATTTTTGCCTCATATCTTTGATCTGTTCCCCAGAAGAGTGTGGATTTCTTGCCAATCACTGAGGATTGAAATCACTAAATTTTTATTTTTATGCTTTTATCCTTTGTTGACTGGGTTAGTTTCACTAGGCTAGTGGCCTCCTTATAGGGGAGACCCAAGTGGTATTTATACTACTAGGGGAAATTTGTCAGGACATCAGGTAACTCCCCCTACTCTTTTTGATAGGTGCCATGGTGTCTTTTACATCCACCTGAGCTACCACCAACTCAAGCAGGTGAGACCTCAGTTTAACATCTCATCTGAATGAAGATAATGAAAGCCATTTCAGTTTCAGAATTCATATATTTTGAAAAATGCATACTGCTGCACAACCTGTTTTTCTTGCAACTTTCTAAGGTCATAAGAGCAATACTTAAAATCTGTCCCTGATTTTGGGACTTTGTCTCCTTTTATTTTTGGCTTCGTCCAGAATTATTGTGTTAACAGGTTGAGAGGGATACTCATTGGCCACATGATGTTGGCAAATTTGTCACAGTGAAGTTGTTCTCCATATATATAGTTTGTTTCCATGTTACTATGCTGATTGCTTTCCTCCATTTTGCCTGTCTTCACCATTAAAAAAAAATAAAAATTTTTCTCTATATCGCCTGCAAACGCAGAATATTTCCTTCTCCCTTTTTCTGCTGTTCCTTGCTGTGCTTATATCTTTGTTCATATCTGAGAGCTGAAATAAAACATACGAATCCCCTCACAATTCACCACATTTTTTCTCGTTTTGCGTTTCTTTTCCTGTTATTCTTTGAGTCATCCTCTCCTTAAAGTGTTTTGCCACAATTTTTATATTGTGCTACTCGGTGTTGCTACTTTATCTTGTCATGCTGTGCTATCCTGTGTGGTAAAAAAAGTAATTTTGTTTATTTAAGAACTGTTTCCTGTTTCCCCACCTCCTTCTTTGAGGTCATTCCAGATTAGGTGCTGCAAGTAAAAACATAAAATGTAATTCCATTTTATTTCCTGAATGGAATGTTTTCTGATTTGAAAAGTGCCACATTAATACTAACAGCATGCTTAGGCAACACATTTATTAGAAGCATTGCAAATTATAGTTATATAGATTATTTCAGGCCATTTTATGTGCACATCCACCATTATTAGTACATTAAGCCAGTGAAAGGACCCAGAAAATCAACATATGTATGTTACTATGGCACTGGAAGTCATTTCCATGAATGTAGGGATACTAGGTTCACAGGTTTTTCATATGACCATCTTGGCAAGCTGTCAGCATTATTATGTTCTGTTTCCTTAGGCTTCCCTACATCAAAGTGAATAAAGTTCCTTGTGCTTCAGTTTACCTTCCCAGTATTACACCTTTCGATTACAGTTTTCTATATACACTGAAGGTGCAATTTTTAGCGTGTTCTGGTAACATTTTATTTTTTAGTTTTCTCATTTATTTATTTATTAATTAACTCCTGATTACTGGGAAAATCCATCTGACCAGAGCCCCTTTCCAGCAGAGGCCTGGAGAGAAAAGCTCCGGATTACATAATTTACACAGTCAGTTAGCAGAGTTAACAAAACATACTACGTAACACTAAGCTATATATAGTTGAACAGTTTATCACCATGTTAAATATACTATACTATACCGTATTCACAGCACACTAAATTCATATATATATATATATATATATATATATATATATATATATATATGAAGAACATCCAACATTATTTACATTTTATTTATAAAGTCACAATTAACTTTTAGTACACAGATAGCTGATGAGGTATATGCAAGTTTTATACAACTCGTGATACTCTTATGTATGCAGATTTGTAAGTGTGAGGATTTTATGATATTTATTTGATTTGGCTGCATAAAGATTGGACTTATCAACGGTGAATATATTTGTGTGACTGTGGAGTTGGTATACATAAGTTTAGGGGTTATGGGGGTGCAAGAAAACTTGCCCCTAATGCAAATAAGACCTGTTTTAAGACATTCATGCCGGTGAGTTCCCAGTGCTTTAGACTCAAAGAGTTGGGACCCCACCTATCTATACATTAGTCAGGGACTAGTAAGTGAAGTGCTTCCTTATACCTTATATTTTCTGTAGGAGTTACAAGTGACATTGTAGCTGGTCAACAGTCAGCAAAAGGAATCACTCCCAGCCCACAGTTAAAATCTGCACTGGCAGACAGAGGATTAAGGCTGTGAGTTGTTAGTGAACTGATTCCTGTAGTCCAGGGTTTGATTCCCTCATCTCTTTGCTTGCTGTGTAACTCTGAGCAACTCACTTGACCAGGCAGTGCTCTGGCCAACTTGAAAATTGGGCTAGCCTCCTTACTTATGACTCTATCATAGCCACCAGTGGTTATCTGTATTCAGGAGAAATGTCTCACTTTGTAAGTATTGATAATATTTCCTTACTCTTAAGATCAGACTAAGAGCATTTATTTCTGTGTGACCATAGTTACACTCACACCTAGTTAATGACCTTGAAGCATACACATGAGGTCCCTCTATACTATCCTGGAGATGATGTAACAAAATATGGACAATTCCAGAAGCATCACAACAGCACAGCGAAAGGATCATTCTGTCATCCCCTAATGTGATGTGCTTACTTCCTTACCTCCTTAGAAGTCTGTGTATGTTTTTCTGTCTGTTTCTGCCTAGACCCTTGCTGAAGCACTGCACCTATTCACTGTCTACAGTGGAGTGATTTTTTAGAAACTTATGGTATTTTATTTTTATGTATGACCTCACTTATGATACATCTTGAGTCCTGGAAACTTGTATTACACTCGCCAGTTCATTCTGAGACTCACATAGGCTATTTGTGTTGGTCAGATACCCACAGTACATTTGTCTTTGAAAAAATGTCACTTGTCTCTATTCATGCCAGTCAGGTACTCTCAGACTGTCTAGTACATTTTGTAGTTTATCTGAGTGCCCTTCCTTGTCATTTTCTCATCACTGGTATAAAATCTTGTTACAGTACATATTAAGAACATCTTAACATAACAGCTCTATCACCTGTTGCCAAATAACAGGCACAGATGCCAATTGGAAAGTCACTCTGTAAAAGAATCCCTTAAAATGTCTCTTTCTTGTCATGAACGTATTGCAGCATGGTTTCTCTGCTACTCATTCATCTTCTGCTTTGATAACTGGCTTTAAGTCAGGCTACCCTACTAGCCAGTCAGCATTCTTGTAACAAAGATTAAGAAATACCAGTGAAATGCAACCTGCAACTGCAAGGCAGAGCTTAACATTAAAGTATAATGCATTTCTTTGATAAATAGTGCCACCTGCTGGCCATATGCAGTTTGCCCACTCTAAGGATACTTTTCCAAATACTTTATTGCACAGTTTGATGTAAACCATCCACTTTTAGCACTTTTTATAGTTTTACAGAATAATCATTGTAGCCTTGTTTAGTAAACAGAGGGTGGCAATATCCTAGCATAGCACAGAAATACTGTGTTCTGACTTGGGCATATAATTCCATATCTCCATTAGCAGCAGAAGTTTACTATATCTGCCCCATTAGGTACATTGTGAGTGTGTGCTCGGAGCCAAAGTTCAACAACAAGAAAGATAGTGTATACCCTGCTGACATCTAATCCAGGGCCTAGGAATGATACTTCGCTAGACAGAGGGTAAGTACTTTTGTTATTAGTATTACAATGTGCCTTACTCTTGTACGTATAACCAAACTAATAAAATGCAAAACACAAACAAAGATAAAAAACAACAAAGGCAAGGGTTCACACCAAAACTATTCTTTATAAAACATATTTTATAAAGAAGTGTTTTAGTGTGAACCCTTGCCTTTGTTGTTTTTTACTCTTGTACATATTTGACCCTTTGTATGGAAAATTATATCCTATGTGGTTTTAAGTACTACAAGATCAGTAAACCATTCTACCAAATTTAATATAAGAAACCTTCAGTGTACCCCTCATGCTTAGGTTCACAGGTTCATAGGTTCATAGGTAGATACTAGGCTATCTGCCCTAGGGCATTTATAAACCTAGGCAGAGTGTATTTGGCTTCCGCCTCCCTATTAGATTAGCCTACTGTGCCTCTGTAAAGTAGGTCACAGAAGGTACCCTTTTAAGATTAGTTTACTGTGCCTCTGTTTAGCAGGGACACAGAAGAGATCCCAGGGGTGAATTTGCGATTTCCCATCCACGCGTCCAAATTTCACTTGAAGATGGTCAGCGAGGGGCTATGTCTAACATGAATTGGGATTCTATTCCACAGTGAGGGGAGCCTCTGGGAAATGAGTCTGTCCCTCCAGCATATCCTATTTATTTTTGTGCTGAGGTTTAGGTCCCTGGAGCGTGTAGCTCTAAGGAACTTGGATTTTTTGAGGTGGAGCATGTCCATTAATTCTGGGTTTGACATGGCTTTGTACGTCAGGCATAGATCGCCTCTGAGTAGGCGGTAAGCAACTGAGTAGAGCTGGAGTTTCTTTAGTCGAGCTGCATAGGACATCTATTTGTAGCCCATGATCCTCTTGGTGAGGTACATTTGGGGTCTCTCCAGTTGCTGCAGGTGTCGGGTAAGGTACATCCCAAAAGGGGCATTGTATTCAATTATGGGCCTAATGAGTGACGAGTAGAGGGGCACAATGACCTCTCTTGATCTAGATGTGAACCCTTTTGTGATAAGGTGGGCTATATAGAAGGTCTTTCTAACCACTTTGGCAACGTGATTATCAAAGGAGAGATTACTATCTATGTTGGTCCCCAAATCTCTAATTACTTCTTCCGTACTTAATGGATTACCACCTATGTGGTAATTTGTGGGCACCTTGTTTTTCCCAAAGGGATGACTATGCACTTTTTAGCATTTAGCTTGAGGCCGTGGCTCTGGCACCAAGCATCCGTCTCTGTGAGACCCTTTTGGAGGATGCTTGTGTCAGCTGGAGATTCGATTATGGCCTCCAGTTTGCAGTCATCTGCGAACTTTGTCAGCCATAATCCCCCTGTGTTAGCCTGAACCTCAGAGAAGTATATACCGAACAAGAGAGGTCCCAGAACTGAGCCCTGTGGGATGCCACTTGTAACTGGTTTGGATTCGGACATGGCACCTGCGATTCTGACCATGTGGGTTCTATCTCTGAGCCAGTTTGCAACCCATCTTGTGATATAGGGGTTGATATTTAAGCTGGTAAGCTTATTTATGATGCCCGAGTGGGGTATTGTGTCGAAGGCTTTTGCGAGGTCCAGGTAGGCTGTGTGGACTACCCTGCCCTCATCTATGGCTTTGGTAACTGTTTCAAAGAAATCAACTAGGTTTAAGAGGCAAGATCTGCCCTTAACAAAGCCAAATTGGGTAGGGTCCAGTGTCAGGAGGCTCCCAATGTCTTTGTTTATGAGTTCCATGATAATACGCTCCATAGCTTTACAGACCAGACTAGTCAGGCTTATGAGGCGATAGTTTCCGGGGTCCGTTGTGGCACCAGCTTTGTGGAGTGGGACCACTGTAGCTGTACGCCATTCTTTGGGTACGTATCCTGTAGTAAGGCTAAGTTTGAACAGTGACTTAACGTGAGGGTTCCGTTCTTCTTGGAGCTCATGTAAGACACAGCCTGGGACACCGTCCGGTCCCATAGATGCTGTGTTTTTTGCTTTGGAGAGGGCAGCTTTCACCTGTGCATCTGTGATGTCAGGGAGGTTACATTCAGCTGGGATAGGCATTTGCTCCTTTGGGGGGGAAGGGGGGGGAGAAGTTTGCGCTGAATCTGTCTGCCAGGATGTTGGCTATGTCTGTAGGTTCGGTATATTTTGTACCGTTATGCAACAATTCAGAGCATATCTGGGCATTTCCGCCCATGTTCCTGACATAACTAAAGAAGGCCTGGCGATTATCATTAGTGTCTAGGGCAATTTTTCTTTCGAAACTGGCCTTTGATGATTTTATGAGGGATCGAAGTTTCCTGCTAATACTGATCAGAGATGCCTTCCCTTTTTGGGATTTTGCTCTGTCATGTAGTAGCTTCCTCCTTCTGTTGTATAGCTTATTTATGGCCGGGGTCCACCAGACCGGTCTCCTGTTTTTGGAGGAGTGAGTCTTGGTTTTATTTGGGATAGCATGATCCATGCATTCCTGCAGGTGCTCATAGAATGCATTTGTAAAGGAGTCTGTGGATTGGGCTGTATTATCCTCTGGCCCAGGGGCTTTGAAGGATTCCACCTCAGTGTTGAGAAGTGCAAAGTTGGCCTTTGAGAAATTCTTTACAGTGATTTCCTTGGCTGGGGGTGGGGACGGGATATGGATGTCCATGGAAATTTGTTTATGGTCTGATCTTACCAATGAGGGGTTTACCTCTGGTGTGGAACATAGAGTCCCCATGTTGGTGATGACCAGGTCCAATATGTTGTTTCCTCTTGTGGGAGTGGTGACCAGTTGTTCCATTGTGTTAGAGTTTATAAATTCAAGGAACCATTGAGTGAGGGTGTTTGGGCTTGAGTAGTTTTCCCAGTCAATGTTTGGGTAGTTGAAGTCACCCAATAACATAGTGTTTGGAGAGACCTTCATATTCTCCAGTGTTCTCAGGAATGCCGAGTGGGGTTCCTGTAATAGGGAGGGTGTTCTGTAGCAGGCTACAAACTGAAAGGCAGTTTTGCCCACTGTTATTTGCACATGGATGGTTTCCGATGCTTCATGCAATGCCACTAACCTGGAGGTGTAGGTATATTTGATGAATATAGATACTCCCCCTCTTTTTGTGCTTTGGTCCGAGTTTTGGGGCCAAAATGCATGGTATGAGTTATAACCTGGTAGTGCTAGGGTGCTCTCTGGAGCCTTGAACCAGGTTTCTGTTACTGCACAGGCATCAATTTTCTCCATACTGAGGAGAGTCTCGAGTGCGTGCGTCTTGAGGTTTAGACTTCTGGCATTGAGTAGCATTACCTTTAGTTTTTTTTATCTTTGGGTTTGTCTGTGGAGGTGGGTTTGTCCTTTGAGCCTTGCCTAAAAAAGGCACTATAGGGGTGGCAAGAGTCTTGGCCAGTATACGAAAGCCTAAGGGTGACAGGTGCAAGCCGTCCCTAGCGAAGCAACGTGGCTTGTCGAGCATGTCATCCCAGGCTGACAGACACTGGATCCCCTTTGAATGACACCAATACTTTAGCCAATTGTTGAAACTGATCATTTTGTCTTTATACTGTGGCATCATTCTTGGTGAGGGCAAGATGCTACTCAAGGTCAGGGTCATACCAGCCTGGGCTACATGGTCAGAGAGCTCCTCTATGTCTCTTTTCATGTAGTCCAGGGAGGTACGTCTCAGGTCATTCACACCAGCATGGACAATGACGGAGTCATACTTGTACTTGCTTTGGAGTGACCTGAGTGCTTGCGTTATGTGGTGGATCCTGGCACCCGACAGACAGCTTACAGTGACCTTCTCTTTGTTCAGTCTGGTGAGCAGGATGTCAGTGTGCCAGACAATAGAGTCCCCTATAACAAGTGCATTTGGTGTGTTGTTTGGCCTTAAGGGCTGTGACTGTGAGGCACACTGATTTTGTGATATATGTGATGTGTGGGTATTGTTGAGGAGTGGCTGTTGCTTGGATATCTGCTTACGAGGTCTTTGCTGTTTAGGCAGATTTTTATTTAGAGCCTCCGAGTATGTTTTTGTGTGTTTATGTGTTGGGTATGCAGATGCAATAGGTCTGTGTGAGACTGCATTTGTGGTGTGGGTGGTTACCTTTTCCTCCTGACTGACTGTGCCAGTCTTGGGTTGAGAGAGCTCTGCCTCTAGTTTGGCTGTGTAACTGCATCTCTCACATGTATTAGAGTTTGTTGGAAGGAGGAGAGGGTTGTCTGTGTACATAAGGCAATTGTAACATTGCCTCAAAATTCCCAGATTCACCAGCTGGACTGGAGAATAACCTTGAAACTGACCTTTGGACATACCAGATTAGTATAGGGAACTGTTTTTTTACTGATCAGATTAGGGAAGGGAACTGATTTTTCACTTGATCAGGAAGGACCAATCGGGAGTCTAATACTTATGAGAAGTCAAGGAGGGTGTAGTGCTTTAGTTAGTTAGTGTTTCCTTAGAAGAGATGAGCAAGTGCAGGGCTTTAGAAAGAGAATAGAGTGATTACTTTGAGAGTTTGAACAGTTCTAAGGGAAAAAGTGAAGAACAGACTTTGTGGAGCCTGGAATAGTTTAAACCTGTTTAGGCGGCGCTGCCCGACGCTGCTCAGTGCGCAAAAAGAGAGTTGTAGGGTTTTAAGAGAGAGAGATCAAGGAGTTTAGAATTGACCCCAAATGGCCAATAAAACTACAGCTTCTAGGTAGTAACCACTCCTCCAGGGACAGGCAGGCTGTTCAGTGTTAACCACTCCCACTGGTGAACACAGAGACTTCCCTTTAGCCCAAGCAAGCACTGGCCTTCTAGAAACTTCCAAACAGTTCAGAACAGCAAATCTGTAACTGAACTTTCTTAACTTTCAGAAAGTGGGAAAAAAGCAAGATTTTTTTTCTTTTTGTTGTAGTTTAAAGGTAGCAGCGATACACAAGCAGCAAAATAATCACAACAGTGCAATAAATGACCCCACACTTGAGTGCTAGGCCAAAATCAGGCAAAATGCAGTTTTTAGAGAAAAAAACGATTTTAAATTAAGTGCAACACAGGAAATGCAGTAAACAGGCTCTAGATGTGTTTCAAGTACTGTTACTGTTACAGATATAAACTTTAGCAAGCAGGAAAATGCCAAAAAGTAGGTGTCAAAGCAGTAAAACAACAAAAAATCAGAAGAAAATACTTAAAATCACAAAAGTGGCTCCTTTTCTTCTCTCAGTGTTTTCTCCCCTTGGTAGGTGCTTCTGCATATAACATCCTTTGAAGTTTCACAGTCTAAGACAGAGTTTGCAAAGTTTGACAGAATGGTCTATCAACCTATCAGAACTTTAATAATCATAGAGTTACTGCTAAAACTACTCGACACTCATTAGACCCATTACAGAGTACAGCGCCCCTTTTGGAATGTACCTCACAAGACATCTGCAGCAGCTGGAAAGGCCACAGAAGTACCACACAAAGAGGATTGCTGGCCTCAAACAAATGCCCTACACTGGCAATCTCAAAAAACTCCAGCTTTACTCCATAGCATATCGCCTACTCCGAGGTGACCTCTGCCTAACATATAAAGCTAAGTCAGAGCTGCTGCACATGCTACACCTAAAGAAATCCCAATCCCTCCGAGCTACACGCTCTAGGGACCTAAACCTTGTCACCACAATATACAGGACATGCTGGAGGGATAGATTCCTGTCCCAGGGACTTCCCATACTCTGGAACAGGCTACCCGTCTATGTCAAGCAAAGTTCTTCATTAGCATTCTTCAAGAAAAATCTTGATGAGTGGATGGGAAATAGGAAATACAACCCAGGGATCACTTCTGTGTCTCTGCTCGACAGTGGCACAGGAAAATAACTTTCTTGGATGGCGTAAGCCAGGGAACCTTGTTGGCTAGGCTTATGTAGGCCCTTGGGCCGATAGCCTAGTACCAACCTATGAACCTATGAAAAGCTTTTTCATTTTTCATGAAAAACTTGCACATCTCCCTCAATCCCTTGATAATGGGATGTTAGTAAACATTTTAGTACATATGTTGAGTGCTGATCAGGAAGTAAAGCAATACTGACATGATTTCTGTCTAACCCTTTACCAGTAATGATGTATTGAGACAACAAATCCTATTTTATTACAAAGAGGGTAGGTGGATTGTGCACTCTAAACTGACCCTAAGTGAGAGAGTGTGTTTGCGAGTGAGTGGTACGAATGAACTTCTGTGGTAGGGCCAGCCACCTGGTGGTGTAAACCTTGGCTCAAGATGATTGTCACTGCCGAAGCGACACTCTCACCCCATATGCAAAATGGGAAAAGGGGTTGAGGATGGATGGTTAGTATGTCTGACCCCATTATACTGCAGTTTATGTTACCCGGGAGGTGTGCTTTAGTGGAAAAAGGGCTGCTTTTTTTCTCAGATTTCAGTATCTCGAGACCATAAAGTCAAATCTTCAAAATAGTAAAAGTGCATAATCGCGACTCCAACTAAGTCGAATTTGCGGTTATGGCTTTACGTTACATGATGTGTAGTGTATTGTATGGATGGTGTCCGGTGTAGTGTGTGGATTTAGGTGGAATTTAAGGTAAGTGAGTGTTTTGTAAGGGTTTTGGGTAGGTGTTTGAGTGTATGTGAGTGTGTTTGTAAGTTGTACTTGTGGATTAGGGTAGGCAGGTAAAAGTATGAGTGTTTAAGTGTTGGATGTGGTGGTGTGTGTGTGTGTGTGTGTGTGTGTGTGTGTGTGTGTGTGTGTGTGTGTGTGTGTGTGTGTGCGTGCGAGGGACTGTAGAATGGGTGTGAGTTTACTGTCTTTTTCTGTTTGTATGTTCTCAGAGTTAGTATATATAAGTAGGGGGGTGGGGGAGGTCAGCCCCCCATATGAGGGGTCCAGGGGAGCTTGCCCCCTGCTTATATGTAGTGTAGGTTTGTAGATGTGTAGTGTTATGTTTGTGTTTTTTTTTTTTTTTTTTTTGTAGTGTGGATATTGTGTATGTGTGGTGTGGTGTATGGTTTGTGTTTGCGATTTGACGTTTCGTGGTTTTGAGCTGTCGGTGTTTTGTGGATTTGACTTTATGGTCTTGAGATACTGAAATTCGAGATTTCAGTACTTCTAGATTATAAAGTGGAACCATATATAGATACACACACACACACACACACACACACACACACACACACACACACACACACACACACACACACACACACACACACACACACACAGAGGATTATGGTTAAAAATGCAAACAGTCAAAATGCAGACAAAATACCGACAGTTCAAATTTTAAACACATCATAATGCACTCAAAATGCTGAACAAAACACTCAAACCCACAGGAAATACATTGCAAAAAGCAAACACTTGACTTCTCTGATCATTTGACACTAAAAATACAGTAAAAGAAAACCTACAAAAATCCTTAACCATACAATACTTTTGCAGCACCTATATTAAAACTGGAACAATACAGAAAGGATTAGCATGGCTGTTGTGCAAGAATTACACACAAATTCGTATTAACAGCTACATAGACTGTACTGACCCAGATTTAGCAGAAGATCAACCCTCAAAAGAAGCTGCACTGCTGAAGTCCCACCATCAGTAGGCTGTATAACTAAAGAAAAAAATTCATGGAAATTCAGGGATCTAAACCTTGTCATCACAATGAAGAAAACATACTGGAGGGATAGGTTCCTGACCCAGAGACACCCCAGACTCTGGAATAGACTCCCTATACATGTCAAGCAGAGTGCCTCTTTGGCCCTCTTAAAAAGGAACCATGGCGACTGGATGGGTGATAGGAAATTCACCCAGTTGAGCATGTCAGTCGCCTTGCTAGACAGGGATCCAGGGAAGTAAATACTGTGGGAAGAAATAGCCAGGGAATTGTTATGGCTAGGCTAGGTCCTAGGGCTGATAGCCTAGTGCTAACCTATGAAACAAGTTATGAACCTATGAAAAAATTAGAAGATGCAAGGCCCAGCAAGGTTAAAATACCACATCAACTTAAACAAGCAACTTAGGGGGCTAATCAAGTTTAACTAGCCAAATATGAGGTAAAAGTAGCCTTCCAGGCCAATGAAATTCACAAACCTTTCTTCAGCTATGTGCATAACCTCAAAGGCAATACAGAGCAATGTACCAGATTAATTGTAAATGGTAACACCTATACAGAGCCAGAAGTTATGGCAAACCTCCTGGCTGACAAATTTAGCTACAGTTTTATCCCCCTTCTCCCTGCTGGATGCACCTCAGGAAATACCCACATCCACATCTCCCTTAACATTCAGTAGAAAGAACAGGTTGTCAAGGTGTGCCCTAAAGCTAAGAACACTGTACAGATGGGTCCCAATAATACTCCGGGATGCCGCCTTAAAATTGTGACACATGAACTATCTGGTCCAGTAGATTCACTATTTAAACACAGCCTCTAAACAGGCTTCATGCCAAAGGAATAGAAGACTGCAATGGTTATCCAACTGCACAAGGGCAGGCCATCCACAAACCTGGGCAATTATTGACCCATAAGCCTGACTAGCCTGATATTCAAAGCTTTGGAGAGAATAATCATAGATATAATAACGACGACATTGGTAACGTACAAACATTGGACCCAAATCAGTTTGGGTTTGCCAAGGGCAGGTCTTGCCTACTCAGCCTGATGGACTTTTTGAGAAGGTCACCAAAGCAATGGATGAGGGCAAAATGATGTATATTGCGTATCTCATCCTGACCAAGGCATCTAACACAATACCCCACTTAAGCCTTGTAGAAAGCTCACTAAACTAGATATGAACCCCTACATCATCCTCTGGATAGCCATCTGGCTTACATACAGGACCAATGAAGTTAAAATAGTAGAGTTTATCTCCACTAAAAGGCTAGTTATTATTGGGGTGCCTCAGAGCCTGTTTGACATCTACTTCCATGAGGTCAGGTCTAACATCAAGGGCCTCTGGCTGACCAAGTTTGTAGATGACTGCAAGTTAGGTGCAGCCAGAGATTCCCCCCAAGACACAAATATTCTCCAAGAAGGCTGGTTCCAAAGTCATGGTCTAAACCTCAATGCCAAAATTGCATCATAGTATCTCCTGGAAAGATGGATGTCCCAGCAAACTACTACAGTAACAATACACCATCCTAGGAGTAGACTGTGCAGTCAGGGATTTGAGAACACTTGTAGACAGTGATTTGGCATTTGGCTATTGTGTGTACTGTGGCGAGGAACTCATTCTATGTTGCACAACTTATAAGCAGGGTATGACATCTAGGTCCAAACATGCCATCGTTCCACTGTACTCTGCCCTCATAAGACCAATCATTGAGTACAATACCCTCTTCAGCATGTATCTTGCCAAGCATATGCAACAGCGGGAGTGTCCACAGAGACTCCTCACAAAAGGAATACATGCAGACTGCCTCTAAGCCTTGTCTTTACATTCAGTCTGCTACAGGCGTCTGAGAGGCTACTTATGCCTGGTCTACAAAGCATCTATTAATCCATGTGAAGTAGAGCTTATACCTGCACTTATTCAATCAAACCTTGGATCAGTGGATGGGAACCATAAATATACCCCTTGTCTGGCACCTATGTGTCTATTAGAGAGGAAGCTTGTAAATACTAAGCTACCCATGCCGAAGTATATTTACTTTAACAAAACCTTTGGGAAGTGATACCTATCAAAATTTTATTGTGAAATATAGCCAAGCTTAAAAAGGCCCCTTGGGTTGGTAGGCTAGTATTGTACTACAATACTAGGATACTACAGAACATAGTTTGTCGAAATAATGGCATTCTTATGGAAGGTGTAAGTTTATGGTTAGGGGCTGGGTTAGAGTAAACATGCATTACTATATATGTCATATGTAAAGACTCCCTACCACCAACTATATAGGTTTTAGTATATAAAGACGTTTTGAAAATTAAGAAAGTGTTTCTGTTTCTGACCCTCTGCCAGAACTATGATTTTAAGGCTCAGAGGTATTCTTTTGAAGGGGGATTTTGAAGTTATGAATGCTGACTGTTGCTAGACCTTGATCAGATGAAGTTAATATATTATATTATCCTGCATTTAACCTCAACCATGTGGGCTGTATCACTGCTAAAAAGGGCCTCAAGAAGAACAGGGCTGCTTATGTAGTTAATAAAAAAACTATTAGAGTAGCTATAATTGGAGCATACCTCCCTGTCCATTTTTGAGTGAAAACGACCACTCATTAATGTGGTGAATCTCTGACTCCATCCTCATATCTAGTCATCAGCTTTGGGTACTGATGGAGAGGCTGCGATCACAGATTACAAGTGGAGGACATGATGGAGAGGCTGCAATCACAGATTACAAGTGGAGGACATGAAGCTCCTTTGCAGGGTGGTTGGACTTGCTTTTCAAGACAGAATGAGGAGCTTAACAGTCTTAGAAGATCTCAAGAGTGGAGAGGAGTCTGTTGAGGTGGTTTGAGCATCTTGTGAAGATCCATCATGGGCAACCCCACAGGAGATTTGCTGAGCACAGACCAAAAAAACAAAATTGAAGCAGCTACCGACCAGGTAAAAAACAAAACTCACAGCAAAAAGTCCACAGGTTCTCGGAAACAACTTTTAATTCCAAAACGAACAATCCTTCAACATGAAATAAGTCAAGCGCTTTCGCCCGGGTCCTCCCAGGCTTTATCAAGATGAAATACAAGTAAACTACCATGCCTTATATACTAATATTGTGATACAATGATTGCCACATTATTATACAATTATTCAATTGAGTAGTTTGAATATTTAAAGGTATCTTCTTCAAATAGCCTTGTTATTTCTAAAACCACCTCACTTATTGCATACACATTACTTTTATAAAGCTTAATAAACATAAGCATCAATTGTAACACTCTTATTAAATTGTGATGGTAATAACATAAAATACTACACTTCTAAAACCCATCTAAAATAAGAGGCTATAAAACGTCTTATAAACATGCTATAAAAAGCAACTTTCAGGAACACAGCGAGCACAGCCCAATGGGAAAAGATCCCAAGGAAGATCTCATGCACTTTAAAGGGACTGTATGTCTTTGCTTACCTGAGAACTTCAGGGCATTCCTCAGGACAAGCTGGAGGCTGCTGCTAGTCTGTGCTACTTTGCTCAGTTTAATAACACCTTGACCTCATGGAGACTGCTGCTAGTTTGTGCTACTTTGCTCAGTTTAATAACACCTTGACCTCATGGAGGCTGCTGCTAGTCTGTGCTACTTTGCTCAGTTTGCTAACACCTTGACCTCATGGAGGCTGCTGCTAGTCTGTGCTACTTTGCTCAGTGACCTCATGGAGGCTGTTGCTAGTCTGTGCTACTTTGCTCAGTTTGCTAACACATTGACCTCATGGAGGCTGCTGCTAGTCTGTGCCACATTGCTCTGTATGCTAACAACTTGACCTCACCACAAGTAGTTTAGAAATGGGATGGGTGGCTACACAGTACAGCTAAAGACACTCTTGGAATAGTCCACATGGGCTAAGAGACATACCTCACTTCCTTTGTGTTTATAGCATCTTACTACATTACTGGCGTACTTCTCATACATGTGTTAGGAATTCCACTTCAGTGTCCAGAAAATTACTATTTCTTTTACTTCATATAAAGAATTACTGTCTTGTCCCACAGTTGTTCTACTGTGTGTTTTGTCAGCTTTACTGCTTAGTATTATGTGGGTTACTGTATCTAATTTCACTACCAGTATCCTGTGTATATGAGCAGGAGTGATAGCCTATTCAAATAAATCTTTACTGATATATTGTTCCTGGTCAGCATGGTGGTTTGGGGGTATAAGCTCATCTTCATAAACCGAGGCTATGGGTTTAGTTCTGACCTTTGCTCACTGTATGGAAATTGCTTATTTTGACATTTCTGTTGGTTTTCTCTGTTAAGCAGAATTTCTTGACATTCATTTGTCAAATATATTACAAAGTCATTATGAATGGCGACCCAGTTATAATAATTTATGCTATGTTTTGTCATATCTATCACATCTTACCTGGCAGCTAGTCCAGAATGTTGTTATGCACTTAGCACAGAGGCTTAAAACTCTGAGCTGTTAGTGAGATGCTCCATATAGTCAAGGCTACCTGGTTTGATCCTTCTTACCTTCATTTGCCTACTGTGTGACTCTGAGTAAGTCACTTAACCAGAATGTGCTCCCATATTGGCTTTGTACCAGTGGGCTTATCATGCTAAGAAATAGATAAAGTCAATAAAACACGTGCTAGGTTATGGTATCTTCTCTAATATACACTGTATTAGTAACAGCACTTTTAACACAAAGAGGATTACCATATCTAGCTACAGTATAGATGTATTATGAGTGGGCTTCTCACAGTACTACACTAAGGTGTAAAGTGTCTAAAGTATGTAACCTCACTGGTGGTATACTGTACGTGACCTGGAGTCATACTTCTATATACATAGCATTAATCAACAGTAGAATAATACGCATGATTTAACGGTTACAGTTTTGTGATTTATGTGTTAAGAACGAACCCATAAACATCAAATCCGCAAGTCTTCACCTCCATCCTTTGAAGATTTTTTTTATTTTCTTTAAAACAAGTAGCCTTACCTGAGACTAAAATAAAAGAAAGTAGGTTATTTCCTAAGACACTTAAGAATTCTTCAACAAAAGTGTTATCTCTAATTGATTTATTTCAGCAGAACATCACCTCCTGAGTTTGTTTTTCAAAATGTTTATTGTTGATATAACATATATTGCTACTTACCATACTGAAATTCTCTCTCTGGAGTACCACATTTTGTTTTAGCTAATGTCTCACAGGCATGTTGTATATATTGTATATATTTTTTTCCGTGAAAAAAAACCATTTTCTTTACAATTGTACTGTTGCTGTTTACAACTGTATTAAATGTATGTCACTTTATGTGTTAAAAAAATTTAAATAAATTTTGAAAAAAAAATGCAAAAGTGAGATCCTTAAAGTAGAAAAACATTTCTCTAGAAAACTGCAAGTTAAGAATCAACAGTAACAAATGGAAATAAAAAATAAATACATATAAATCAAAACAAAAAAAATTGTTAGCAAGCCACTCCTTATATTTCCTGCACCCCTTTACATAAATATGCTGTCTCCATAATTTCAGAAATGTGGGGATGTAAAACACAGATTAAAATATTATTACATTTCAAGCACCATCAATTTCCTAATAATAATCATGCAGAAACAATAATAATAATAATAATAATCTCAACTATGTACAGTTTAAGAGAATTCCACTAACACAGACTCAGTAACAGTGACTCTCATTTAAAATGTATTTTGCATAGTGTATTACTGTGAGTGACCACAGTGTTTTCGCCATTACAAGCTGCCATTATTTTGGATGATATGAGTTAATCTGCCTATTCTTTGTCATTTGCACTATGTGTGAGGAAACAACGGTATGAAATCATGCAGATAATAGGTATACATAGCCTGCTACTGGCTGGTTAGTTTACGTTTAGTAGCTATGCTTCAGTTATTAGCGATTAGTGTGTTATTGCTGCTAGTTGGATATACTGTGACAATGTTTAATGTGTCATTGTTGCTGATTGGATATGCTGTGACAGTATTTAATGTTATTGTTGCTGGTTGGATAGGCCATGACAGTATTTAATGTGTTATTGTTGCTGGTTGGATAGGCCATGACAGTATTTAATGTGTTATTGTTGCTGGTTGGATAGGCCATGACAGTATTTAATGTCTTATTGTTGCTGATTGGATATGTTGTGATAGTATTTAATGTGTTATTGTTGCTGGTTGGATATGCCTTGACAGTATTTAATGTGTTATTGCTGCTAGTTGGATATACTGTGACAATGTTTAATGCGTCATTGTTGATGGTTGGATATGCTGTGACAGTATTTAATGTGTTATTGTTGCTGGTTGGATTTGCCATGACAGTATTTAATGCATTATTGTTGCTGTTTGGATATGCTTTAACAGTATTTAATATGTTATTGTTGCTGGTTGGATATGCCATGTCAGTATTTAATGTGTTATTGTTGCTGGTTAGATATAACATGACTGTGTTTAATGCATCATTGCTGCTGGCTGGGTATATTGTGGCAGTGCCGAGAGCTGTACTTTGTTATGTATTCATAGATTCTTGTGTTGGTAAGGGAAATACCTTAACCATTATGCCAACCTCCTTGTTTGA